>NC_091770.1:10532272-10835303 GCF_029378745.1 Bos indicus | reverse complement strand
CAAAGTGTTTTCGAAAGTGGCTGCACCATTTTGCATCTGCATCTAGTGGCTGCACCTAGATTTTATTCCAGTTTTTCTACATCTTCATCAACACTTGTTTTCTGTCATTTGATAATAGCCATCTTATGGATGTAAAGAGTTATGTCACTGTGATTTTAATTTGCATTTGCCTAACAGCTACTGATATTGAGCATTTTTTCATATGCCTAATGGCCATTTGTATATATCTTCTTTAGAGAAATATCTATGTAGATCCTTGGCCCATTTTAAAATTGAGTTATTTGTCATTTTATTACTATTTCTTGTCTGTTCTGAATACAAGTCCCTATGTTTTCCAAACATGTCCTTACACTCTGTGACTTGCTTTTCACTTTCTTGATGGTATTATTTGTGGTACAGAAGTTTTAATTTTGACAAAACCATTCAGTTTATCTGTTATTTCTTTTGTCCCTGATTCTTTCGTATAATATCTAAAACTGCTATATAACCCATGGTTACAAAATATTTACTCTTTTTTGTTTCTTCTAAAAGTTTCATAATTTTAGTTCTTACTTTTAGTTTGATGAATAATTTTTGTATGTGGTGTTGAGGCAGTACAATTTCATTCTTTTGCCTGTAGATATCCAGTTGTCTTAGTACCATTTGTTGCAAAGACTATTCTTTCCTCCATTGAATTGTCTGGGCACCCTTGGCAAAAACCAGTTGATCATAAAGGAAAAAAAATTTTTTTTATGATAAAGTTATAAATGTAAGGGTTAATTTCTGGACACTGAACCTATGTCTCTCTTTATTCCACTACAACACTGTCTAATTAGTGTGAATCTTCCAACTTTCTTTTTTCCTTTTCAAGCGTATTATTTTTGGGTCATTTTAAATTTAGGAATTTTCAGATCAGCTTGTCAGTTTCTGCCCAAAAGAAGAAACTAGACAACTTGAATCTTGGGGAGGGATTGCATTGAAACTGTAAAAGAATTTAGGGAATATTGTTACTCTAATGATATTAAATCTTCTAATCCATGAACATGGGATGTCTTTCTACTTACTTAGGTCATCTTTAATTTCTTTCAATGATGTTTGTAGTTTCCACTTCTTTGTAGTTTGGTACTTCTTTTGTTAAAAGTATATTGAATATTTTATTTTTTATTCTTTTTAATAACCAACATAACTAGTTTTCTGAAGTTCAATTTGGGACTTTTCCTTGTTAGTGTAGACTAACAAGTATTAACAAGCAAAGAACTGACTCATTGAAAAAGACCCTGATGCTGGGAAAGATTGCGGGCAGGTAAGAGAAGGGGATGACAGAGGATGAGATGGTTGGATGGCATCACCAACTAAATGGACATGAGTTTGAGCAAGCTCCAGGAGTTAGTGATGGACAGGGAAGCCTGGGATGCTGCAGTCCATGGGGTCACACAGAGTCGAACATGACTGAGCAGCTGAACTGAACTGTACAGGAATCTATTGATTTTTTCGTATTTATCTTGGTCACTGCAACTTTGTTGAACTTGTTTATAAGTTTGAGTATGTTTGAGTTGTGTGTGTTCATTGGTGTTTTCTATGTAGAATAGTGCGTCATCTGCAAATAGAGATTGTTTTCCTTCTTCCTTTCCAAAATGTCATTTTTCTGTTTTTGTTGCCTAGTTGCTAGTGGTAAGATTGAGTATCCTCGTCTTATCCCTGATTTTAGGGAGAAACCTTTCTGGTCATTAAAGATGATGTTTACTCGAGATTTTTATAAATGCTCTTTGTCAGACTGAGGAAATTCTCTTCTATTCCTATTTTGTTTAGTGTTTGTTTGTTTGTTTGTTTGTTTTACTTTTTGGCCATACTACAGAGCATGCCTGATCTTAGTTCCCCAGCTAGTCTAATCTGTACCTCCTGCAGTAAAAAGGCAGAGTCTTAACCACTGGACCGCCAGGGAAGTCCCTGTTGAGTGTTTTTATTATGGAAGGGTTTTGGGTTTTGCCATAGGATTTTTCTATGTATAATGAAATGATCATATGTTTTCTTTCTTTATTAATATGTGTATTACATTGACTGATAATCATATATGAAACCAACCTTGCCTTCCCTCGATAAATCCCTTTTGGTTTTGATGTATAATTCTTCTGTGTTGCTGGATTCAGTTTCCTAGTATTTTTGTTGAAGATTTTCCTTCTCTATTGCTAAGGGGGTACTGGTCTGTAGTTTTATTATATCTTAGCCTTTTTTTCTGAAGGTAATACTGTCCTCATAGGATGAATTGGGAAGTGATCCTCCTTGTTTTTTCTTCTTTTTGGCTCTGCTGGGTCTTCAGTGCCACACAGGGTTTCTCTCATTGTGGCAAGCAGGGGCTACTCTCTAGGTGCAGTACGTGGGCTTCTCGTTGCAGTAGCTTCTCGTTGCAGAGCACAAGCCCTGGAGTGTGTGTCCTTCAGTAGTTGGGACACGTGGGCTCAGAAGTTTTGGTTCCTGGGCTCTAGAACACAGGCTCAATAGTTGTGACACACAGGCTTAGTAGCTCCACAACATGTGGGATGTTCCTGGATCAGGAATCAAACCCGTGTCTCCTGCATTAGCAGGCAGATTCTTTACCACTGAGTCACCAAGGAAGCCCTCTTGTTTTGAAGTTGTTTAAGTTTGTGAGTAGTTACTGTTAATTCTACTTTAAATGGTTTTTTTTAGAATTTACCAGTGAAATAGGCTTGGGCTTTTCTTTGTTGAATGTTTTCTGATTACTGACTCAGTCTCTTTCCTTATTATAGTTCTGTTCAGATTTTCTGTTTTTACTTGAGTCAGTTTTGGTAGGTTGTTTTTCTAAGAAATTGTTTCATCGAGGTTATCTAATTTGTTGACATATAATTGTTCATAATATTCCCTTATGGTCCTTTTTAATTTCTGTGTGATTGATAGTAACACCCCCTGGTTCATTCTTAATTTATAATGATTTACATTTTCTCTTTTTTTCCCCTTGGTGAGTCTAGCTAAAATTTGTCCAGTTTTTTGGATCTTTGCAAAGAACAAACTTTTGATTTCTTTTATTTTCTCTCTCTCTTTTTTTTTTTTTTGATTCTCTGATTCATTTTTTTTTTCTTTTTAAGATTTATTTATGGCTGTTCTGGGTCTTCTCCAGTTGCAGCTAGTGAGAGCTACTTTCCAGCTGTGCTGCGTGGGCTTCTCACTGCAGTGGTTTCTCTTGTTGTGGGGCACGGGCTCTAGGCGGGTGGCATTCATTAGTTGTGGCTCTGGGCTCTAGAGCACAGGCTCAGTAGCTGTGGCACACAGGCTTAGTGGCTCCACGGCATGTGGGGTCTTCCCGAACCAGGGTTTGAACCATGACTCCTGCATTGGCAGGCAGATTCTTTACTGCTGAGCCATCAGGGAGGCCCATGATTCATATATTTTCATTCTGATCTACATAATTTCCTTCATTTTGCCTGCTTTGGATTTTATTTGCTCTTCTTTTTCTGTTTTCTTAAGATTGAAGATGAGGTTATCGATTTGAAATCTTGCTTCTTTTAATATATACATTTAGAGGTACAAATTTCTATAAGCTCTGCCTTCACTGCATCCCGTAAGTTTGGTTACGTTTTGCTTTCATTTTCATTCATCTCAAAGTATTTTCCAATTGCCCTCGGTGATTTTGTCTTTGAACGTTGGCAGTTAAGAGTGTGTTGTTTAATTTCTATTATTTCTAAAATTTTCAGAGTTCCTTTTTGATTTCTAATTTCATTCCATTGTGGTCAGAGAACATATTAATACTGTGTATGATTTGTAAATGTATTGTGACTATTTTGACCTAGAATATGGTCTCTTCTAGAGAACATTAAATATGCTCTCAAGAAGAATGTATATTCTGCTTCCGTTGGTTGGAGTATTATGTATATGTCTCTAAATCTACTTGATTTATAGTGTCATTCAAGCCTTCAATTTCCTTATTGGCCAGTCAAATTTTTCTATCCATTTTGAAAGTGTTATATTGCAGTCTCTAGCTATTACTGTTGAATTGTCTTTGTCTCCCTGTATTTCTGTCCCTTTTGCTTTATGTATTCCGGATATTAATTTTTTTCTGGTACCAAGTAACTCTGTATCCCTTGTACATTCAGATTTACTTTTAATTTCAGCAAAAACTTTAAAAAATTGTATCCTAGAGTGCTTTTTCCTTTCCTCTCAACCTGTTTTCTGTCTTACAAGTGAGTGTTGGGGCCAGTGCCACATATAGAATCCTCTTCTTGCATTCTAGTTATTTTCATTCCCTTCATCTTTTTCTCTGCATTTCAGGAGACCTTTTAAAACTGTACTCTGCTCCACTGGCTAAGTTTTCTTTATTTTTTTAAATCAAATTTGTTTTATTTTGCATAAATTAATTCTGCAATGATAGAACGACATAATTACTGTCTTCAGTTTTTCCTTTGATGCCTGGCATTGATTTTCCAACATATGGCATATATTCATTAACTTTTTATTGAATTGTGTTAATTTTGTCAACAACCTGTTAATCTCCCCTTGTTTTCCCAGCTTATCTTGGATCTATTTCATTAAGTCCATGTTCTTTTTAAATTTTCTCTAAAGTGAAAATGCAGGTTCTTTTTCTTTTATTTATTTATTTTCGATTGCACTGGGTCTTTGTTGCTGGGCACCAACACTCTAGCTGCAGCAAGTGGGAGCTTACTCTGTGTTGTGGTACACTGGCTTACCGTGGTGGCTTCTCTCATTGTGGAGCACGGTCTCTAGACGCAGGGGCTCAGTAGTTGTGAACTGTGGGCCATAGAGCACATGGGCTCAGTAATTGCAGCACTCTGGCTTAGTTGCTCCGTGGCATGTGGAATCTTCCCAGATCAGGGATTGAACCCATGTGCCCTGCACTGGCAGGCGGATTCTTATCCACTGTACCGCAAGGGAAGTCCCCAATTCTTTATTGACTAAAATGGGTAAACCTTCTGGCAAAGTAAATTCTTCCCCCCTTTTTTGTTCTCCTTTCTTCCACTTTAATGCTATAGAATATTTTCATATTATATCTTCTCTTTTTTTCAGATTACCTTTGTCTCTAAACAGTTTTGTGAAAACCATTTATTTGATCCCACATAATGTGGTTAAACTCTTTCTGACTGGCTTATTACCTGTTTACAAGATACTGAGTCCCCTTCCTAGGACATGAACCTGAAGGTTGGTTATATATGGCTTGTTTTTTTTTTTTTTGCCTTTCAGAGTTTGGGAAAGGCAGAAAGATAGTAAGTGATTTTAGGATTCTGAACAGCTTTAGCAGGTGATATTTTTCTCTGCCATTGTTTTGAAACATAAACGGATGGCCACTTTTCTACGTGTGGAGGTGAGAAAATACCTGGTTCTATAGGACGCGCCCTTGAGTTTTGCTGCTGTTCTACATAAAGTCAGCTGGGAGCTGCTTTCATAGCATTGTTGTGTTTTGTGTGGGCAGTGATACAGCAGAGGCCTTATTTTTTTCTAGCAAATTTTAGTAATGAAACTAAAGACTTGATTTTAGACTTAAGAGGTTATTTCCTATCCCTTTTTCTGATTTCTTCCTGGCCAAAGAGGGTATACAGTAAACCATTGTGGCTAGGACAGAAGAAGCTATGTTTTCACTGGGAACGTGTCTCCCCTTGGAAGACATGTTCTTTTTCCTGGGCCACTTATTATAATCAGTCCCTTTTCTGTGAGATAGTTTTAATTCAGTGACTCACCTTTTACCCTTCTGTATGATCCTTTGTGTAGGAAGAGCTTTGTGGTGGCATCAGTTGAGTCTGTTCCCTGGATTCTGAATACTTTTTTCAATTTTTGATGGTTTTTGTTTGTGTATTTCAGTTAAGAAAGAGGTTCAATAAGCCTGTCTCTGTGCTATCATATTTTCCAAAATCCATTATCTGTTTTCTTAGGATTTTTTTTTCCTCTCTCTCTTTCGTATTCACTTTCTTCTTTTTCTGTAGGCTCCTTCTCAACTAAAACTGTGCTTATCATAGACTATAGTGGAGGACTTGCCTGTCATGATAGCTTTTGTTGATGCTTCAGCCACGTTACATCTTTCTCTTCTCTTTAGTAACAACTATTTTTGTCAAAAAAGATATTATTTTATTACTTTTGAATATAAAAGTAAAAAGATAACTAAATATAAAGAGTTTAATACATAAAATATAAAGACATTGGAAATGAACCATAATTCTCACCATCCTGAAATAGTCATGATCAACATTTTCATAAATAAGCTTCCAGGTTTATATTTTATGTTGCACACACCTGCTTACCCTGGATCTGCTTGATCGGCATTCTAATGAAGCTAAATATCAAATGAAGAAACCTGCGTGACAGCATAAAATGAGACCTTTATTACTGTCCAATTAAATGTTTATCACTGTTTCTTACATTTTTGTAAAGCTGGCTGATTTCATATTAGTCTTCACAATCATTTTCATATGTGGAGAGAAACAATGGTCCAAAAAAAATGAAACCATACTATGTATGTTGTTTTGAAACTCTACACTTAATATATCATAGACATCTTTCTATGCCAATAAATAAAGATTTATTAGTCATTTTTAATAGCTTTATGAGTTCCATTGTATACATACAATAGTTTTAAGGGTTTTTTTGCACTTTATCATAATTTTCACTTTGGTGGGTAGTCTTGGTACATCTTTATGAATTTTTCTTTCCTAGAGATATATTTCTAAACATAGAATTTCTGGGTTACCAAGTACGTACATGAAAAATGTTTAATCCACACTACTAAATGATCCTCTTAAAATGTTGATTCAATACCTGCCAGTAGCATTCTTGTTAATATTTGCCATATAGGCCAGAAATACGGTATCTATCCTGACTGATATTTCTTTCATCACACCTGCTGCTAAGTCGCTTCAGTCGTGTCTGACTCTGTGCGACCCATAGACGGCAGCCCACCAGGCTCCCCCATCCCTGGGATTCTCCAGGCAAAAACACTGGTTGCCATTTCCTTCTCCAATGAATGAAAGTGAAAAGTGAAAGTGAAGTCGCTCAGTAGTGTCCGACTCTTAGCGACCCCATGGAGCCCACCAGGCTCCTCCATCCATGGGATTTTCCAGGCAAGAGTACTGGAGTGGGGTGCCATTGCCTTCTCCACACCTACTGAATTTTTATTTTCTTTTCTGTATTTCTTTTTTGAATTGCCTATCTTATCTTTAAACCAGGTGTCCTTAGATATGCTAATGCTTTTTTTCCCCTGAACATGTGTATCCAGGACATGTACATGTGAGGGTTTAAGAGTCAACAGAAGGGAGTAAGTTCAAGTGCCTGCTTGTCCTTCCCCTCTTCCTTCGATGGCACCTGCTCTTTCTCTGACTCGCTCTCTGTGCGTGTCTGACGTGTCTGTGCAGGCTCTCCCCACACTCTGTAATCGATGCTGCAGTGCATTTGCATTCTGTCTACCTCGGTGTTCTTCCTCTCTGCCTCCGTGCACCCGCATTCTGTTCACTTGTGCTGTCCTCTACCCCACTTCATGCCGTCTATTGTCTCACCGTCTCTGCTGCGTATCTCTTGTGAAAGCTTCTCCTTTCCTTCTCTCTCTCTCTTTCATGTTCTTGCTGTGCTTGCCTGCTCTCTCCCTCTCTGTTTTTTCTTTCTTTTCCCCTCTCTCACTGTCTGGTTGTATATTGGGGTTAAAGAAAAGGAATAGTTTACTACTGTCAGCACAAAAGAAGTCACATTCAGTTTTTGTTTATGAAGAAAAAGCTAAAGATGAATGATTTTTCTGTATTTGTCACCCCTCATTGTTTCCAGTTGCCCACGTTACCAGCAGTTGGGCACATGAGCAACGTTAACCACCAAGGAGACACCCACAAGAGAATAAAATGATAGCCTTAGTCGTGTGTAAATGTTCACTGGTGTTTCTTACATTTTTATAAAACAGGCTAATATCATATCACTCTTCACAGTCACACATATGTGGAGAGAAACAACAGTCAAAGGCAGTATCTTTGAACCCAAGGATAAATTTCATTATGTGTTAAGAGATAAAAAGCAAGCTATCAAACACATGTATTTATATAGCTGGAACAAAAATATTAGGTTATTTTAAGATTGTGGGTTTATACATTTTTTCTTTTTAATTTTTCACTTTAAAACAAGAATCAAGTATTTTCTAATATGAAACCATAAAAAAAATTTTGTGGCACTAACTAAAAAGTGACCTCAGCCAGACTGAGCAAACAAAACATTAGTTAAGAGCTGGAAAACAGAATTCTTAAGCTTCTCATTGTGTTTTAGTTTCTGCCTAAAGTGCCCATTTGAATTCCAATCTAGACATCATAAATCCTTCGAGAAGCAGAGTGAAAGAATAGAATTAGAAAAGTACTATATACACAGTTTTTATGCCAAAATAAAATAAAATTTTAACTTCAGCTGCCAAAGATTGAGTTAAATATACTCTTGGTTCATGGCGTCTCTTTTAAAAACTTGGTTCCCACATCCCATCCTCATTCCTCTCCTCCTATATGCAACTGGCCTTGTTATGTAAATATCGTTTGACTTAGAAGAGTTCTTACAAAATATGTATTCTGTAGTCGTCATGTATTTTCAGCTTATATAAAATGTATATCATTATTTTTGTTATTTTCACTAAGCATTGTATTTTTAAGATGCATCTACATTGCTATTCATACATCTAATTCAGGTTTCTGATCATTGCACAGCCCTCCATTGAGTGCCTCTACCGGTTTACCTTTCCCTGTAAGTAACACCCATGTTGTCGTCAATTCCCAACAATGCAAAACACCAGCGGTGCACATCCACGTTCATATTGCCTTATGGACCTTGTGAGGCTGTCTTTGGCACATAAATCCAGAAGTGGAATTCTTGGATCATAAATTACATGTATACATAATTTTCTGCATTAATACCAAAGTACTTTCTAGTCTGTATTTCTACCTGCAGTGCATGAAAATTCCTTTATTTTGAGTTTTTGGTCAATAATTTATAGCTTTGCCAGATTAGAAATACAAGTTTTTATACCATTGAAAGGTGAGGGATTTTTTGGTCATTTTTAATTAAATGTTACTTTTTGTGAGAGTCTACCCTATCTCCACTCTGTAATTTCCAAGGGAAGAAAGTCTGTCAGAGACTGCCAGAATTACTGCTGTGCTTACAACCAGAATGAATTCATATGTTCATCCAAACATAATATGAAATGTGACAAAGTACAAGGATGGAATATTTTAATTGTTTTTATCAGATTTTGATATATAACAGATAAAATAGCAGTATTTAATAGCAGTATTAACAGTGCTGATTTAAGATATCTATATAAAACTTTATTCCTAAAACACAGCATTCACATTTGTTCCAAATGCCCGTGGAATGTTTACAAAGATTAACTGTACACTTAGGCAAAATGTTGATAAATCCCCAAAGTAGATTACTAACTAAGCTTATATTCTCTAAGCACAATACAGTAAGGTTGGTATTTAATGGCTGTAACTTTTTTAAGGAAACATTTTAAAATATTCTAAACTTTTGGGCTATGGGATAACTAAAAATTGAGATTGTAGAATTTTTTTTTCATTAATGAGAGTAAAAGCAATATCCAGATATTATAGGATGTGACTAAACCTATATTTACAGGAAAATATAGAGCCTTTAATATTTTAGTTGAGCAGATTCAACTAGGAAGTAATTAAGTAAGCATTCTAAAAATTAGTCCCCCAGCTTGATCAATATAACCAAGATCTGGCTCTTAAAAAAAAAAGACTAAATCTTTAGTTATTGTGACCATAAGAAAAGGGTCAATGTTAATAGGTTGGAAGGATGTAACTCCAGTCAAAGATGTGGATTTCTTAAAGAAGATTACTATGTGCAACTTTAGGCTGATATATTTTAAAACCTAAATTAAATGGATGATTTTCTAAGAAAATAAGTAGATCATTAACAACAAATTAAAAGACCATCAGTAAATCTATAGACCTTCCTACCCCTAACTATGTGCCCTCCAGAAATTTTGTACAAATATATGTGCTCACCAAAAGTATGAGGGAATGTTTCTTCATTCCTTTGCCAGCTTTGAGTAGTATCAGTCCTTCTAATTTTGTTAATCTGATGTGTGAAAAAACTCATTGCTTTAAATTACATTTTTAAATATTAGATTTCAGAGGTTGCTTGTTACATTTCTTATTTTGAGAATTAACTTCCTATATACTTGGCACATTTTTCTCTGAAGAATTTTTGTTAATTGTTGAGCAATAATTATATGATATTAATGAAGGGAATGGTAAGCCACTGCAGTATTCTTACCTGGACAATTCCATAGACAGAGGAGCCTGGCAAGCTACATACAGTCCATAGGGTCGCAAAGAATCGAGCATGACTGAGCATGCACTATCTAAAACCATCCAGTGGTGTAATAGCATTGCTGTATACTAAACTTTACTTATTTGTCACATGCTAGGAAAGGTCACTCCGTCCTCAAGATTGTAAGAAAGTATTCTCCTTGGTTTGTTGTTGTCGTTTATCATATTTAGGGTAGAGGACAATGTACTTAAATCCTTAATCCTCATGGGATTTATTTTGGTGTGTCTAGGTGTAATTTTATTGCCTAATGTTTAGTTAATTGTCAGATTTTTAAATAAGATAGTGATATTCACAAGTTAATTTATGAGAAAAATTAATACTGTTTTTAAGCTGAGCTTTGATCAGTTGGACTTGGTAATTAATAGCCATGGTTCTTTTGAAATTTCTGCGCAAAGCAGCTAAAATCCTATGTGATAAGGTAATCAAAATAGAGTGATAAGAAGAGGAAACTAATTCTGACTTATGAAATATGGAGTTTTATTTATTAAACTTGAAGTTGGATCAGAGCATCCAAGTGAAAATGTCTAAAACCATAGATATATATGACCTCATGAGTGGAATAAAGATTTTAGAGCCATCCATGTAAAGGTGATCATAATCCTTATAAATACTATAGCCAAGAAGAAAGATTTGAGAGAATGCAGGGAAGAAAAAAAGAGTGAGAGGACCACTGCCAGACCATAATTTTTGAGACTCATGTCATCTAGCTCTACCACCCTCTGTAAAATTTTAATGATCATTTTCTAACCTTCTGGTTTTTCCCGTATATTAATTGAGGACTTCAGCTCTTGGTTTTCTTTCTTCTCTACCCCAAACCCAACCATTATCTGGAAAACTTTACTCTCCATTAGAGATTTTTTAACCTCAGTTCTAATGACAAGTACTGCTGTTACATTTTAACTATACAGTCTCATGGCCTTACTTTGAATTTTGGCATTATCCAGGTTCATTACGTCTCTGCAATCTTTATTCATTTTTGTATGAAAAGAAATTTTCTGAGGACCTTTCTGCAGGCACAATACATTTTAGGGGACAGGATATTTTATAGTTATCATCTACCATACTTGCAGAAATAATTGACCAGTTCTGATTTTCTAATGGTAAGTAATAGTTCTCAGCTGAGTTCTGCTTAAGATTTAATCTTGCCTCTCAGAATTAAATCTATGTCAAAATGTTATTTTGAGGGCACACACTTTGTGTCATCTTTTACTGGTTAATAAGTTTTAGTATTGAATTGACAGTTGCCAGTTTGAGCTGCACATATCTAAAAACTTTTCACAAGAAAGGCTGTCTTTGGGTGCTATTGACTGTATTTCTGATTTTGACTCTGCTTTATCAACGTATATCTCTGGTACTAGAGTAGTTATAAATGAATTAGCGTAAATCCATTACTCTGAAAGAAAAGTATCTCAGCAGGCACCTTGCTGGCAGAAGGTCAACGATAACAATCTTCATACGTGAAGAATAGCCGTAGAAGGTCGTGTAAGAAAACATAGACTTTTTCCTACATTTGATACATTTTCCTAAGCTCAGTTTCCACCTGAAAAGCAATTACTTGAAAACCTTTTTTTTCTGGGTCTATCTGATGGTGTGTCTGATCAATGAATATGGGAATGAATTTCACCTAGATTTTAGTTAAGAAGTACAACAAAAAACCTGAAACATCTCTGAGATGGTGGCAGTTTTTTCTTAGTTGTAATCAGGCATCAACAGGTGAGTTTACTCTTACAATAATAGAAATTAAAACAGAAGAAGCCAGCCAGTATGTATCTCCTTTCAACTCTGCAACAGAAAGCTTAAAAACCATGGTAGCTGGTAATGTCAGTTGACTTGTGGTCATTTAAATCTTTATGTGTAAGCCCAACTGCAGAGAACTGAGTGGGCTGATTCACCTCCAGGCCATGAGGGATGCTGAGACCACTATAGGAGCTGCCTAAGACTCTCCCTTGGACTAAGGAAGGTGGGTTATTGTGGGTTACCAACAGCGTCTGTAAATGAATTCAGCAAAAATTGCCTTCTATCTTGTGTTGGGTCCTCAGCACAGATTGTCAGACACAGTGCAAGGCTGCGAATTGTGATTCTTGTTTGAGGAAGTCAGCATGGCATGACTGCATCATTCTCACAGTTTGCACTTAGCTCTAGCCGTAGTGTGTATACAGTGCTGCCATATGTACAGTATTCAGCGCCCACATTTGTTAGGACTGTTCACTGTTACATGAAGATGACACTGTTGGTACCTTCCTTTGTTCTTGTAGCCCTGATTCAGTAACAGGAGATACAAGACCACCAAGCATGAGCAGCAATTTTTCTCCAAATAAAGATAAATCTTTATTCATAAACTGCTTGTATTTCAGTTTGCGTACACAAATATACACATTTTATAGCTTTCTTGAGATGTTTCACACGCCATAAAATTCACCTATTTTAAGTGTACAGTTCAGTGGGTTTTAGTATATACAGAGCTGTGCAACCATCATCCCAATTTTAAGGTGTTTTCAATACCTACCATATACACATTAGCAGTCACTTCTTCCAACTTCCTGCCCCTTCCCTGGCTATGTTACTAATCTGCTTTTTTTTCCTCTCTCTCTAGAGTTTTTCATTTTAAATATTTCGTGTAAATGGACATAATATGTGATCTTTTGTGACTGGCTTCTTTCACTTAATATTTTCAAAGTTCATCTATAGTGTAGCATGTATTCATTCCTTTGTATGACCAAATAATATTCCATTGTATGAGTATACATATTTCACTTAACTGTTCATTAGTTAATGGACATTTAGATTTCTTCCACTGTGGGGCTACTATCAACAGAGCTGCTGTGAACATCCATATACAAGTTTTTATGTGGACATAGCTTATATTTCTTTGGGGCATATGCCTACGAGTGGATAGACTCTGGGTCATATGGTAAGTCTATATTTAACCCTCTGAAGGACTGACTACCAGATTGTTATGCAAAGTATTGTTACCATTTTGCATTCTAAACATCAATATGTGAAGGTTCTCATTTCTCCACATCCTTGAAAACACTTGTTTTTGTCTAGCCTTTTGATTTTTACCACGCTAGAGAGTTAACTAGATATATCTTGTTGAGCAAGAATTTATTTTTAGACTATTTTCTATTTTTAAATGTTTACCTTTTTACAGACAGGAATGAACTTAATCAGAAAGATTTAAGTGGAAGCAGACACACATACCAAGACTCCTCATTTAATCAGATGTAAACACTTGTTCTTTCACACCCAGCGGTGCATACCATGCCCAGTCGTGTACTTTGGAAGTGCAGGAGGTCCTCAGACTCGTTCTTGGGAAGGACCATCCACACTTTGCTGCCTCTGCCCCATAAGGTGCTCCAGCCTCTGCTTCCACAGCTCCACCACTCACTCACTGCTCATTGGCATCTCATTTCATTTGTCTAGGCACTAGTTGGCAAAGGTTTTGAAAATTTAAAAAGATCCAAAATCTGCCTGTGTTAGATTTCCTGGCTCTGTTCCCAGTTCTCTCTGAAGGCACAGGAAAGAGATCTAATCTACTTCTCAGGTCCCCACTTCCTTCCCTGAAGTGTTTTTCTCTCAGGTCTTCACTCATTGAAGCAGTTCTCACAGGTCATCCTTTCTACTCCACTTTCCTAAGTTGGCAGCTTGTGGGTCTATTTGTTGATATCCTGTATTTAAACATGTCGCTTTGAATTACATATGGTGTGCCTCAGATAGTGACAGCAGATTTATCATCCTCCTCTCTGTAAACTAAACGGGTAAAGCATCTGCCTGCAATGCGGGAGACCCGAGTTCGATCCCTGGATTGGGAAGATCCTGTGGAGAAGGAAATGGCAACCCACTCCAGTACTCTTGCCTGGAAAATCCCACGGATGGAGGAGCCTGGTAGGCTACAGTCCATGGGGTTGCAGAGTCGGACACGACTGAGCAACTTCAATTTTCACTTTCTGTAAACTAGAACACTTCTATGGCCTAACATATGCTTTACTCCTATTGACTCATCAAAGCCATTAAACCTTTATTGCCACACTTCCTTATTTTTGTTTAATTTATTCTCATTTTTTAAACTGATAATACAATCACATGGTACAAAATTTAAAATACATTAAGTATTTGATAAAGTCTCTTCCCTCTCCTGTTCCCCAGGCACCCATCTTTTCAGAGTTACTCAGTATTACTAGTTCTTGCATATCTTTAGAGATTTTTAAACAGCTTTATTGAAGTAAGTTTACGGAGCTGTGCAGTCATCACCACAATTCAGCTTTAGAACACTTCTGTCACCCAGACAAGTCTCATACCTGTTTATAACCAATTCACATTCCCAGCCCAAGACAAACTCCCATATTCCTTTTTTCTGCATATTTCATATAAATGGAATTACGTAATAGCTAGTCTTTTGTATCTAGCTTCTTACAGATATTTTCAGGATTCACCTTACAGTATGTATCAGTACTCCTTTTTATTGCTGATTAGTATTGTGTGGCTCTACCACATTTTGTTTGTCTGATGGCCAGTTGGACATTTGCATTGTTTGATTGGGGGCGGATAATATGAATAATACTGCTACAAATATTTGTGTAGAAGTTTTTGTGTAGACACAAAAATTTTTATGTGGACTCATTTCTTTTGAGTATATACCTAGGAGTGGAATTGCTGGGTCATATGGTAAGTTTATGTTTAGTTTTTAAGAAAAATCCCAAAATGTTTTCCAAAGTAGCTGTATCATTTTGCATTCTCAGCAGCAGCTTGTGAAGGTTCCAGTTTCTCTGCTTCCCTGTCAGCACTTAGCACTGCACATCTTTTTGGTGATAGCCATCCTAGTGGGTGTAAAGTGGTGTCACACCGTGACTTTAGTTTGTTTCCTTCATGACTGATAGTGTTGAAATCTTTTCATATGTTTATTGGCCACTCTTACATCTTCTTTGGTAAAATATCTATTCAAATCTTTTGTCCATTCCACATACATGAAATATCTCACAACTTATTTAGGCCTTTAATTTCTCCCACCAAAGTTTTATAGTTTTCATTGTACAAGTCTTGCACTTCTGTTGTTAAATTTATTTGCTGATATTTCATTCTTGTTGATGCTACTGTGAATGGAGTTTGTTTCCTTAATTTTATTTTCAGATTGCACCTTGCTGGAATCCCATGGACAGAGGAGCCTGGTAGGCTGCAGTCCATGCTAAAGGTCGGACACGACTGAGCAACCTCACTTTCACTTTTCACTTTCATGCATTGGAGAAGGAAATGGCAACCCACTCCAGTGTTCTTGCCTGGAGAATCCCAGGGACGGGGGAGCCTGGTGGGCTGCCGTCTATGGGGTCACACAGAGTCGGACACGACTGAAGTGACTTAGCAGCAGCAGGATATAGAAATACAATTGACAAGAATATAGACATACAATTGATTTTTTATCTTCTTGACCTTATATTCCACAATCTGGCTAAACTTTTTTATTTGTTTTAATACTTTGTAGATTCCTTAGTATTTTCTACAGATAGCATCATGTCATCTGCAAATAAAAATTTTACTTCTTCCTTTCCAATCTGGGTTCTTTTATTTCACAGGTATTTTATACATAAAAGCAAGTAACTATATATTGCATATATTTTCTTCCCTTTTCACAAAAGTGGCAGCAAACTTTGCTTTTTGTATTTGACAATTAATATTGAAAGTCCATTTTAGTGTGTAAATTATTCTCCCCTTTTTTAAAAAACAGCTGCAGAAAAATTATAGTGTATTACCAGTCAGTCAAATCTTCCTCACCACACTTTCATACATATTGGTTTAACATGATCTTTGTCTCCTAATTTTATATTAGCTTTTTACATTTTTTGCATCTAAGTCATTTGTTCTTTGTAACACTTGCATAGTTTCAGGAATGCAGCTGTTCCCTTTTCTAGATGGGGAAACTGGCAACAGAGATTATGGCTTGCTCAAGAAGAGACAGCTAGTAAAGGGAAGATCTGAGACTGGTTTAGGTATTTGGACTCCAGACTCACGGCTTTTCTACTGTATCAAAGTTATTGCCATTCTTCCTGTCTGATGCATAAGGCTTTACAATTATCCCTTGTTTGATTTGGCCTATCATTCCTGTTATTATTAGGGATCCTGACAGCCCTTTAGTCCCTTCTGGATGTTTTATATGGGAAAGCTGGTTCCATCAGCTTATCCTTCAGCCCCTGTAACTCCATCTTGCCCTCAAGTATGCTATGAGAATTTTTGTTGTTTTATTCAAATTAGTTCTCTGCTATATATTTCTGATCTACCAGTTAAATGACCATATCTACCAGGAAAAAAAAGGCTAACCTGGCAGGGTTTTATTCTGCCTGCTTTAGTGAATCTTGGCTAAAATTTGCTGATCTTTTTTTTTTTAACCTGCATATACTTGCAAATAATCAAATTTGTTATCCATTCTGGAATTATGCAGGTCATCATTTTTAAAGCCTGCAGTTTGCTATGCTATTCTTTTTAAAAATTAATTTCCTGTCTCCAGACATTTAACATAGTTCCTCTGCTGCAGGATCTGTTGCAAGTTCCCTGAAGATCCTGAAATATAGTTTATCTAGCTCAGGGAAGGAGATGCTCTGTTCCCCTGAAATATAGTTTATCTAGCTCAGGGAAGGAGATGCTCTGTTTCCTTTCCTGACTTGGGCTTCAATTTACTCTACCAAACGTCCTTAATCAGACAAGCACCTGGCATTTATTCAAAATGTGGATGCCCAGACCCCTCACTTACAACATCCAATTCATTGTTCTGGGTTAGGACCCTTTCTCAGGAGAGTGTTCTGATGAACCAGTTTTAAGAAATACCATTTTATATCAAAATTTTTTTACTATATTTTGGTAATCTTTGTCATTCACAAACATTCCACCATCAGCTCCCTTCATTGCTCTACTTGCTCTGAATATAACTAAAAAACCTTTGGGGCTCAAATATTTAAGTGCTTTCTGCAATATTCCTCATATCCAGGACTTCTCATAGGGCCTTTAAGCTTTTGGGCATTTATTCTTGAATAAACACCTAAGTCGGATCTTATTGGAAAGCACTCTCTGCAGTTCACCACTCAGCCTCTTTAGTTATCCTCTGCCCTCTTTCTTACCAGTTTTGTGGTAGTGTCACTTCAGAATTTCATTCTCACACCAGGCTAATCTTTGTCTAGCACCCTCTTCAGAGTGTTTTCAAGTCCTGGGAACACACCCAGTCTTGTCTTAGCTTCTTGAAACAGCTTGAGCCCTTATATCTAACTACAGCGTCCACCTCTCTATCACAAAATATGGAGTAGTGTGTTCACATTGCTGCAAGCTTCCTGGCAATGTCATCTCAGCCATTTGAACTGGATTGGAAAGGGCTCTTGGTAACTTGTATATTTTCTTATTCTGTAGGTAACTATGCCTTTGACCACAAGTAGTGATAACAGGATCTCTTTTGTTTTTCCAGGTGACGGACCATGTCTCTTCTGACTCTGTTTCATCTTCTACCAGTAGTTTTTGGAGCTCGAACTCTACCCTTTGCAACAAGCAAAATACACATATGTTAAATAAGGGCGTACAAGCAGGTAAATTAAACATTTTCATTGAAATATTAATATAAGTAGCTCTTAAACCTGTGATAAGACACTCACCTCACTCACAATAAAAGAAATGAAGATTAAAAATGTACTCAAGTATATTCTCTGGTGGTCCAGTGGTTAAGAATCTGCCTTGCAGTGCAGGGAACATGGGTTCGATCACTGCCCGGGGATCTGAGATCCCACGTGCTGCAGGGCAGCTATTGAGGTGGCTCACCACAATTAAAACTTGGCACAGCCAAAAAGAAATACATAAGTAAATTTTTTTAATTAACAAAAAATATATACTCAAATGCCATTTGTCACCTATCAGACAAAAATTTAAATTTGATAGCAAGTTTGTGGGCAGGCATGTATGGAAATAGGTACATTGTAGGAGGTGTATAAGTTGGGAGTGCAATCCTTATGACTAACAACTTGGCAGTTTCTATCAAAATTACTTTGACCCAACACTTTTACTTTTGGAGTTTAGCCTATAGATATGTGGTGCAAATGTATAAAATGACAAATAGTTAATGACAGAATTAACCTCTGAAGTATTGTTTTATTATAAGCATTAAAGTAAAATCAACTTAGATGTCCATCAGTAGCTAAATTGTTAAATAAATTATTGTATATCCATATAATGAAGTCTTTGGAGAAGGAAATGATAACCCCCTCCAGTATTCTTGTCTGGAGAATCCCATGGACCAAGGAGCCTGGTGGGCTACAGTCCATGGGGTTGCAAAAGAGTTGGACGCAACTGAGTGACTAACATAATGAAGTCCTACATAGTATGAAGAAGCTTTTGCTACTAATGTGTCAAGATCCCCAAGATACATAATTAAAAAAAAAAGCAAAGTACAGAATTGTATGTAGCATGCTACTACATGTATTTGAAAAATGAAGAGAATTGCTTGAATGTGTGCAAAAATCCTCTGGAATCACAGGGTTATAAACTTAATGGAGAACAGGAATGGGAAGGAGGCTTTCACTTTATGACTTCCTATATCTTTTGATATTATAAAACAGAAGTAAACCTGCCTCTTGATTATTTTTCCCTTCAAGTCATGTCTTTACATCTGTTAACCTCTTCCTTACCTTGGTTGACTGCATTTACTGTCCTTCTTACTTGGGATCAGAACTGAAATCTTTTTCCCAGTGAATCCATATTAGTAGTTCTTTCCCTCTAATATCTAAACTGACAGAAGTGAACTCCTCCCACAGACACACACATCTCCATCTCTCTACCTTCATCTTCCTTCTCTTCTCTCTCTCAAAGCCTTTTACCCCACCCAAGAGGAGTCAGTAGCCTGCGGTTTGGAAACCTTAAAATTTTTTTAATTTACTGAAGTGGAATAAAAAAAAAACTTAACTCTAGTGGTAATAGTTTAGGCAGCAGTGAAACTACCATTCTTTATGCAGACATCATAATAAGAAAAAGATGTATATCACTTATCATAGTTTAGGATTCTTTCTGATGGCAATAAGAGAAAATACAACTTAAATTTGTTCTTAAAAATAAGATATCTCACATATTTGAAATTACAATAAAACTTTGAAGACGCTTGATGTAGTAAATCAAATAATGTGATTCCAAAACGGTTTATATCACCTTTCAACTCTGCTTGCATTGTCTTTTTGCTTATACTCATTCAGAGCACTGTCTTCAACAAATATTTGTACATGATGATACTTGTTAAAAATGTGTCCCGATGATTGTTTTGAATATTTTACCAGATTTATTTATTTACTTTTTCTTTTGGCCACACTGCACAGCATGTGGGATCTTAGATCCTTGACCAGGAATCAAACCCGTGCCCACTGTTGTGGAAGCATTGAACCCTAACCACTGGCCCACTCGGGAATTCCCTATTTTACCAGATGTAGTTATGAAGATGATAGATCTCAATACTTTTTCTTTGCAGAATAGAAAATAAATGATTAAAATTTTCTTTTTAAGTTTTCATTTACTGACTTAAATGCATCTTCCAACTAAATCTCAAGGCTTTTCTCAGAGAGGTCTGTGATCTTCACCCTCAGGTAACTTGGAGATTGTGAGTGGTGTCAGAAAAAACACTCGAGATGTTGGAATGACTTTCCCAACTCCAAGTTCTAGTGAGGCTAGAGTAGAAGAGGACAGTGATGTGACTTCTTGGTCAGAAGAAAAAATAGAAGAGAAGAGGCTCCTTACCAGTTATCTTGGGGACAAAAAGTTAAAGAAGAACAAGAAGACCTGCTGTGAAGGTCAGTTTCTAAGTCCTGCTTTCTTAGTAGAAAAACGTGAATTTCTGTTCTCTTGCAACACTAGGATTCTTCATTTCTAAACAACTTAATGTTGACCACTCAGCACCGCCTTGGCACATTTTCAAAGTACAGTCATCTCTCTATATCTGGAGGGGCTTAGATTGAGAACCCCTCCTGAATACCAAAGGCTATGGATGCTCAGGTCTTTTATATAAAACGACCTAGCACTGTCCCCCAGATGCAAGGATTCTGCATGCGTGTATACAGAGGGCTGACTGTATTTAATGCTGCAGTTAGAGTCTATATACCTGCACTAAGCAGACTCTAGGGCATTTTGCTGGCCCCTGACAGCTGATTCCCTGAGAGCCTATATTATGCATATGTTTCTGATGAGAAAAATGAAAAATCTTTTTTCTTTCTTAAAAATATCTCCTATAGGAGTTTCATGGTTTGTTCCTGTGGAAAATATGAAGTCTGGTCCTAAGAAGGAAAATATGCCCAAGCTTCATGGCCCTGGTGTCTCCTGGTTTGCACCAATAACCAACACCAAACCTTGGAGGGAGCCACTGCGGGAACAGAACTGGCAGGGACAGCACATGGACAGCCACAGTTCTCTAGCTGGCCCAGGCAAAGAGCCGCTGAAGCCATTTGTGAGAGCAACCCTCCAGGTACAGTAAGGTTGAATTAATTTTAGCTGTATGTTTAAGGAGGAAGAAAGGGTAAACCTGTGACTTGGCATTCTGAAGTATAGTCATGTGACCCTTGTTTCGGGCACCTCCACAGTTCATCTGTTCTCACACTCATTAATCAAAGGCTGCCTTACTATTAGTAGTATAAATCACATATCACCCTCAGTATCTGAGAGGGGCAAGGCAATAGAAGGGAAGATGTTGTGTAGCTACTCATTGGGTTTTGTAGATAGATACCTGCATGGGGAGTGTAGTAGAGGCCTGATGTTTGCATCAGGCTTATGTTTGTTCCTCCATTTATATAACTCCTATTTCTACTTAGCACAGGGTTTAAAAGGCACCAAGTCTCTTTTTTATAAATACTTGGGACCCAAAGAAAATGTTATTTAATGATGTATTTCTTTGAAGGGAAATTTAAAATCACACAGTGAGCCAAACTTTATCCCATCCACATTGGGGAGAGTTGTAATTGCCATAATCTTAGTTCTTGTTTATTCCAAAGGCATTTCTTTGATCCCTCTGATTTTCCTACTGGAATTCTCCTACTCAGGGAGTTGTTCGATCATCCTTCAGCTCTAGGTATTTTCTGTAAGTTACAAATAGGCTTTCCAAACCTGCTGGGCAGGTACTGTTTTTGTAGGCCTTTGGAGAAAAGACTGCATCATTAATATGAGGTTGGGGGGCTTTTTCTTCTCCTCAGGAATCACTTCAGCTTCACAGACCGGACTTCATCTCCCGCTCTGGGGAGCGGATAAAGCGCCTGAAGTTAATAGTCCAGGAGAGGAAGCTGCAGAATATGTTACAGAGTGAGCGGGAGGCACTGTTCAACACCGTGCAGGAATGGCAGGGCTACCGGGACCCCGTGCACCTGCTCCGTAAGAGAGGTACACTCTGCCTGTTCACTTTCCTGTTACTTGGTAGAGAGGGCAAGGTCTGCTTCATGCAAGGCAGCACTGCTCAATGCCAGGCCAGTTACAGTTCAGAAAGTGACTTTTTGCTTGTTGAGACTCAAATCTCCTTACATAACAGAACCTGCCTAATTAAGCTCTCAGCACTTCCATGATCCAGAAAAGCACAGTTAATCTTGCCCTGTCACTACATCTTAAAAATGAGAGTGTGCAGTGAGAATGGGCACTTGGCTTGCAGAATCTTAGTTCCCTGACCACGGATTGAACCCAGGTCCCCGGCAGTGAAAATGTGGAGTCCTAACTACTGTACCACCAGGGAATTCCTGAGAATAATGTTTTTAAAAACCAGCTCTGTCACCATGAACAAGTTAGTTCCAAAAGTATAATGTTTTGACGGGGCTTGCTTCCCTCAAAGGGTAATAATAAATACTTACAGAGCTCTTGTGTTTTGCTCAGACATTATTCTTATTTAATGTTTATAACACTTCTATGGGGTGGATACTATTAACATCCCTGTTTCACAAATAAGAAAACTGAGGCAAAGAGAGATTAAGTACCTTGCCCAAACGGATTTGAACCCAGGTGGGCTGGTGCTAGACTCTGTGCTCGTAACAATTATGCTAGATGTAATATCTCAATAAAATAATATGCCAAAGCTGTGAACACTGTAAAGTACTCCCTAATGCTTTAATCACTGCCTTACCTGTAAACAGGTCAGTGTTTCAATTCTCACTGCTTAGTCTGTGCCACAGCATTGTGTCTTCAGGAGCCTTAGGCCGCTGTCATAGTCATCATCGTCTAACCCTGGCTTTGCCGTTGCTCACCAGCCTGCACTGCCAGCTCAGGGTAGGGGCACAAAGCCCTAGCTGCTCCCTCTCAGTTCCTGAGCAACACACTCTTCCTTCTTAAGACACAATCCTCTGTTACCAATCCCCTAAGGGTCAGGATCCCCTCAATGGATCCTTTGCCCAGAGTCACAGTTGTCAATTGAATGAGACCAGGCTCAGCATAGCAGAACATTAGCTGATCACGGAATGGAGAACGGAGAGCTCATGTTTTTGTTTGTTTTCTCCTTTAAAGATTTTTGTGATGTGAACCATTTTTAAAATCTTTATTGAATTCATTACAATATTGCTTCTGTTTTATGTTTTGGTTTTTGGCCGAGAGGCATGTGGGATCTTAGCTCCCCAACCGGAGATTGAACTTCATCCCCTGCACTGGAAGGTGAAGTCTTAACCACTGGGCTGCCAGGGAAGTCCCAGTAGAGCTCGTGTTCTAAAGAGAAGCGGAGTAAGGGAATTGAGGATTAGGAGGCAGATAGGTTGATTAGGGCTTGAGGAAAGGGGCGGAGATTTTCAGGGGCAGCCAGGGCATGCACAGTCCTCCATGGTCCTTTGCACATGGTAAAGATTGTGCCTCAGTTCAGTTCAGTCGCTCCATCCTGTCCAACTCTTTGCGACCCCATGAACCGCAGCATGCCAGACCTCCCTGTCCATCATCAGCTCCCACAGTCTTCCCACACTCGTGTGCATTGAGTC
Source organism: Bos indicus (assembly GCF_029378745.1). Lineage (NCBI taxonomy): Eukaryota > Metazoa > Chordata > Mammalia > Artiodactyla > Bovidae > Bos > Bos indicus. Next base: position 10,812,060 of record NC_091770.1, on the reverse strand, counting down.
GGTGATGCCATCCAACTGTCTCCTCCTCTGTTGTCCCCTTCTCCTCCTGCCCTCAATCCCTCCCACCATCAGGATCTTTTCCAATGAGTCAGCTCTTCACATCAGGTGGCCAAAGTATTGGAGTTTCAGCTTCAACATCAGTCCTTCCAATGAACACCCAGGACTGATCTCCTTTAGGATGGACTGGTTGGATCTCCTTGCAGTCCAGTGGACTCTCAAGAGTCTTCTCCAACACCACAGTTCAAAAACAACAATTCTTTGGCACGCAGCTTTATATTCCAACTCTCACATCCATACATGACCACTGGAAAAACCATAGCTTTGACTAGACAGACCTTTGTTGGCAAAGTAATGTCTCTGCTTTTTAATATGCTGTCTAGGTTGGTCATAATTTTTTTCCTTCCAAGGAGTAAGTGTCTTTTAAATTCATGGCTGCAGTCACCATCCACAGTGATTTTGGAGCCCAAAAAATTAAAGTTAGCCACTGTTTCCACTGTTTCCCCATCTATTTGCCATGAAGTGATGGGACCGGATGCCATGATCTTAGTTTTCTGAATGTTGAGCTTTAAGCCAAATTTTCCCCTCCTCTTTCACTTTCATCAAGAGGCTCTTTAGTTCCTCTTCACTTTCTGCCATAAGGGTGGTGTCATCTGCATATCTGAGGTTATTGATATTTCTCCCAGCAATCTTCATTCCAGCTTGTGCTTCCTCCAGCCCAGCGTTTCTCATGATGTACTCTGCATATAAGTTAAATAAGCAGGGTGACAATATACAGCCTTGACGTACTCCTTTTCCTATTTGGAACCAGTCTGTTCTATGTCCAGTTCTAACTATTGCATCCTGACCTGCATACAGGTTTCTCAAGAGGCAGGTCAGGTGGTCTGGTATTCCCATCCCTTTCAGAATTTTCCAGTTTATTGTGATCCACACAGTCAAAGGCTTTGGCATAGTCAATAAAGCAGAAGTAGATGTTTTTCTGGAACTCTCTTTTTCGATGATCCAGTGGATGTTGGCTATTTGATCTCTGGTTCCTCTGCCTTTTCTAAAACCAGCTTGAACATCTGGAAGTTCACGGTTCACATATTGCTGAAGCCTGGCTTGGAAAATTTTGAGCATTACTTTACTAGCATGTGAGATGAGTGCAATTGTGCAGTAGTTTGAGCATTCTTTGGCATTGGCTTTCTTTGGGATTGGAATGAAAACTGACCTTTTCCAGTCCTGTGGCCACTGCTGAGTTTTCTGAATTTCTTGACATATTGAGTTGCAGCACTTTCACAGCATCATCTTTTAGGATTTGAAATAGCTCAAGTGTAATTCCATCCCCTCCACTAGCTTTGTTCGTAGTGATGGTTTCTAAGGCCCACTTGACTTCACACTCCAGGATGTCTGGCTCTAGGTGAGTGATCACACCATCGTGATTAACTGGGTCATGAAGGTCTTTTTTGTACAGTTCTTCTGTGTATTCTTGCCACCTCTTCTTAATATCTTCTGCTTCTGTCAGTTCCATACCATTTCTGTACTTTATTGAGCCCGTCTTTGCATGAAATGTTCCCTTAGTATCTCTACTTTTCTCGAAGAGATCTCTAGTCTTTCCCACTCTATTGTTTTCCCCTATTTCTTTGCACTGATCATGAGGAAGGCTTTCTTATCTCTCCTTGCTATTCTTTGGAACTTTGTGCCTAGCAGAGTACAAATGCCCCCTTTGGACAGAGACCTTAGCATGAAGCAAAAGTCACTTTTGAACACTTCCAGGTTGCATCCACGCAGGCTTGTTCTTGTGGTCAAGTCAGAAATGGTTTGGGGCAGTTGACCACTATATATCTCTCAAAACATGTATCTCCCAAAGCACAGCTGCAAAACATCTCTGCCAAATGCCAGGTGCTTTTGAAATGAACACAGAGATAAATCAGGTCAAATGTCCAGCTCTCAGGGTCTGGTATGGAAACAGGTCCACAGTTTTTAGGTGTGGTTTGGTGATACCACTTGATACTCAACCATAAAAATGAATCAAATTTTGCCATTTGGAACAGCATGGAGTAATCTGGAGGTTATTATGCTTAGTGAATTAAGTCAGACAAATACTGTATTATATCACTTGTATATGGAATCTAAAAAATACAACAAACTAAAGAATATAAGAAAAAAGAAACAGACTCACAGATACTGAGAACAAACTAGTGGTTATACTAGTGGGGAAAGGGAAGAGGAGAGGGTCAAGCTAGGGACTGGGGATTCAGACATAAGCAAGCTACAGGAAGGTATTGTATAGCACAGAGGATAGAGCCAATATTTTATAACTATAAACAGGGTATAGTTTTTAAAAATTGTGAATAACTATGTTGTACACCTTAAACTTACATAATACTGTAAATCAACTATACTTCACTTCAAAGAAAAAACGGCACAATCCACTAAAGAAATCTCTTCTCTTGCTTAGGCTTCCTGGCAGCCCAAAAGAAAAGGCCGGTTGGAAAGAAGGAAATGATTCAGAGGTCTAAACGGTAAGGCCAAAAGAATAAGTAACTATAAAAGTATAAATCAGGCCCCGAATGGTCAGGAGCTATAGCTTGGCCCAGAATAAAGGCATTATGCTCTAGTTACAACATTATGAGCAAATTAGCTATAAAAACAGTTTCTCACTTATGGTTCTAAAATGCAAATGAAAATTAGCAGATCATGGTATGGATGCCTCATATATAAAAAATACAAAGAGTGTACACCCCACTCCAGTACTCTTGCCTGGAAAATCCCATGGACGGAGGAGCCTGGTAGGCTGCCGTCCATGGGGTCGCTAGAGTCAGAGACAACTGAGCGACTTCACTTTCTCTTTTCACTTTCGTGCATTGGAGAAGGAAATGGCAACCCACTCCAGTGTTCTTGCATGGAGAATCCCAGGGACGGGGGAGCCTGGTGGGCTGCCGTCTACGGACACGACTGAAGTGACTTAGCAGCAGCAGCAGCCATGAATTTTTATGTTTTAGTCAGGCTTGTTTTTGTTAGAAACTTAAATAAAAATATTTTGAAATAAAAGTAAATACTTATTTGGGGCTCTTTTTCTAGGAATTGTATCCAATATAATAAGAGATAGATACAGCACATTAGGCTTGTAGCTAAATAAAGTTTGAAACTTGAAATAAAGTTTCAGAATCATGTGTACACTGCCACCATTTGTAGTCTTTTAAAAAAAGTATTTGTGTTTACATAGGTGCATATAGTGGGTTGGCAAAAATTCAGTATTTTCCAGAAGATGGCTCTAGCAGCACTTACTTGTCTTTAACTTCTTTCAAAACAGTTTTGTTAGGTTGTATTGTGACAACTGTCTGTCATATCAGAATGCATTTTAAAACTTATCAAAATTGGTGAATTTTTGTGTATCCATTTTAATATTGAAGATGGAAGAAAAAGCAAATTTTCAGTATATTATACTTTATTATTTCAAGAGGGATAAAAACACAGCTGAAGTGCAGAAAAAGATTTGTGCAATATATGGAGAAGGTGCTGTGACTTATCGAATGTATCAAAAGTAGTTTACAAAGTTTCATTTCATGCTGGAGATTTCTTGCTGGAAGTTCCACAGGTGATGGGATTGATCAGTTGAAGTTGATCTTGATCAAATTGAGACATTGAGAACAATCAACATTATACCTCAGCAGAGACAGCCAATGTATTCAGTATATCCAAATCAAATGTTGAGTCTTTAAAAACCATTTGCACCAGCTTGGTTATGTTAATCACTTTGATGTTTAGGTTCCACATAAGTTAAGCGAAAAAAACCTCCTTGACCATATTTCTGCATGTGATTCTCTATTAAACATAACAAAAACATTCTGTTTTTTAAAACAAATTGTGATGGGTGATCAAAAGTGGATACTGTACTATAATATGGAAAGGAAGTGATCATGGGGCAAGCAAAATGAACCACCAACCACAGCAAAGTCCAATCTTCATCCAAAGAAGGTGATGTTGTATATATGGTGGGATCGGAAGGGAGTCCTTTACTGTGAGCTGCTTCTCGAAAACTAAACAATTAATTCCAACAAGTGCTGCTCCCAATTAGACCAACTGAAAGCAACACTCGCGGAAAAGTGAGTCAGACTAATTCTGTTGAATCAGTCAACACAAAACACATAATCTTTCATCAGAATAACACAAGACTGCATGTTTCTTTGTTGACCAAGAAAAAACTGTTACAGTTTGGCTGGGAAGTTTTGATTCATCTGCCGTATTCCCCAGACATTGCACCTTCAGATTTACATTTATTCTGGTCTTTATAAAATTAATGGAAAATTTCTCAATTCCCTGGAAGACTGTGAAAGGCACCTGAAACAGTTTTTTGCTCAAAAAGATAAAGTTTTGGGAGGATGGAATTATGAAGTTGCCTGGAAAATGGCAGAAGATTGTAGAACAAAACAGTGAATACACTGTTCAACGAAGTTCTTAGTGAAAATGAAAAGCGTGTCTTTTATTCTCACTTTAAAACTGAAGGAACTTTTTGGCCAATGCAATGCTTCTTTTTCCCCAAATGGTTGATCATACTATATACAAAAGTTTGTAGCTTGTTTTATTTTGCTTAACACTATATTGTGAGTATTGTGAATGTTTTCCCATATTGTAAAAGCTATTTGAAACATTTCGTGCTTTGTAATAATTTTATTATAGTCCATAATTTATTTGTTTTCTTGTTGGAAATTTAGATTATTCCAGTTAAAGTGTATATATCAAATGCATCTTTGATCCTGTTCCTCAAAACATGGTTCTTTAAAATCAGTGGCATCCAATCCGTGATGGACAGAGCCCAAGATTTTCACTTGACTACGAGACCTTCACCCTATCTGTTTCCCTTGCACTGTCTCCATGAAACCTTGACTCCATTCTTACCAACACTCCCTTCTCCTCCCATCTCCTTTCTACTCCTAACTTCTTCAAGACCCACCTCAAACTTATTCCTTTTCGTCTTCATTGACCTCCTTCCGTCAGAATAAGTTTTTTCCATTTCCTATAACCCTGCGTAGCATTTTGTAGATATGACCCATTGTACTTTTTTTGCATTATTTTTCATCTTTAGAAGTATGGTAGTAATACGTAGTCGTTATGTTATATTGAAACCATACATTTGTGCATATAGAGTGCCAAGAAGTTCATCTGCACCCTTTATTCCACTCCTTTCCCAGAAGTGACCACTATCATCAGGATTTTATTATGTTTTTGTTTATCTGTATCTCTTCCCAGATCTTGAACACCCTAGGCCAGGGTTCTTTATGTCCAAGTGTCTAACAGGAAGCTGGGCCCACAACAGGCCCACAGCCTGTCTGAGGGACTGAGTGCCTAGAGAGTGGCAGAGCTTAGGAGATGTGGGGAGAAGTGATTGTGTGCCTCTGTGCTCAGTAACCTCACTGCTGTCTTTCCACCGGTACCATTTCTAAGGATTTATGAACAGCTTCCTGAAGTACAGAAAAAGAGAGAAGAAGAAAAGAGGAGATCAGAATATAAGTCGTACCGGCTGCGAGCCCAGCTGTATAAAAAGGTCAGTCGGTCCTAGAGCAGGATTGATGAGGTTTACCAGGGGAAAGAGAAATCGAGACCTGTTTGAATTAGCCGAATTTGGAGAGTGAACTTAAGCTAATAAATACATGTACCACCACTGAAATTTAGAAGACAAAAGCATCTGTAACTAGATTTCAAATCTGAAGATCTAAAAAGGCAAATCTAAAAACGGCTCCTTTCAGGGGCTTCGCTAGAGGTCCAGTGTGTTTGAGACTCTGTGCTCCCACTGTAGGGGCACAGGTTCAATCCCTGGTTGGGGACCAAGATCATGCATGCTGCGTGGTGTGGCCAAAAAAAAATTTTTTTTTAATTTTTTAAAATTATTCAGTAGATAAATAAGTCACCTTCCAGACACATTTGGAGTGAAACCGAATTTCATGCTTAGGTGTCCGTTTAGATGCCATGCTGGAAATCCCCACATCCTTCAGAATTGTTGGGCTTTCATTTGAGTCCCAAATGGTAGTTTTATGTCCCTTATAGGTAAATCATATACCATTAGAGCTTTTCAGATAAATTGGAAAATGTCCAAGTGTAGCATACAAGTCGGTAGTTTGGGGACGCGGGGCTTTGACGCCACCACCATTTCCTACCCATAGCCCCAGTAGAATCAATGGTGCTACAAGTCCCAGAACCTCACAGGCCAGGGGACTTGCTGCCAATTAATTCCTTGAGAAAGCAGATGGACCTGAAGGTCTAGGTCCTTCAGGTGTTCTCATTTCTTTCCCAACCCCCTTGTTTCACCCTCAGAGGACTCTGACAGTCAGGAACCGAGAGACGAGTTCGTGGGAGACCCATGTGGGACTGGAGAGCTGCTCCTGGAGCGTGCGCCGCGGCTCGGGCTGGGCTCCCTCAAGTGCGAGGCGCGGGCGCTGCTGCGCCGCGGGTGGTGCGCCAGCGTCCCGAGGCCAGGCTTCTCCTTGCGCTGTGTGTGAACTGACGGACGGATTAGTCTGTTAGGATTATATTAATGTAATGTTTCTGTGTAGACTATAACAGACTGTAGATAGGTCTTTCCTAAACACTTGAGGAAGTATTTTTTTACTATAATTACCATATCTTCTGAAGCTGGGAAAGATAAGGTTTGGGAGAACCACACTGGTCTCTTCAGCAGCACGTCTAGGGTGAGGAGTGGCTGTCTGCCTCTGATGGCAAGAATATCTAACTTCTTTCTTCCCTTTCTTTTCTTCCACAGAAAGTGACCAATCAACTCTTGGGGAGAAAAGTTCCTTGGGACTGAAATAAAGAGTATTTTCCTCAGCGCCTTGGAATTATATTTTATCAGCTTGGAGGAACGTAATCCTTACTTTTATGAGTCTGGTTTAATAAAGCTTGTCGTCCATGTGTAATGTAGAAATAGTTACCTTCTAAAGAGTCTTGGGTAGAATGACTAAGATTATTAATGGTTTAGGAGCAGTACTTTCTCCACAGTGGCCTTACCCACAAGGATATTTGTTACAATGATACTACCTTACTTCTAGCCAAGAGTAAGTCCCTTTTTGTATGTGTTTTTATAGAAAATAAATAACTTCTGATGACTCACAGTAAAGCAAGCAGCAGCAGGTTTTTTATTTTCCATTTGGAGAGGTGCCAGGAGCTATGCAGTGTTTCCAGGGGTGTGTGGGAGACCTCAGTCTAAAAGTGCCAGTCAAGGGAAATGGGCTGTTAGATAAAATGTGGTCTTTCTTTAGAAATGCCATGTAATGTAGTGAGAGCCCTTTTGTTGATTCTCTGGAGACAGTGTCTGCTTAGGTAGCCATTGAGTAGCCAGAGAGACTCGGCAGACACAGGCACCTTGGGTCCAGAGCCACATCCTAGCCTCACTCCAGCTTCCCTCAGGGCTGCTAGCTTTTAGAGGCACAGCTCAGGAGACAACAGTAGCTGGATTTAAATCACGACCTGGTCCTGGCCAGTGAGCCGCAGGTGGTGCCACTTCTAGGTCTAGTCCTGTCACTGGCTGCCTTCTCCCCTTCAGCAGAGACCTTGGGGACCATGACAGATTGACGGCATCATTGGCCCCAGTCCTTCTCATGTGGATTCTTCTCACACGCCTTCTCCATGCCCTCTTCATATGATTTTGCATTTCTGTTCACTGAAAGTGGGGAGGATCCCCAGCATGACACCTGGACACCAAAGGGGAAACCCAGCATAAGCTGCCGACCCACAGACTCATGAGCCAAAGAAAAAGGTTTATTATTGTTTTGTGGTAGTTTTTCACGCAACAATCTGTTGGCATTAGATAAATGAAACAGTAGCAATCCCAAAAGACTGAATGGAGCAGAGCCACCCCACCACCAGAGCCTGCGCGAACAAGCAATAAGCTTTTACCCTGCCATCACACTGAGACTTCAGGGGCTGCCTGTTTCTGCAGCAGAGAAGATTCCTCCTGACTAATCTGCTAGAAAACAGATCACAGGCCCCCTCCCTGCTCCAGTGCCTGAGAGACCTGAGCAGAGGGGAGGCAGTAGGTAAACTGAAATTTGAGAGAGAGAAATTAGCCTCCAGCTTGTGGATAAGAAAAACTGGCTCGTCTTCTGGAAGCCAAGGTGCTGGTAAAGGGCCTGGGCAGAGTGCTGCAGCAAGCTGGTGGTAAGGACCACTTCACCATAGCCCTGGTCTCGTGCAAATGTGAGGAGAGTCCTGACCAGGGCTTTGGCTATCCCTTGACCTCGGTGCTCAGGGGCCACACATAGGTGAAGCAGCTCCAACTGCTTCTTCTGCAGGATGGGTTTCTTAACAGGCAGTGCTCCCACTATGCCTACCACCTGTCCCTTAGACTCAGCCACTCAGAAGCAGGAGCCACTCTCACTGAAGTAAGATTTAGTGATGTCAGACAAGTCTGTGTGCAAAGACATGACTTTAAACTGCTTCCAGGGGTATTTGGCAAGGAACCTCAGGGCAGCAAAGAGGGCGAGGCTGGCCACGAAGGCCAGGACCCAGGAGCCAGAGACTAGGAATAGGGCAAGGGGTCCCCCAAGCAAGAGCACAAGGGTTTGGGGCAGCTTCAGGATGTGGCGGAAGGTGGTAGGAATGTGCTCAGCCATCGCCTTAGAGAACAAGTCTATGACCCATTTGCGGTCATTATCCTGGTATTTGTGGATGTGATAAGGAGCCATAGAAGACTTCTGGTTGTCTGGATCTTGAAGTTCAAGAGAGACCTGAAAGTCAAAGTGAAGTCGCTCAGTCGTGTCCGACTCTGCGGCCCCATGGACTGTAGCCTATCGATCCTCTGTCCATGGGATTCTCCAGGCAAGGATACTGGAGTGGGTTGCCATTTCCTTCTCCAGGGGATCTTCCCAACCCAGGGATTGAACCCAGGTCTCCTGCATTGCAGGCAGATGCTTTACCATCTGAGCCACCAGGAAAGACCTAGGTGCCCCTTTATGCTTGCCCAGCAGCCCTGGGGCAGAAAGAGGAAGCCATGTGAGTGGCCCACTTAGCAGAACCAGGAAGACCCTGCTCAAAGATGTGTCTCTGCTTCTACCCAAGAGGAAGTAGGCCACAGCCACTGGGAGAAGGTGTAGAGTCCGAAAGACCTGCATTTGATCATGGCTTCATGCATGATCTTGGGCATGTTATATAATCCCTAAGAATCTGCCTTCAGAAGTTGTTCAGAGGGTTTAATGAAATAGCATAAACAAAGCTCTGATTGTAAAGTGCCCTCCCGTCTTTCCCCGTTCCCTAGCCCTCGTCTCAGTTTCTCCATACACTGGCGCTCCCTGCAGCAGCCACGCATGTGTCCTCCTCTTGGTCCCTCTCTCAGGGCCCATACACTGAGGGAAGCCTGTGTTTCCAAGTACTTGGAAACAGCAAATGTTCCTTCCCCCTTGATTGCAGATTCTCAGGCTGCTGAGGGGGCATGAGGTGTAACGCCAAAAGCGGTCCAGCCTTGAAGGCCAGGCGAGTCCGGAGCTCCAGGCCACACCTGAGAGCAGTCCTTCCACCCATGTCCTCTCACCTGCTGTCACAAGAGCCTGGAGTGTCCAGGGCAGCCTCTGCCTGGCCTCTGTCCTCAGCATCCGACTGGCATCCAGGAGAGACTGCAGAGCCTGTCCTACTTCTGGGGCCCGGGTCCTCATTGGCTGGCTTCTGAATATTTGTTAATCATAAAGCCCAAGCTCAAGGAGCTGGGCCATGATAGAGCACGAAGCCCATTCTTGGTTCTCTGAACTCTGGGGAATTAGCCTGGAGGGGTCACGCAGGGTTTGGAACAGCTCAGGGGTCCTTGCCCTTGTGGCTGGCCTACACCCCCAACCATGGCAGTTCACCGGGCACCTTGGTGCTCTCTGATGTCCATGCTTGGCCCCACCGTACACCTGCTATGACCCTGGAGCATTCGCCCCTCACCCTGCACTCTGTCATCACAGGCCAGAGTCCAGTTCTGCTGGATCAGTACATAAGGTCCTTCACAGCTGGGTGAGGCCATGCAGGGCATATCATCCAGGTTACAAAGTTTGGGCTCTGTTTTAAGAACATCAGGAGCCCGCTGCTGTTCTTTTAGCTGGGGCGTAACATAACCAGAGGTAGCGGTGAGTTGTGTGATATGTGTGTGTGATTCTGGTGACCTGTGGAAAATGGACTGAAAGGACCCGGAATAGAAGTCTATATCCCCCTGCCCCCCAGAGGCTAGTGCAGCTGTCCAAGCAGAAGGGCCTCTGGATACAGATACGCAGGTGCTCACTTTACAAGATCACCTTGTCAAGGAAGGCTTGTGGGAACTACAATCTACGAGCCCTGGCACAGAGCTGAGTCTGACCAAAGGAAAAGGCATCTTTTTCTTATTTTGCTCAAAGGTGTCACTGCCCACTGAGCTGTGTTCCAGCAGGTTGTGTCAGTGTTGAGGGGGTGCCTTGTTCTTTGTTCACAAAGGAGCCACCTAGGCTAGTGGGGATCCTACAAGAGAAAGCAGTAACTTGGACCAGAATGGGGCCATGGATGGAAACTGGCCCTCTTGGAAGTATCTTTGGGGAACAGAAATGACAAGTTAATGCTAATCTGAGGATGAAGAAGGGGTCAGAGATGACAGCTAGATTTCTGGCAAGAGCAACTAGGAGGATGCTCCAGAGACCAGACTTGTGAAAGAGATCACCGCAAAGGTGCCATTTATAACATTTCAATGTTAAGCAAAATTTGAACAAGGAACCAAAAGAGAATAGAAGGCTCCAGAGTATAGCTGAGTAACCCTCATGAGTCTCTAATATTAACCAATCAGATCCTAGTGGTCAAGCTGGGGGGCCAGAAGCCCTGTCTGTCCCTACCCTCTCTTTCCTGTATTCTCACCAACTTCTGTGGCTTCCTCAACCCAGTGACCTTGGTTTACATTTAGGCTTTTTAACCTTCCTGAGTCATCAATGATGATCATGAGGATTTATTGACATGAAAAATAATTGTCAGAATATAATTGTCAAGCTATAAAAGATGATAAAACTATGTTTTCACTCATTTTTGAAAAAATATAACTAATAATTTATATTCACAAGCATGCAGAAAGAAAAGTCTTGAATGGTTACACCAAACATTGGCAGCATTTATGTCTGGGTAGAGGAATTATGGGTAATTCTCTGTGTAAGAGATACCGGTCTGGAAACCAGCACATTGCAGGCTCTTGACCCTGCTTTCAAATGATGAAACAGGCCTGGGAATCTACCTGTCTCTGCCTCAGCCAACTCCTTTTTTAAAAACATTTATTGAATTAGAGTGTGTTAATTTCTGCTGCACAGCAAAGTGACTCAGTTATACATATATATACATTCTTCTTCCTATTCTCCATTGTGGTTTATCACTGGATATTGAATACAGTTCCCTGTGCTATACGGTAGGACCTTGTTGTTTATCCATTCTGTGTATGATAACTTGCACCTGCTAATTCCAAATCCCCACTGCCTCCCTCTCCCACATAGCAACCACAGTTTATTCTCCAAGTCTGATTCTGTTTCTGTTCTGTGGATGAGTTCATTTGTGTCCTATTTTAGATACACATACCAGCGGTCTCATATGGTATTTATCCTTCTCTGACTTTCTTCACTTAGCATGATATTCTCTAGGTCCATTTATATTGCTGCAAATGTACTTCAGCCAACTCTTGAGAGTCAGTCTAAACAGACCCATCGAAGATTGTGAATTCCTGAAGGTAAGGCAGGTGTGTTATTCTAGTATTTTCAATTAACCATTCACATTTGTACAACTCAGTGGTACTTAGGACATTCACAATGTTGTATAACCACCACTTCGGTCTTGTTCTGAAGCATTTTCATCACCCCAGAATGAAACCCCTTAGTCAGTGGGTAGCCACTCCATTTCCACCCCTCTTGCACCCCTGGCAACCACTAGCCTGCTGTCTCTTTGGACGTACCTATTCTGGATGTTTCATTTAAATGGAATCACACAACATGTGAACTTTTATCTTTAGCTTCTTTCACTTTGGTTCTCAAAGTTCACCCATGTCCTAGCAGGCATCAGTACTTCATTGCTTTTTATGGCTGAATAATGTTCCATGGAAAGGATAGATCATTTGTTTATCCAGTCATCTGCTGGTGGACACTTGTTTCCACATTCTGGCTGTTGTGAATAGTGTTGCTGTGAATATTCTGCACAAGTGGTTGTTTCAACACGTGTTTTCAGTTCCTCTGGTATATATCCAGGAGTGCAATTGCTGGGTCATATGGTAACTCCACTTTAACAGCTGGAGGCGCTGCCAAACTGCTATGCTAAGTTTTACTCCCCTGGCAGCAGTGAGTCTTACTCTACTGTATGCCTCAGTATTATGCCCGGTACACACAGACAGCTGTCACTTGCTGAGATATTAGATACCTGGCTCTGTGAGAAAGCACTTTTCCTGTGCTGTACTATTTGACATTCACAACCATCTAAGAGCTAAGGCTCATATTGCTTCCATTTTACAAATGTGAAACCGAGGCTCACAAGCCTGAGATCTCCTACCCAAGAGAGTGGAACCCAAGCCTTGGCAGTTTTGACTCGAAGGCCTGAACTTTTTGCTTTTTCAGTACCACATGCTGACCCCAAAAGACAGGTATCTGACAAGTGTTTGAATTATTAATTAGTATAAAGCTCTGTATGCCAACAGAAACAGCTGTCTGCTGGGATGCAAGATTCACCTCTAAGCCTCATCACGCACCTACGTTCAGGCCATACTGACCCAGATCCAGTATGTGACAGGGTCAAGGTTGAGCTCAGTGCTACCTCCTCCATCAAGATTTCTGACCCCTGACAACCAGATGGATCTTGTATCCGCTCCCTCCTTTGAAGACTTGGCACTTCTCATCCAGCACTTATATTGCTGTTAATTTGTTACTTGCTAAAAACTGTTAACGTATTAACAGTTAAACAGTTACTAGTGACCTGATAAATTATTTAATTTTTCTATTACCCATAGGAACCTGATTATAATAGGTAGTTATATTTTTGAAATCACTGTTATTCTCAGAGTTGTGGGACTTGAGAGCAGCATGTCAATGAAACCCTATGCTTGCATTTATGAAGAACACTTGCCTGTTAGACCAGCTAAGCCCAGAATTGGGTCAATGAACTGGAAGTCAGACAATCAAGTGGTGTCATGTTTTGGAAGTCTCAGAAAGAGGAGGAAAATGTCCTGGAAAGAACATCATCTCCCCTGATCTCTTCATCAGGGTTCCCAGTAAGCCAGCCTCAGGTCAGTGCCCTGGATTCCCACTGAGCACTCATAACTTAAAGGACATGAGTGAGAGGAAGTAACAGCAGATTGTTTCAAGAGGAAAGAAAGTGGTCCGATAGGTCACTCCTTGGCAAGATGTTCAGAGATACTGGAACAATGATCCAGCTCTATACAAATACTGCTAATCTAACCTTTTAACAAAAGGGAGGCATTATCAGGCCCCAACACTCAAACTAGGATAACCCAAGCTCATTTTATATAGATCACCAAAGGGCCTAATTATGAAGGTGTGGGTGGGTAAAGGGGAACCACGTATGTTAATGCTCAAGAGGCCTGAAGTGAGGCAGGAGGGTGAGGGGACAGGACCCTGACCCAGAAGTTGAGTAGCAAGGACCACCCTGAGAGGTCCAAAGCCAAAGCCAGCCTAGGGATCCTTGCAGTGAGGGGCCAGGAAAAGAAATACCTTTGGCCTCATCCTCCTGCTAGCCTCTCCACCCCACACACTGGCCAAACCCAAGCAGAAGCCAAGGGGAAGGGAGGACGTACATGGTAAGTCAGCGTCCAGGGCAGAGAGAAGTGGAGAAGGATGAAGAGTGAGCTGGAGGGAACAATGGCAGATAACTGGCACAGAGGATTATGAAAACAATACAAACTTGGCTCATCCTGAGACCAATCACCTACAGAGCTGTGCTTTACTCAGTTTTGTAACACGGAGTGCAGATAGCACAGCAGTCAGCAAAACAAAACCAGGTGCAGAGAAGCAGCCGCAGCCCTAGCACAGGTTCCAGGTTTCCAGACAAGCAGAAAGGTCATCAAAGGAAAAAGCGAAAATGAGAATTGCAGCAGGTGGCCTGAAAAAGTCTGCGAGCCCCAGGGCTCCTTCTAAAAAGAAAGCACGGTGCTTAGGTGCGTTCTTGTGGTTTTCCCGTGTGAGGTGGGGAGAAGGGCAGGGGATTAAAGATTCTGCCACTCGTAGCAGCTTTCCTTGTTCCCAAGACGGGGGAGATGGGGAGCAACGATTGCCTGGGTGACAGAGCCCCCTTTCCTCATGTTATCCTAGCGACAGCTGGCTAACAGCCTTAGTATCCCTTGATAACCCTGTAACCCTTGACCAAGGAGCCAACTGAGGGTGGCCTGCCACACTGCATCCCTTCTCTTCCAGCATCAAAGGCCCTATAATCACTGGTTGCTTTTGCTGGGGAAGCGTTTAAGCTCTGAAGCAAACTGGTTAATTTAAGAAGAAAGAGAACATTATTCCTAAATTGGCCCAACTTTCTTAAGAGAAAAAGCTTGTGGACCTTACGTTAACTTTTTTCCCAGGAAATGGCATTACTTCTTTTTCCTTCTTCACCCAAAGGCTCATAGAGTTAAAAAAAAATCTATATAGTTACAGGTATAAACCCTTTCAAAACACTTCATAACAAATAAACATAGTTCAGCTTCACCAGTAGTCTGACATTTCAAAATGGCGAAAATGTTGAGAAGTTTAAAGGCATTGTTGGTGAGTGCTGAGACTGGCACACTTGTGCACTGCTCTTACAAGTGTGAAGTGGCGCCGTTCTGGTATTAAAAATCCATATCCTCTTCCCCAGTAATTCCACTTCAGGGAAGCTATCCTACAGAAAAAGACATGTACAGAGATTTACTTGCAAAAGCAAAAGGAACAATTGAAAGCAATGTTAATATATAAAAATAGAATTATATATGTGAAGTTTCACTTTTACAAAGAACATGTTTGATAGTGATGGCTGTGTGGAGTCATTAGGAGCACAGAATCAGGGGTCACTTGGAGTTTTAATCCTGGCTACAGGCACTTTGAGCTTTAGGGCAGCTTTGACTTCTCCCTAAGCTTCAGGAGAAAAGATGCCTTCATATTGGAGAAGTCTGGGGTACCACCTTAACGAAGAGACCAAACTGTACCACCAGTGATGAGGCCAGGTGACGCTATGTGCCTCCCAATGATGTAAAATTGGAAGGACACAAAATCTACGTATCATTCTCCAAAATATTTAAACTGACTTGAATCACGAACAAACTCATTCCGAAATTCTGAAAGACATCTGGGGTACTCTTCAAAAACTGTCAACATCACCTTTAAAAAAAAAATAGTTCTAGATTAAAGGAGCCTTTAAAAGAGACATGACTGTTGATATGACAGAAACCAACAAAATTCTGTAAAGCAATTCTCCTTCAATTAAAAAATAATTGAGAGAGACATGACAACTAAATACAATGGGGGGTGAAGTGCCCCAAGGGCTGCAATTTACTTTCAAATATTTCAGAAGTGTTTGCCCATGCATAGAAAAGACTAAGAACAAGCAAACTCAGCAAAACATGAACATACGGCCTGTAACCTACTCTATCTTGACTGACACAACCATATTTTAAGACAAAATATGAAAAAAAAAAATCCCAAACCATTTATAACACATGATTTTTAGCTGTGTGACCTTGCGCACATTATTATTTGTACAACCTTTTAATGGGAGTAATGTACTTCATATGATGCTGTGATAATTAAATGAATTCTTGCTACAAAAACTTGGAACCAGGAGGCTTGGAACGGTGATGCTGGAGTAGCCAGAATTAAGTGCAAGGGTGTAAGTTGATGGATATACAGTCATTTAGATAAGAACCTAGTATATTGTAGACATTCAATAAATGTTTGCAATTATTCCAATTATATAAAAATAAAATATATCTGGACAGAAACAAAAGACAATAACAACAACAACCGTGATTATCTTTCAAAATATGAAAAGGTAGGACCAGGAGTGTTTTTTTTTTCCTTTCCTTTGTTACCATTCTGTGTTTTAAAACTTTCTACAACATAATAGATTTTATGATCTAGGAAAAACAATGAATGTTTTGTATAAAAGCTGAAAATTTTTTAATATTTCTGTCATTTCACAAAACATCTTTTGTTGACATTCTACAAATGATACCATCCAATAATGTTCCAATACTTTCTTCTTGTGAAGATAGTTTATATACCTGTAAGCATAAAAGACAGATTATGACATGCTGACATGTTCATGCACTACTAATTTCCATTATACAAATACATATATGTGACCTAATTTATTACTCAATTATTGGGATAATGGGATGGAATCACAATGTGATTAAGGTATGCAAAGTAGACAGCAACTCATCACTTATGTCAAAAGTTTCAACTGCAGTTATAGTGATAACTCTCTAAACATCAAAACATTTGTACCAATTTTAAAAGCACACATCTAGACATTAACTTCATACTATATTTTATATTTCAAATGTAAGCTTGATATCTAAAGTTATCTATTCTTTTTAAAAGAATGTCTTTACCAACTAAGTTTCTAATTATATCTTACATAAATCTGCATTTCTTTGCATGTCTAATCATTTTTCAGTTCAGTTCAGTTTAGTCGCTCAGTCGTGTCCGACTCTTTGCGACCCCATGAATCGTAGCACGCCAGGCCTCCCTGTCCATCACCAACTCCTGGAGTTCACCCAGACTCACGTCCATCGAGTCAGTGATGCCATCCAGCCATCTCATCCTCTGTCGTCCCCTTCTCCTCCTGCCCCCAATCCCTCCCAGCATCAGAGTCTTATTAACCTTTCTTAAAAGTTAAAACAATATAGAAGCATTGGTGATCAATAAGCAAACAGTATTATTCCACATCTATCATGCTCTTTCTAAAAATATGGGTTTACAAACCTTTTTGACTTCTGTAATATTTGTTATTTCAGGGAGATTTTTCAGAGGAACCTGATGACCTTCTACCTGAGATATTAGGTGTTCTTGATTTATTTGTTTTTCACCCTCTTCAATATAAGCAATCAGAATTGAAGTATCATTTGCTGAGATACCAAATTTTTTCAAGGCTTCTGAAATCTAAGGGGTGAAAAAGACAATAAAATCAGTAGTCTCAACATCTGAAACCTCTCCCCATTTGCAGCCTTTCCTGGTCAGATTCTCATTTTTCACATCCTAGTGGTTCTCTCTGCCTACAGTCTTGCAATGTCCCTTCCTAATCTCTACCACCTCTGCCTCTGGAGTACTCCCTGCTCAAAGCTGCACCTCATTCCCACAGCATCAAGCCTGGACTTTGATGCACCAATGACCCTCTCCTGGACCCAGTGACTCTCGCCGCGCCCTCCTGCCCTCCAGCCAGTGGGGCTGTGGGCCTCCCATCCTTTCCTACTTTTCTTGCCTGTGCCTGCACTTTGTCCTCCTCCTGGACTGCCTTCATCTTTCAAGGGTCCAGCTCAAATGTCACTCCTTTAGCACTTTCCTCCTTATAGAATGAATTGCTTCTTTGTTCCCACAGATTTGCATTATTATTCCATTATATCAATTAACTTAGGGCACTTGAACTTTGTCTTGTTCATCTGCCTTTCTTGGGAACATTTCTGACCCTAGACTGGAACAGGGACAAGCTCAACACGTGTTTATGAACTGCAGTCTCTTGAGTTATTTCAGCAATCTCAAAGAAACAATTACCCAGTAATTTTCCCCAAGATACTGGAGAATTCTATTACTACACATTTTATAGATTTTTCAAACATATGTATTTTAAACCATGCCACAGGTTTCCTAACCTTTCTCTCCATGGCAGTACTTGATTGTGTTTAGTAGTAGTAATAATTAAACTTCGTCAGCAAAATTAGTTGGTTTTTTAAAAAATATGCACAGGTGGAATGTTTTTAACTCAAAAACTTTGATTACTATCAGTATCTCAAACACAAACTCTTCCTGTGTACCACGTGTATGAGCATGTGTTAAGAGCTAGTCTAGGTACCAGCAGCCTTCCAGTATATGGAAAAGGCGTGGTTCTATCCTCAAAGAGTTTATAGGGAGAACGAAAGATGCGCATGGTAACACACAAATACCCACACCTAATTTTTTATCATGAGATTTAAACAGCATTTTCCTGACTCTGTATGTCAGGAAGGACAAGTAAAACTATCCTCACTCAATTTAGCTAAATTTCATGTGAGTGACTCCAAAGCTTACTTGTCTAGTAGGAGGCAATGCTAAACTGCAACTCTCTGTCCAGCACTCACTCTTCACTGTTATTTTGGTTTGTTACCAGCAACAGGCTCCAACCCAACACTGAGTCACACACAGGCTACCATGACAAGGTCAACAGATATAAAGAAAGTATATATTCCATACTAATTACATTGTTATTTGGGGAAAGATTGAAAATAACTTCAGCAGATAGAGTTCTGGTCTTCATTTTCCCCAGCTTGTAGAGGTGAACTGCTTTGTTTGCGGCCATAATTATCTGAAATGGATCAACAATCTACCAAAGAGAACAGAAAACATTATACACAAAGAATCTGGAGTACTCTGAAGAATAATGCCCTGTACCCTCCAGGGTCAGGCTGTTTTACTTCATCACAATTTCTATATTTTCAAAATTGTCAAAATCTCAAGGGCCTAGGTGTTTAGAAAAATCACAGAATTTTACAGCTGCAGGCAATTAAGACACAAAAAGTTTTAAAACAACTTATTGAGGACCATTATTATGGGAAAGGCCATATACTCAACATTTAAACTTTATTTTCTATTCTACTCAAAAGTACCCTATTTGATATCTTCTATTATTTTCATGTGCAATAAATGAGGAAACCAAGGCAAAGAATGGGTTGGAATTTCAGCTCTGCCACTTACCACCAAGGGAACCTGGGCAAATTCCTTAGCATTTTATCTTTTAGAAGCAGATAATCATCTCACAACTTCATAGAGTTGTTGTAAAGATTAAGTGAGTTAGCAGTATATACAAAGAACTTACCAAATAAGCACTGTATAAAGGCTGGCTACCACATGCTCAAAGTTGTAATAAATGGCATAACTGGGATTTAAGTCCTGGTGATTCTACCACTGTACAATGCCTCCTTTACAGAGATTTTCTAGGTCACACAAGAAGATGGATATCTAGGCATCAGCCATCATATCAGAGGGAGACCACCTTTCATGTCTCCTAGGGCGGGGCTCAGCACCTGGCTTCTGCTGCCACTAAGTCGCTTCAGTCATGTCCGACTCTGTGTGACCCCATAGACGGCAGCCCACCAGGTTCCCCCATTCCTGGGATTCTCCAGGCAAGAACACTGGAGTGAGTTGCCATTTCCTTCTCCAATGCATGAAAGTGAAAAGTGAAAGTGAAGTCGCCCAGTCGTGTCTGACCCTCAGTGAGCCCATGGACTGCAGCCTTCCAGGCTCCTCCGTCCATGGGATTTTCCAAGCAAGAGTACTGGAGTGGGGTGCCATTGCCTTCTCCGACTTGGCTTCTATTCACTGTTAAATTGAAGGCTGGCCAAATCTGAATCCACTCTACAGGTTAGACAAGTCCTTTTACTTGAAGATAACAATTTTGGGCTAACCCATAACATCATGAAAAATCATCAGATTCTTAAACTCCCATAAAGCTCACTCATTGCCATGAGTACTTACCATTGTAGGGTTTATTAATGAGCCATCAATGGCACCTTCCATGGCCTTTTTTCTCAAGGCCGCAGCATTTTTTACATCTTTAAATAACAGAAGGGTCACCCTGTATTCAGGAAATAGGTCCAGCTGATGTGTTAACTGCATTTCATAGATAAGCAGGATGCTACTGCACAAGACCAAAAGACCAAAAGTTAACAACTGTAAGTCACTAACAAATATCCTTGCTCACAATTAAAGCATAACTTTAATAATAAGATGTAAAACTGTTAAACTTGAAAAATCCACCCCAAAACATCTGGCAGCCTCATGACAGACTGTCTTCCTAACCCTGCTAAGCTGTTTTAGCTTCCTTCCTGGGAAAGGATCAAGGGCAACACCGGGTCCCCTAGTGGTACAGATAAGGCAGGCTCTGGATGAGGGGGAGCTTCTCAACAGACAACTAGGAGCAGGATACCAAACACTTTTTAGACCACAGGTTACTTACAGCATTAAGGAAACCTCACTCCAACTTAGTATTTTTAGCTTTCTAATCTCACCATTTTATTTATATTTTGGCAGCATCTAGACATAAATATAAGGCAGAAAACAATCTTATGGAAGAAAGTATGACACAACTCAAAGATATTCATTACATACATGGGAATTTAAGCCTAGAGGGTACAATTCTTAAATAGTAACACCCTTTAAAGACATAAATTTAACAAGGAAAGAACAGGGTATACACAAAAACATAAAAGCAGCATAAACAACAAATAACTGGAGAGACATAATCTATCTTTGAATGAAAAAACTAAGCACTGCAAAAATATAATCTTTAAAACAATTTCAAGTCTCAGAGAGATATTTAGGTGAAGCAATTTTATATAGGTTCACTTTATCCTTTTACCTAGGAAGTTTTATCTCCACCATTTGTCTGAAGGAATACATTGGCAATCTGAAGATTTATGTAATAAGATGTTTTTCTTATCATCCTAAGAGTAAAAGGTTGAAAACCTACCTAACTAGTAATAGGCCCAACTACAGTGGCTTTCCTGACCAACCACTAAAAACTGTAGTCTTGAAGAGGAGCTAAGGATGTGTAAATACAGTAATAAATAACATTAAGTACTTAACATCTGATTGGAAAATAAAACACAAAATGTGCATAATATGTGGGTTTTTAAAAATGTACACAAAAAGAAAACTACTGAAAAAAACAACAAAATGTTATCTTTGACTTGCTGGAATTACATCTGATTTTTTCTGTTACAATCTGGAAAAATAAAATGGTGAATAATGTCTTGGCACAACAGGGCCACACAATCTTTATTATGGCCATCCTGGGTAGCAGAATTACAGATAATTTTGTTTTCTAGAAAAAATATTTTTGCATGTTCTTAATTTTCTACAGTGAGCACACAAAAGATAATGAGTACATATAACCAGGGAGGAAACAATTTTTTTGTGGTCTTTGTTTTTACAGTAGGGGGAAAAGGGCGCCTATCAAATGTCAAAAATGGTTTTGGTTTGCCTGTTAGGCTGCAGTCCATGGGGTCGCTAAGAGTCGGACACGACTGAGCGACTTGACTTTCACTTTTCACTTTCATGCATTGGAGAAGGAAATGGCAACCCACTCCAGTACTCTTGCCTGGAGAATCCCAGGGACGGGGGAGCCTGGTGGGCTGCCGTCTATGGGGTCGCACAGAGTCGGACACGACTGAAGTTACTTAGCATAACATAGCATATAATTCACTCACTTAAGTCAGAAACTTCGAACCATCTCTGGATACTTACCTCCCACTCAAATCCCATATCTTATGCAAAACTCTTCTCAACTTTTATGTATCATTTTGAAGGGTCCAATTCTCTTCCATACCTACTCTGCCACCGCCGTTGGCCACCTTCTCTCCTCAACGTCGGTGACCTCTTAGAAGAGGTCGCCTCACAATTCCTTCCCTCCTATCATCCAACCTCCACCCGAGAGTCAAAGTGATCTTTTCAAAATGTACACCAAATCTTGCCCTACTATAAAGTCCCTTTATGTCACGGGGTCCCAAACTCTGTGATCTGAGACCTTCCTCTCTCTTCCGCTTCCTAGCTCACCCCTGCAGACCGCGCTCATTTCCCCACCGCCGCACTGGACCTTCCAGCTTGTCACCACCCCCAGTCCCTACCCAGCACGCCCCCTCGGACAGGCAGTTACTCTGAATTAATCCTCCCTCCTTTCGACTGGCCAGTAAGAGCCCATTTACCAGCGCTCCCAGGACCCCAGGACCAGTCTCCTACGACCTCCTCTGTTACAACTTTGGTGAGTCTCAGGCTCATCAGAATGCTGTATCGTCCGCCCTCGAAGGGAGGCTGAGCCGATCACTGCCGGGCTGCATCCCAGGACCCGACCTTGGCAAACGCTCGATAAACGAGGGCGCCGAGAATCACAGGTATCATCTGGAAAATCACTGGTCTCCAGCTCCCGCCCGACCCGGCCAGGGCTGTGGTGCCAGGAGTACTCACCGTCGCGTCCCTGTCCGTCTCGTAAGATCTTCCCCACGGAAACAAAGCCCTCAACTTCCGGGAGATCGGCCGCAGCTGCGCTCCTTTCTCGCCCTCCCCGACCCTGCAGCGTCTTTTCAGGTCGGGGTGGGAGGAAGGTTCTCGGCTACCTCCTTACACTGAATGTTTCGCCGGCATGAGTCGCGTCTGCTGACCCGAAGGAGAGCAGGGGCTCGGTCCGCCACTTCCGATGAGAGTGGCGGCGTGTGGGTCTTCGCCGCGTCCTTAAGCCGCTTGGCCTTGAACGAGACATCGTGTTTCGTCCTATGCGAAGAAAAGTAATGGCTCCGATGAGCTCTACATATGTCTCCGCTGCTCGAGATTCTACAGTTCTTTTTCGAGGCAAGCAGGACTCAGTTTTTTCTTGTTCTGGGCGAGGTCCACTTGGCCAGGATCTCCTGGAGCCGAAAGCGCTCGGCGATCTGCCTAGGGTACTTGAGAGAAGTGACAGTACAACCCCTTCATCCAGCAGGCTCACAGGTTTGATTGCCATCCCTGAGTGTATCAGCCTCCGAAAGACGAGGTCATCCGCTAAATGGATGTTTTTTTCCATATTATTCTAACATGTTATTCTTCCATGTTTTTTATGCTTGGGGGCTCATCTGGGTCAATACTTTTCTTTAAACAAAAAGACAGGTAAATAATAAATAGGATAGATATGTGCTATGGAGAAAAAACTAGAGAATAGGGGGTAATGTCAGGCCGTGAGTATTACTATTTAAAATAGGATGGTTAAGAAAGATCTCACCAAAAAGGGCCATTTGTGACTGGAGGAGGTCTGGAGGCAGGTTCTGTGTGTATCTGAAGAGCGGCAATTCCAGGGAACAGAGAGAGTTTAAAGACTCAGAACAGATATGGCCTCATTTAAGAAAGAGCAAAGAGTACCTTGTGGCTTGAGCCCAGTGGGAATATATATGAAATTATTCTGAGGAAAGACTGGTATCCAGATTATATAACCAACTCCAATTCGAAAATAGTAAGAGACACAACCTGATTAAGGATAGATGACACAATTGAACACATTTTAGGAAAGATACATGAAAGGCCAATAAAAACATGAAAAGATGCTCATCATTAGTCATCAGGGAAATAGATACAAATTAAAAACATGAGTTATTACTACATACCCATAAGAATTCTGAAATTTGAAAGGCCTTAAAATTTTTAAATATCAAGTGCAAACATCCAGAACTGGAACCTTCACATATTGCTAGTCGGAGTATAAAATAAAAATAGTGTAACCACTTTGGAAAAGAGTTTGGCAGTTTCTTAAAAAATTAAATGCATGGCGCTAGTGTTTAAGAATCCACCTGCCAATGCAGGTGATACAAGAGACGGCTGGTTTGATCCCTGGATCAGGAGAATCCCCTGGAGAAGGGCATGGCAACCCACTACAGTATTCTTGCCTAGAGAATCCCATGGACAGAAGAGCATGGCAGGCTACAGTCCATAGGGTTAAAAAGAGTCGGACACGATTGAAACAACTGAGCACACTCCCTTGCACGTGCATACTTAACCATTCGCAGCAGTTTCACTCCTTGGTATTTAACCAGGAGCAGTGAAAACATGTCCACCCAAAGGCTTGAACATGAATGTTCATAGCAGCTTTACTCATGATGACCCCAAACTGGAAACAACCCAATGCCCAATAATACATGAATGGATAAACAAATTGTAGTGAATTCATGTCATGAAATACTATTCAGTAATAAAAGGAATGAACATACTTGAAACATGGATCAATCTAAAAACATGCTCAGCAAAAAAGCAAAGTAAAATTGTTACTGTATGATTCCATTTCTACAAAACTATAGGGATTGCAAATATAGCAAATTTATTCTAGAGTGAAAGCAAATTAGTGGTTGTTAGGGATGGGGAAGTGGGAGACACTGGAAAAAAAAAAAAAAACCCCAAGGGAACCTTTGCGATGAAGCCAATGTTCTATATCCTGATGTGGTGTTAATTACAAGGGAACCTGTGTTCAGATCAGATCAGTCGCTCAGTCGTGTCCGACTCTTTGCGATCCCATGAATCACAGCACGCCAGGTCTCCCTGTCCATCACCAACTCCCAGAGTTCACTCAAATTCATGTCCATTGAGTTGGTGATGCCATCCAGCCATCTCATCCTCTGTCGTCCCCTTCTCCTCCTACCCCCAATCCCTCCCAGCATCAGAGTCTTTTTCCAATGAGTCAACTCTTCGCATGAGGTGGCCAAAGTACTGGAGTTTCAGCTTTAGCATCATTCCTTCCAAAGAAATCCCAGGGCTGATCTCCTTCAGAATGGACTGGTTGGATCTCCTTGCAGTCCAAGGGACTCTCAAGAGTCTTCTCCAACACCACAGTTCAAAAGCATCAATTCTTCAGCGCTGAGCTTTCTTCACAGTCTAACTCTCACATCCATACATGACCACAGGAAAAACCATAGCCTTGACTAGATGAACTTTTGTTGGCAAAGTAATGTCTCTGCTTTTGAATATGCCGTCTAGGTTGGTCATAACTTTCCTTCCAAGGAGTAAGCATCTTTTAATTTCATGGCTGCAGTCACCATCTGCAGTGATTTTGGAGCCCAGAAAAATAAAGTCTGACACTGTTTCTACTGTTAAAATTCATCAAATTATGTCATTTTAAAGAGTACATCTTATAAAATTTATCAGTAGAGTTGATTAAAAAATAGACATAAAAAAAGTCCAGTTCAAAGTGACTTGTCTGTGATCACCAAAAGCTGGAAACAACCCAAACCCTTGTTAAGTGAATAAACAAACTGTATATCCATACAATGGAACACAACTCGGCAGTAAAAAGGAAATCAACTATTACTACATACAATAACATGGACAAATTTCAAAATTATGCTGAAAAAAGGTCAGACATAAAAATAGTGTATCCTGTGATTCCATCATTTATATAGAACAGATCCTACTGTATAGCATAAGAAACTATATTCAATATTCTGTGATAAACCATAATGGAAAAGAATATTAAAAGGAATAGAATATATATTTAATATATATGTATAGCTGATTCACTTTGTTATACAGCAGAAACTAACACAACATTGTAAGTCAACCATACTTAAATTAAAAAAATAGTTTAAATAAAACGGAAATTAAATTTGCTGAATTGCTTCATAAGGAAATAGAAAAATGCCTTGTGTCAGGCTGTTGAAAATGTTCTCTCTTGAACATAACCTCTAGCAGATGGAAAGAGGGCTCTCTGATGTTTCCATTTTCTTTGATGCTATTAATATTCCCTTATAATCTCTGTGTATGTGGTCACAGTTGGTCTCTTGAGGTAGTTCTACTTTACTCTCACTTTCTGAAGTCATTAATGTTGATACAGTGGCAACCACTACCACCTACTTGTGGAGAAGGAAGTGGCAACCCACTCCAGTATTCTTGCCTGGGAAATCCCACGGACAGAGGACCCTGGTGGGCTATGGTCCGTGGGTTCGCAAAGAGTCAGACATGACTTATTGACTAAATAACAATTCTATTGGGGATATATAATAATAGAGCGGTGAGGGTGAGGAACAGGCTTCACAGTGAGCCAAAAAGACAGGTTGTTTGGTATATGTGTTCACTCAGCAGGTTGGTTCTTCTCTGGAAGGCCTGGAAGGAAAAGCCATTCCAAGAGTATTCCACAGAAGGGAGAATGGAGGGGAAATCCACCTGCCAGGCTCCCTTCTCTCTTCTGCATTTCATTATTTAAGGCTCCTCCCATGGGAGTCAACTGCTCTACACTTCTGTACATCATCTAACCCTTCCATGGCAGCTCATAAAGCCAGAGCTTGTGGCCTGACGCGGCATTTCCTCCAACTCCAAAGTGGAGGGATGGCTGATAGAAAGGGCTTCATGTGGGGGCTGTAAGGGCCGTGCAGGCCCAGAGTTTATCTTGGGCTCCAGTCAGCTTAGGGAGTGCTGGGTTCGCCTGCAAAGGCAAAACTGGGGAGCATGGGCCAGGTGGCAGATGGCACTTTCAGGAAGGAGGAGGAGACCATTCTTGGAATCTGTATTTCACATAGCATGATATAAATGAAATAAATGCTAAATAGTCCTACAAAGTACCTTGTAGCTAAAGGAGTAATTCAGTAGGTGGGTAAGGTTGGGAGAGATGGCTTTACTGAGGAGATGGGGCTTCGAGAATGATTTGCCCATAGAGGCTGCAGGAGAGCTGTTACAGCCAAGGAACAATCTGAAAGACCAAGATACCGTGGCATAAATGTGTATGTGCTCAAGAACTGCTGGCACACTGAAGAATGGAGTGGAACATGGCAGAGGCTTTGAAAAGTCAGCTGGAGTCAGATCACACGAGGCCTTGACAAGGAGTTGGAAATGGATTCTCAAGGCCATAAGCCATTCAAACTTTCCAAGAGGGGAATAACATTCATGAGTTTGTTTTAGGATGTAATTCTGGGGCAGCTGTTAGAATTACACTAGAAAGGTGGTTCAGACAGGATCCTAGGAAGGGCTTTCTCCATAGTAGGAGTGTCTGTAGTTGACTGTGTGGGTCCAGATCATGGCTTAGGGCTCTGAGTGGCCTGCAATTCTGGGATGTGATGCCTAAAAAATCAAGCTTACCAGACTGATGTTAAATCCAAAACTCATTTAATTGACAAAGTCTCATTATACTGGCTAGATTGAACTCATGTCTATATCTCTACTCACCACCCAAACCCTACCAAAACAGATAAACTCCCAAAGATTAAAAACCCACAAGAGAAGGGGAGGGATGATGAATGGTAGATGAGAGAGTAAAACTTTCAAAGATATTAACTGTCAGAATGGAGACAAATAGGGTTTCCCTGGTGGCTCAGTGGTAAAAAATCCACCTGCCAATGCAGGAGTGATCCCTTGTCCAGGAAGATCCCACGTACCTCGAACAACTAAGCTTGTGCACCACAACTGTTGAGCCTGGCTCTGGAGCCCGGCTCTGGAGCCCAGGAGCCCTAGAGCCCGTGCTCCGCAAGATAAGCCGCCTCAGTGAGAAGCCTGTGCAGTGCAACTGGAGAGTAGCCCCACTCGCTGCAACGAAAGGAAAGCCTGTGTAGCAGCAAAGAGCCAGCACAGCCAAAAATAAAAAAAAAATTTTAAGGGCTTAAAAAAAAATGGAGAAAAATAAAACCTGATTCTGTGCAGCGAGGGGAAGCTAAACAAAAATAACAAGGTGAGTGACCGCCTTATTACAAGTCTGCCATACATGAGCAGTTTCCATCCGCTCTGAGTGCTCAAATCTTAAGTTCTAAACAACAGGCAAAGATCACCAGACATTCCAAGATCACATCTAACAAGAGGGAAAGGTGCCAACAAACAGGAGAAAATCAAAACCAAAAACAGCTGATATAGAGAACAGAAGAAACTTAAAAACTGATAACTTTATAGAGAAAAGATAATGCATTCATTAAAAAAAAAAAAAAGAATGAAGTGCCGGGGAAAAACAGCCATTCAGAAAAGAGCTAGCTATTGGAAATTAAAAACATAGAGCAGAAAAAATAGATATAAAATATGTAGCAAAAAACCAATAGAAGGGTAGAAATAAAGCTGAGAAAATTTTTGTGATTTAAAAAAAACAAAAAAGATTAAAAATGGAAAATAAGAGACAAAAATACAATTAACTTAAGAGGTACATTTCAGAAAATCAAATAGTCAGCTAATAGAAGTTCCCCCAGAAGAAAACAGAGAAGGCAGCTCTGACTTTGGCAGCACATATACTAAAATTGGAGCAATATAGAGATTAGCATGGTCCCTGCACAAGGATGACATGCAAATTGGGGAAGCGTTCCACTTTAAGAAAAAAAAAAAAGAAGTAAGATATAGAGAAGATAAAGTGAAAAACATTTCCCAGAAATGATGCATATAGCCTGCTAGACTGGAAGGCCTCATTTGCATTACGAATTTTAAAAGTACCCACACTAGGGACTTCTCTGGTGGTCCAATGGTTAAGAATTCACCTTTCAATGCCAGGAGACATGGGTTTGATCTCTTATCTGGGAAGATGCCACATGCTGTGGAGCAACTCAGCCTGTGAGGCACAGCTAACCGAGCCCCCGCTCTAGAGCCCTCAAGCAGAAACTACTGAAGCCCATGTGCCCTCGAGCCTATGACCAGCAACAGGAGAAGCCTGCACTCCGCAACAGAGTAGCCCCTGCTTGCTGCAACTAGAGAAAGCCCTCACGCAGCAGTGAAGACCCAGCGCAGCCAAAAAATTACCCATGGTAAGTCATATCATGGTATTTCAGGACACTTGAGAGAAAGATCCTAAAGCTTTCAGGAATAAAAATTACAGGTCACAAATAAAAGTTCTGGGATCAGAACTGTTACTGTTGTTCAGTTGCCCAATTGTGTCCCACTCTTTGTGACCGCATGGACTGCAGCACAGAAATCAGAATAGCACAGGGTTTAAATAGCAACAATGAACTATGGAAAATAATGACTAAATGCATTTTAAACTGCCTACCTCCAAATGTATAGCATATCAACTTATCAATGCAGTGAAGAATAAAATAAACCCATTTCAGACATGCAAAAGCCTCAAAAAGTTTGCATCCCATTAATCCTTGGGAAACCATGGAAGAATATGCTCCACCACACAGGGAAGTAAACAATGAAAGCAGCAGCTGTGGATCCAGGAAACAGAAGGGGCACAGAAGAAATGACCA
This sequence comes from Bos indicus, assembly GCF_029378745.1. Lineage (NCBI taxonomy): Eukaryota > Metazoa > Chordata > Mammalia > Artiodactyla > Bovidae > Bos > Bos indicus. Next base: position 10,783,244 of record NC_091770.1, on the reverse strand, counting down.
GGGTGAAGGCAAACAGAAATCCCAGGGCAAGAGCTGTGCCCCCGGTGTAGAGAACAACCACCGTGTACCTGTCATAGGTTGAGTTGTGTCCCTGCAAAAGCTGTATGTTGATGTCATCCTAACCACCTGGTCTTCAGAATGTGACTGTACTTGGAAGATGGGGTCTTTAAAAAGTTAAGTTTAAATGAGTTCATTACGGTGGGCACAACCCAGTGTGACTGGTTTCCATAAAGAAAAGGAAATCTGGACATAGATAGAGGGTAGACCGTGTATAGACACATGACCAAGATGGTCATTTACAAGCCAAGGAGAGAGGCCTCAGAAGAAACCAGCTCTGCTGATACCTTGATCATGGACTTCTGGCCTCCAGAACTGTGAGAAAACAAATATCCAGTGTTTAAGACACCTAGTCTGTGACGTTTTTTTATGGCAGCCCTGGCAAACAGTGTCCAACCTAGACCAAGAACAAATCCAATCAACCCAAGAAAGATTTCAAACAAACAGAGTCTGATGTGTTTACGCTATCCACATTAGGGCCACAGGAAAAGACACAAAAATGTAGAGTCAAAAGTGGTGCGAGAATAACCATGGCACTCCCTGGTTCAGAGGCAGACACTCACCTAGAAAATAACATTACCTTAGGATAGTAATGTAACCAAAAGGTGGAAAATAACTATACTAAACATATGTGGGGAACAGAAGTGTGTATGTGGAAAAATGATATGAAAGAGCTAAAAAATACTCATCTTCTACAGTAAGGAAATCAACAGAAAGTACTAGAAACGGAAAAATCAACAAGTGGTTGTATAAGCCTAATATTTAAATAAGAGGTAAATATTAGATAATAATGCAAAAATACATAAAGTGTTGCCCTTGGGGAGTGACAATCAGGGGGTAGGGCAGGTGTGCCAATGGGAAGACTGCTCTTTTTCATAAAAATCTCAGTAGAACTATTTGAATTTTAAACTATGTCCATGTGTGTGTGTTTTTCTTATATGTGTTTTTTGATGTGATGAAAATAAAAAATGTAAAAGCTTAAACAGACCACGACACATCTTTAAAAGAGGAAGTTGCTGGTCCCTTTAGCCAGAGGTCTTTCAGTGGTATGATGTGAGCCGAAGCCAAAACCAGAGCTGAAGAATAAACAAGACACAAGAGGAGCGTGGTTTTCAACAAGCTGTGTCGACAACTGAGATGAGATGGGGACAGAGAGGACCGCAGGGTCAAAGACGGCTTCCCAGGTGGCCCTGCTTACGTGACACTGCGCTGGCCACTCCTCCTCAGAAACTGCTGGCCAAGAACCCCGTAGAATAGTAGGCTCGCTGGAGTCCCACGCCTGTCCCTGGTGGTTCTCTTTCTGCCTCACCGGTTGTCCTGCTCCAATTTCTTTCCAAGTGGGGAGTTCATGATATATGCGAGGAAACAATTCCACAAGAGCAGCCTTTTAGCAAGAAAAACTCTTGTATCTCTGTTAAATGTGGTGGGTAGAAAAAAAAAATTTTCTGAGCCACCATTTCGATGAAGGGTAGCAGCCTGAGTTCATCAGACACAGACCAGGGAGTAGGCGAGTTAGTTAGAGCACCTCCTTGGCGTCAGGTTCCACAGGATGTTCATTTATGAAACGGCAAACAAGCGTCACTGGCAGTATCACTCTATGACACAACGCCCCAAAACCAGAGGCTTAAAAAATGAAGCCAATCTGCCCAAGCTTTCATCAAACATCTACCAAGGCTTATGATGTCATGACAGTTACACCCTTTCTTGAGCAAACAAAGGTTTCTGGCTTCCTCTGCAACTAAAAATAATTACTACCTCTCAAGTGATCCATCCGTGTGTAAACCAGCTGAGGAGATGACTTAGAAACTGTCAAGGTCAGGCACCATTCCACGGTGAGAGGCTAGCAGAAAAAGACCGCAGCAGGTTACGTTCAATAGAAAAGCAGTAACTTCAGGAGCCATGCAAGTCTCCATGGATATCACAGGCTTCAAACGTCACATCTTATTCTGTTCATCAAGCAACCTTTACAGTCTACAAAAGTTTTCAAGTTTTCTGAGTAGCTCTACCCAATTGATAACAGTTACCCTGTCAGGTAAATTACTCAGCATTAAGTATTTAGGTTTATCGATTGGTCTTTCCTGCTCAACTGACAATCGGTCTCAAAGTTTATCCATTCCTGTGTTAGGTGGCCTATCTGAAAATTCAGTGAAAGGAAGCTGACAATAAACAGATTGCCAATGAAAGAAATGTCTAATGACAAAAATACTACATAGTGATTAGGTTCTAAAGAGATTATCTCCTAGGTAGATTTTAACAAAAATATTGAACAGTTAGGGGGAGAAAAAAGATACCCTAGTGATTTGGTCAATAACAGAATATGATAAAAACATGTTTCTGGCTTACTTCACTCTGTATAATAGGCTCCAGTTTCATCCACCTCATTAGAACTGATTCAAATGAATTCTTTTTAATGGCTGAGTAATACTCCATTGTGTATATGTACCACAGCTTTCTTATCCATTCATCTGCTGATGGACATCTAGGTTGCTTCCATGTCCTGGCTATTATAAACAGTGCTGCGATGAACATTGGGGTACACGTGTCTCTTTCCCTTCTGGTTTCCTCAGTGTGTATGCCTAGCAGTGGGATTGCTGGATCATAAGGCAATACAGTATACTAACGCATATATGTGGAATTTAGAAAGATGATAACAATAACCCTGTGTACGAGACAGCAAAAGAGACAGTGATGTATGGAACAGTCTTATGGACTCTGTGGGAGAGGGAGAGGGTGGGAAGATTTGGGAGAATGGCATTGAAACATGTAAGATATCATGTATGAAACGAGATGCCAGTCCAGGTTCAATGCAGGATACTGGATGCTTGGGGCTAGTGCACTGGGACGACCCAGAGGGATGGTATGGGGAGGGAGGAGGGAGGAGGGTTCAGGATGGGGAGCACATGTATACCTGTGATGGATTCATTTTGATGTTTGGCAAAACTAATACAATTATGTAAAGTTTAAAAATAAAATAAAATTAAAAATAAATAAATAAATAAACAATTTTTAAAAAAAGAAAAAAAAAAAAACATGTTTCTGCATGCACACACACACACACATACAGACACACTAACACCACACATTTAGTCAGGAAAAAATACACAGAAAACGAAGGTAGAATTTTTCATTAATTTACAAGGGATATTCTTTATTACCTTTATCAGTTCTAAAATATCATCTTCCTTTAAAAAAAATTTAAGTGGAATGACAGATGATTTCCTTCCCTGTTGTAAATACTGCAAATCTGTCAGCAGTAGTAAGTATCAATAGAATTTTTCCTTAAGCTTGAGCACGTAAGAGAGCAATAAAATAGATTATAAACCTCATTTGACCTGATCTTACAAAAAGTCACTTGCTGATTTGAGTCCTGCTCTGTCCGCAGACAGATTTCCAGGGTAGGCATGTGTCACTTGGTCCATCTGTAATAGGCTGAATAGGGTACTCTGTAGTAACTGCCAGGAGAAAACCTTTTGTTCGGGCCTCCTTGACCGGCACTTGGCTTTACATTCCAAGAGTATCTCCTCTGGAAATAGTCCTCTCCAGGGGGACCAGGAGGAGGGACATGGCATCTCTGGTAAATGTTCCAATTCTGGGAAAATTTCCTTAAAATAAAAGTAATAAAACATTATTAGTTCTGATAACTATATATAACAAGCTTTATAAAATTATACCTAGACACTCTGGTTCTACTGTTTTCAACCTGTGTGATTTTAGCAGATAAAACTGCTTAACCTTTGGATCTCTCAGTGCTTTATAAAACAGAGTATTATTAAACACCCTCCATCTTCATGACTGTTTTGAAGGTAAATTAAAACAACGTATTTCTATTACCCACCACAACGACTTGGCACACCGTGGGTTCCCAGAAGCCTTTTCCACCTTTCCCTATAGAGGTAAATGCTCATACTATTCTAATCAGATATATTCTCTCCAAGTGTGGCAGGGCTGACAGGAAACAGAACGAGCTATTTATGTTTGAAAACAGGAAGCTGCTTTCACCTTGTAAGTCCCTGCTGCTGCTGCTGCAGCTAAGGCGCTTCAGTCGTGTCCGACTCTGTGCGACCCCATAGACGGCAGCCCACCAGGCTCCCCTGTCCCTGGGATTCTCTAGGCAAGAACACTGGAGTGGGTTGCCATTTCCTCCTCTAATGCATGAAAGTGAAAAGTGAAAGTGAAGTCGCTCAGTTGTGTCCAACTCTTATCAACCCCATGGACTACAGCCTACCAGGCTCCTCCGTCCATGGGATTTTCCAGGCAAGAGCACTGGAGTGGGGTGCCATTGCCTTCTCCATATAAGTCAATAGATATATAAATTAATTACAAAATGTAGAAATTCTAACCATGGCACATGCAGCAAATTTGGAAAATTAAAATTTAACTGTCTCAAAATTAACACCGGTAAATCTAATATAATCATATAAAAGAAAAGTTGGAGATCTGAGAAAAGTAAACACCCCCAAAACCCCTCAATCCCAATTAATCTAATTAAACTGGTTAATATTTTCTTTTGGTCTTTTCCTCTTGCATCTTTTTTTGACTATTGAATCATAACCTATTATTTTTACTTATTGTAAGTGAGCTCTCACTTTTAATGGCTTTATAAAATATCGCAGTATGGATACATAATTTACTTAGCTATTCGTAACTGTTAGAAATTCAAGTTGCTACCAATTTTCCCACTCCTGTAAATAATGGCAGGATTAACATTTCAGAACATATGTGACTCTATCCTAAGCACTTAGTTCAGAGTCTGATGCACAGTAGGAAGTTTAGAGAAATGTGTTGAATGATTAAATGCATATAGATTTCTCCATATTTTGAAGTTTTTCTGTAGTTTCAAGGTTAGCAGGTATGAGCATTTTTATGGCTATTACAGTTATGTTTCAAAAGGGCTATACCTATTTTCAGAGTCCCTGGCAACACAAGCAATAATCATTGCAATGTTTACATCTTCTAAAAATGTCAACATCTTTTGAAAGTGGAAAGTTTACAATGTGCTAAAATACTTAATTAACTTATGTAATAATCACAATCCCAAGGTATGTATTATAAAAGCTTTATTTATAATATTATTAAAATTTCCATCCAACAGATCAGAGAACAGGAATTTAGAGATCTTACTGAGATCATACAGAGAGTGAACAGCAGAGCTAGGCTGCAAACCCAGGCCCAGCCTGACAGTCACCACCCTGGACCACCTTGTCAAAAACTGTTGCCAAATTAATAGGCAAAGAATAATACTGTGCTATTTTAATTGTTCTGAGGTTTTTCCTGTTTCTCAAGTAAAAAAAAGTGTGTGTGATTTATGCTTCAATTCCTCTGCAGATTTCTCTCCTGGCGTTGGACTATTTTCCGTGTAATTTGTGTTCATTACGCTGTGCTAAATCCATTCAGTAGTGTCTGACTCTTTGTGCCTATGGACCACAGCCCCAGGTTCCTCCGTCCATGGGATTCTCCAGGCAAGAATCCTGGAGTGGGTTGCTGTATGCTTCTCCAGGGGATCTTCCCAACCCAGGGATCAAACTCAAGTCTCTTTTGTCTCCTGCACTGCAGGTGGATTCTTTACCACTAGTGCCACGTGGGAAGCCCTAATTTTTGTTTACTCTTAAATAAAACAACCTTCCTTATTCTGAAAACTGTACCACTATTAACGGAGCCTAAGAATGCAAGGAGACTTCCCAGATGGCACAGTGGTAAAGAATCCACATACTAATGTGGAAGACATGGGTTCGATCCCTGGGTCCGGAAGATCCTCTGGAGGAGGAAATGGGAACCCACTCCAATACTCTTGCCTGGAGAATCCCATGACAGAGGAGCCTGGTGGGCTACAGTCCATGGGGTCACAAAGAGTGGGACGTGACTGAGTGACTAACACACACAGACAAGTTTGCAAGATCCTTTTTGGCACGCACATCAAATTACTGCCTTAAACTAAGTTTAAGGATCAATGAGGCCTGGCGTGCTGCGATTCATGGGGTCGCAAAGAGTCGGACACAACTGAGTGACTGATCTGATCTGAAGGATCAATGAAAACTTTCAAGACCTTATCCCAACTGCCTCTGAAAAATCACCTATTTCCCATCCCATACTTGATTTTCCAGCCCTAAATGCAAAATATGGAGAAAACAATACCTCCTGGTTGACACTGACCAGCAAGAAAATACAACTTCTTCATATTATCATACTGTGTTTGCCCTAATTTATAATACTAGTTTCTATTTCAATTCTAGACAAAGGGAAAGCAGAGATACCTTTCTGACTGCTGTAAATCTTGAGTCCAGGTATGGAAATGCCGAGGTTCTGGGTAACCTTGGGTCTGACGTATGTTATGCTTAGGTCTTCGGTTAACAGGCTTAGTAGCTGTGAAAACTGGCTCCATCATATGTGTTGAATCTTCAAAACCTCTTGTTCTAGATACACTGGAATCCCAATTCCTCAAACAGAATGTTTCCACAAAATATTATTGGTGTCCAATTTGGTATCAGTTCAGTGACTATATTTTGGCCCATGAAAAAAACAATCCCACCTGACCCCCACAATCCTATTTGTTTAGGTTTCCTACAGCAAGTTCATGAGCTACAAGAAGAATGGATAGGTGCAGTTTAAATGATACAAAAACACATCTTTCTCCCCACAAATATCAGGTATAAAATGCAGCTTACTTTCTGATGGGACCGTTCCGAAGGTCATCAATGTAGTTTTGCCTTTCTAAGCAATGCCCACGGCACCTACTGAATACTGAGAAGAGGATGAACTGTTAGAAATAAGTGTGCAAAAAGCGAATCTTTCCCAGAGAAAGCGGATCAAAGAGGAAGTCCACTTACTGATGATACAGGCTGTCATAGCTCATTATTTCCAGATACATCCCTTTATGAACTTTCGCTAAAAGGTTATCTTATGTCAGAACAAATGAATCACAAACTTTTCTCTTTTACCAAAATTTGAGAAATTCACCTACATTTCTACTTTCAAATTTTTAAAAAAAGGGAAAACAGTGACAGCTCTCATACTTACATTCAATTGCATCATCTGGCCTCATGCCTTCTACATCAATCAAATACCTAACAGACAACAAAATTCAAGTCATTTGTAAATAAAAAGGAAAAAAAAATCATTTTTGCAAAAAAAAAAAAGGTCCAATTTCACTTTACAAATATAGATATAAAAATCCTAAGAAAATATCAGCACATCTAATCAGTAATTATTAAAGAATGATATACGAAAAGGCTTTATTCCAAGGATGCAACAATGACCTAGCTTTAGAAAATCTATTAATGTATTTACTTACATTAATACAACAATTAATAAATGAAAGAGAATAAACTACAGGATCAAACTGGCAAATATTAAACAGGTATCTAAGATACAACAGTCAGTTTTGATCAGAATGCTTTGTACACTGAAAACAGGAGACCTAATATGACAGAGTATTCACCAGGAACCAACAAATAACAGACAAATTAGGAAAAATATTAACATTATATCTAAAAAAAACCACTATTAACCAACTCTAGGACCCAGAAACTGAGGAATCACCTTCACTGACAGTTACTTCTTCCTCACCTTCATCCTCAACCCACTACCAAGGCCTAAACAATGATATCGCCTAAAGACCTCTAGAATATGTTACATCTTTCCACCAAAATGACCACCAAATCCTGGTCCAAGCCACCATTATGCCCAGTTTCTACTAACGTCTCCTAACTTGTTTCCTTGCTCTTTATCCCTGCAGTGTATTCTCCACTCAGTAGCCAAATGAGAGGCTGAAAATACAAACTTAATTACACTCACCTTCAACAAAAACAGTGCAATGATTTTCTAATACTCTTAACGTCTAAAACCTTAAACACAAACCTGAATGACTGAGCTCCTACCCACAATTCCAGCTCCATTTTAATGACACGCTTCCCCCACACCCCTGCCTTCCTGGCCAGTTCCTCCAACAGAGCATATGCTTTCCTCTTACAGGGTCTTTCTTATTTCTTATACTTAGAAATCTCTCCCAATGTCTTTATCTGGTTAACACCTACTTCTTCATCAGATATCAGCTCAAACATCCCTAAAGAAATTTTCTCGAAGGAGAAATATTGTATGAAGGCTGGAACTTTTATGGGCTGGAGATGGGCTGGAAGTTGAGTCCATTGCCAACAGCCAATGTTTTAATCGATCATGCCTATGTAATAATAACCTCAATAAAAGCCCAAAAGGGGGCGGGGGCGGGAAGAAACTTCTAATCTCCATGATGAGGTCAAATCCTCCCTAAACTATGTTCTTGTGGTACCATGTCCCTTTCATTGGCATTTGTCAGAGTTGTAACTGTACGTGCAGAGTGTAATTCTTGAATCTCTATTCTCTCTCTGGACTGTCAGAATTCACAAAGGGTAGGTAAAGTCTCTTTGCTCACACAATTTCCCAAGGCTTTTTGCTAGTACCCAGCACAGTGCTTAAACACAACAGATGCTCAATATTTTAAATATTTTCTGAATGAACAAACAAAAATTGGTACAGTCACAAAAAGCATAAGGGCATAAACTCTTTAATTCAGAAGTCCCATTCTGAGTGAAGTTATCTGAGACAAACCATATATAGTCAAAGACATTCACAGAGGAATATTCATTACTTCAATGTTTTACAATGTCAAAAACTTCTGACTTTCTCTTCATCAGTAAGCAAAGGAACAATGCAGTCTTTAAAAAAGAACAAAGTCTCCAAATATTTTCATAGGAAGATGTCTACCATACATTAAATTATAAACCAGAACATCTAAATATTATACCATGAAATCACATGTAGAGTCAGTCCTCTGCATCCACGGGTTTCATTCCTGTGGATATGGAGGGCTGACTATCCTATACCAGTTTACACAGGGGACCTGAGCATCTGAGGATTTTGGTATCCATGGGATAGTCTGAAACCAATCCCTTGCAGATATCAAGAGACGATTATATGTGCTTCTATTTGTGTTTTTTAAGTAAAAAAAAAATGTGCTAAATTATTACTGGTGGTAATCTCTTAAGTCGAGGCAAGACTGCTTCTGCTTCATACATTCTTTAACTGACTTCATTTTCTGCATTCAGCTTACATTACTATTGTGAACAAAAAATTTAAACATGGTCTGCCTCTTGGGGTTGGCAACTCACCTGCAGATGAGGTAGCCAGTCCTGTTTACACCATGGGTACAGTGGACACCAATAAGTCTGTCTATAAAACAGGGCATATGGAATTAAATAAATGAAGTAGCTACCTGAAGACAGGTTATACAATTTTCTGAAGAGTAGCATTTACTGGTTACTACAATACCACCACTATCCTAAAATGGAAAAACTCTGAAGAAAAATATGTTTTAGCAGGAACATACTATAAAGAATTAATATAGTCAAAATTCATTGCCTCTGTAAAATTTTGCATAGCATCCAATCATATGCAATAGTACGGACTGGAGCATGCTCATCATGAGCTGATTTGACTATAGAAAAAGGGAGTGGGGAAAAAACAAAACAAAACAGGCTACCAAAAGAATGAAATCTGTTTTTGGGTGAAACAAATGGAAAGCCTTCACTATTAATGCTCAATAGTATTTATGAAAAGAACAAACGCTTTCTTGGGTTCCCAAAGTGCTGTTGTTTCTACTCTCGTTTGCTGCTCCACACACACCATGGGTCTATATGCCTGTGGAGTTCTCGGGAACATAGCACTGTTCTTATATCACAATGAAAAAGTAAGGCTTGAGATGTTAAGCCCGAGCTGCACAGCAGGCAATGGCACCCCACTCCAGTACTCTTGCCTTGAAAATCCCATGAACCGAAGAGCCTGGTAGGCTGCAGTCCACAGGGTCGCTAAGAGTCGGACACGACTGAGCGACTTCACTTTCACTTCTCACTTTCATGCATTGGAGAAGGAAATGGCAACCCACTCCAGTGTTCTTGCCTGGAGAATCCCAGGGATGGGGGAGCCTGGTGGGCTGCTGTCTATGGGGTTGCATAGAGTCGGACATGACTGAAGCGACTTAGCAGGAGCAGCAGCGGCTCAGCAGGCAAACAGAACAAAGACTAGAATCGAGTCTCATATTTTTCCAACTATGCCACAGTATCTCTTAGTTTAGCACTTAAAAAAAAAAAATACATACATATATATATATATGACAAAGTAAATACAAAACAACACGTTTGATCTCTGCAAAAGGCACATCTATGACTAGGTGGTGTGTGACAGTCATCATCTCTGGCCTGGATTACTAATACCCAACTTCTAACCCCTTCTGTTTCAACTGACCCGCCACATGGAAGATGTTATTTTCTAAAATATAAACCTGGCTGGATTTCTCTGTTAATTAAAAGTCTTCATTTAGCATAGAATAAAGCCCAAATTTTTAGCAAAGAATTTAGAACTCTTTATAAACAAGTATCAATCTGTCTCTCCAACTGAATTATAAATTCAAACTATCAATTTGTCTCTCCAACTGAATTATAAATTCAAACTATCAATTTGTCTCTCCAACTGAATTATAAATTCAAACTATCAATTTGCTTCTCCAACTGAATTATAAGTTCAAACTCTGACCTGTGCCATCCACCTTCCTCCTGTCCCCTGCCAGCCTCTCTGATCCCACTTTCTACTTCTCTGACTTCACTCCCCGCCCCTGTCCAGCCACACTGGCCTTACTATCCCTTACACCTGCCAAGCACAGCTGTGCCCCAGGGAATTTGTACCTACTATTCCCTCTGCTTTAGAACACTCCCTCCCACCCCATCCCCACTCCCTCAGATATCCAATGGCTTGTTCCTTGCTTCCTGTAAGGCTCTGATCAACTGACACCTTAATAGAGAGGGCTTCCCTGGTCACCTTCCACACTCCCTCACTTCTTTATCTTATTTTGTTATTTTCCGGAGCACTTACCACCCACTGCCTGACACTCTGTATGTTTACTTATTTCTCTCTCCCCCCAGCTAGAATGTAAAGTGCGCAAGGGCAAGACCTCTTCTGTTCCTACTTGCTAGAACAGTGCCTTCAACTCAAATGTTATACAATATTTTTGTTGAAAATGAACGTATGAACTCTCTGTCCTTTCATACTGCCTCTAGTCACACCCGACGCTGCCCCCCACTGCACAAGTTCAAGTCCTGTGCCTTTTGCACCTGTTCCCAATACCTGGTCTGTCCTTTCCTCATTCTGGCAAGATCCTCTTCCCCCAAGCCCAGCTCAGATGGTCTCCTCGGTTTCTCCTGTGGCACCTGATTCTTTTGTTTTTGGTCACTTCTGGACCAGGGATCGAACCTGCGACCCCTGCACGGGAAGCATGGAGTATTAACCACTGATGGCTGGGGAAGTCCCTGCACTTGGTTCTTTTATTATAATTAACCCACTATCTTATAGTTACTACATGCTTATCTTCCTAGATAACTATTAAGTCTCTGCTGAACAAAGACAGCTAGTCACCTCTGTTTCCCCATGCCCTAACAACAAACCTAATAGGCTCTCAGTTTACTAAACCAATTTATTTTCTGAGTCTCTACCAATTTGAGGGAGTGGAGAGTGTAGCCTCTCCCTCTTTATCAGTGAGCCTGGCATCTGTGGGAGGGATTTATAGCAGAGGAAACCAGAAGGGATCACAAGCAAGATCCAGACGTCAGAGAGCACGGTGAAGTTAGCCCACTGCTGGCAGAGACCCACAGAGGGGTCGCATGCTGTCACCTGGGTCAGCGGCATTCCAAAAACAAGAGATTACTCAGTCTTAAAACATGGCAAATCCCACGTTCCCTTTGATACCCTTCTACCAATAAACAGGACAAAAGAACATTTTTATTATATATTTCCCATTCGAAGTTTTTAAAAAGAGGTAAGTAAGCTAGTTCAGTTCGTACTTCTCACAACAATCACCTTCCAAACTAAATTGAGCCCCTCAAAATAAACCCCAAAACTAAATTGCTTGCGACCATAAAAAGGAAAAACACCTCTGTTAGCACCACCTTAATGTTATCAAACAAAGAGGCCTAATGTCAGAACTATTAAAAATATTAAAATTCTCCAACCCCACTTGAAATGCATACCAAAATTCAGGTAAAGAGAAAAGAACAACAACAAAAAAAGACACTCACCATTATCTTTATTTTCTCTCAAAAACCCATTAACAGCATTTTTGAATTTAAAAATAGTGTCATCATCAGGAACCTGATGCCCAACTGTATAAATTTTTAAATAAGGAAAATTTTCTGGTAATTCCTAGAAGGCAAAACCATGGAATGGATATTATTTCATTTGTAGGGAAAGAACAAAAGATTAATTAGAGAAAGCAAAATATAAACAAAGACATTATATTAATCTAAGCATGTCAGTCACTCTGATAAGGGACTTTTTTTTTCCAAAGCTGCTTTAAGCAGGAAGTATCACATGATTCTCATTAAACTACAGAAAGGACAGTTACTAGGGATGCAAAAGCAAATCAATATGAATGAAGGCACGTATAACTCAAAATGCTAAGAAATAGTTCTACCTAGTATCTTACATTTCAAAAGCATAAAGCAGCTGTGATTGATTGAAGTAGAATAGTATAGTAGAGTCAAAAGAACGTAGAACTGGAAAACAGAGCAAATTTCATGCACTGTTGAGAACTGGTATTCTTGGGGTGGGAGAAAGTAGATTATCAATAAATGACAGAATAGACTAAGTGAAAATTCTGTAGTTCAGAACTTATATGGAAAGTAGCAGTATGAACCTATGATATGCGTGTGGTGTGCTAAGTCGCTTCAGTCGTGTCTGACTCTTTGCGACCCCATGGACTGTCCCTGCCAGGCTCCTCTGTCTATGGGATTCTCCAGGCAAGAATACTGGAGTGGGCTGCCATGCCCTCCTCCACCAGATCTTCCCGACCCAGGGATTGAACCCTCATCTCTTATGTCTCCTGCTTCAGCAGGAGGGGTTCTTTACCACTAACACCACCTGGAAAGCCTTGAACCCAGGATATATTTTATATTAAAAACAAACAAACACATTTCCTATCTCGAACCACTGAAAAAGCCTAGGAACAACTGATGTCATGTCAAAAGGATGCAAGAATCACTGAGAAGCTCCACTGGTCAAAGACAGGCCCTCAGTTAGAACAACTGTAATGGAGTCCACTGTTCTTGTTTAGTTACTAAGTTGTGTCTGACTCTTTGTGACCCCATGGACTGTAGCCTGCCAGGCTCCTCTGTCCGTGGGATTTCCCAGGCAAGAATACTAGAGTGGGTTGCCACTGCCTTCTCCAGGGGATGTTCCCAACCCAGGAATTTAACCCGAGTCTCCTGCATTGGCAGGTGGATTCTTTACCACTAAGCCACCGGGGAAGCCCAATGCAGTCCATAGTGATACAAATAAATAAAGTTGGTCACCACTGGAGGATATTTGTGAATCAACTCATTATTTTGAACACTTTTAAGTAAAAGGAGGAAATCATGCCTCTATAGCTAGGCAACCAAATAGCTTATGCAAGGAATCTTCTGATAGAAACACCCAGCTAATAAATGAAAAAGGAACTATAGAATTCACCATTTTTTGAAACTCCAACTGAGTTAATGGATGTAGGAATCAATCATCAGTGACTGTTAACATCACAGAAAGAGATAACCATATGTCTCCACGGAAGAAGACCTATATTCATCACCACTTCTGATGATAAACACCTGTTCATTCTCACCTATGAAACTGCTTTACCAAAAGAAAACATTCAAGCTTCATTCAGATCAAGCCTCTAGGTCCAACTACCAATTCACAGGAAATAAAAGGATTGAAGAATATGTTTAACAACACATTAACAAATGAGATCGTCAAAATCTAGATGGGACAATTAAACCAGTTTTTTAAAAAAATAAAATTCAAGGAGAAAAAAAAGTGAGAGAGACATGGAAGAAGAACCTTCAAAAAAATAAATAAAAATAAAATTAGAGACCCAACAATAAGACCACACCAAGTAACATGTGGACCATATTTGGATCCAATTCAGAATTCTTAAAAACAGCTTTTTATGACATTTACAAGACAACTGCAAATTTCAGCACTGACTGGATATTTAATAATATTAAAGAATGATACTAAGGAATAAAAGTCCTACATTTTAAATATATATATAACAAAAAACATTTATGTGTAATTCAATGTTATCTAGGATCTGCTACACAATGAAACAGAGTGAAACAGGCAGAAGTATAAATGAAGCATGATAGACATCAGTTGATAAATATTATAGCGAGATGATTTCATGGAATCCTCAACATACAAAGAACACTCAGGATTTTGTATACTTCCGTATATGTTTAAATTTGCAGTAATTGTTTATGACACTGTAGGAAACAGTTTGACAGTTTCTCGAAGGTTAAACACAGAACTAACATACAATCCAGCAACTCTGCTCTGACCTACACTGCACATACGAAAGGACGGAGAGCTGCAATTTGAACAAATGTATGTACACCAATGTTCACAGCAGCATGGTTCCCAATTGCTACAATGTGCAAACAAGCCAAGCGTCAGTCAACAGAAGAATAACAAAATACGGTATATACACACAATAGGATTTATGAGGTCTTAAAAAGGAATGGCATTTCATCACATGCTATAACAATGATAAACCCTGAAAATATTATGCTTCGTGAAGTAGGCCAGATGTAGGACAGATATTGTAGATGCCACTTACACGAGGTACAGCGAAGAGGCAAATTCACAGAGACAGAAAGTAGAATAGAGGTTACTAAGGGCTGCTGGGAGGGAAAATGGGTGGTTTTAACGATGATGGTGGTGGTTAATGATTACAGAGTTTCTGTTGAGGATGATGAAACACTTTGAGTATAGACACTAGTGACGGCTACATAACACTGTGACTGTATTTAATGCCACTGAATTGTATACTTATAAATGGCTAAAATAAATATTATTTATGTATATTTTACCACAATAAAAAAAGAGGAACAACTAAGTTCAAATTTCAACTCTTCCTTTTCTGAATCTCAGTTTCATTAATGTAAAACTAGTAAGTGTAATTGTCTATCCTCTGAGCTAAGTGCAGAGGAAGTGCAGTAGAAGATATTAGTACTACCACCACTTCAACAGCAAAGGGTTGTTGTGAGGAATGGATATGAAAGAACTTTTTAAATGGCAAAACGCTATAAAGTGCTAACAAACATGAGGTGTTATTGTTTCCCAAGGCCATGGAACAGATCAGAAGAAAAATAATTCTTTTGCACTGATGTGTCCTACGAGGGCCAAGAGAATATACAGGTTTCCGTATTATATCAAAAGATATTAGGAAAAGAAAGCATAAACCTTAGAGAACAATTGCCTTTTACTGTGATGCTTAAACATGTTTAAACGACTGCTTAAACACATAAAGATATAATGGATATACGTTCTTTCCTTTCAAGCTTACTATTCTTACTAAGAGTTTACTTCATTTTCAAACTATACAACAGGGAAGCTTATAGAATTCCTAAGCAGATCCAGAGCCTATTGCCAAATGGTATAGTTCAACTCATGTCTTCAATCTCATTTTCTTAATCTCACTGCAGAGAGAAATCAGAAATGTGTACTTAAGGAAACCACCAACTTTCCTTTTTGAACTATTACTCATGAAAGAAGGCCAGGATTCACCTTAGTATAAGATGGTAAACATTGAATTACTACAAATTATTACAGTACCAGAAAGAAGGTCCTTTTCAACTGCAAGTTCCATTTACCTCTGGCTTATAATAGCGGCGAGTATATGTTAAGTCAATAATCAGTCCAAGTTCTTCATTCTGTTCTTGGATTTTGTTAAAAAGATCCAAGGGGGAAAAACATTCTTCTGGGGCAAGATGCTTTTCAAAACTCTGTCAGAGAGAATGAAATTTTAAAAAACATGTGCTTAAAATCCATTCTTATATTATTCATTTACTCAAGCCCTGTGATGCTAACATCAGATTCAAAGCCAAGTTTGCTCCTCTGGAATTTACAAGCTATATTACAATCCTTTCTTCCAGAGAGATTAGAGGGAAGCATTTCTACATATTTATTTCTATATTTGTTTCTTTCATGCTGGTCTCCTAACCAGACTGTAAACTCCCAGAAGGCAGGGACCACATCAGTTTTGCCTCCCACTGTACTGCCAACTCCAAGCAGAGTGCCTGTAAATAGATATTTATAAATAAATACTTCTTGAATACATATATGAAGGATGGCTTTCATTGCTAAATATTCTTGTATGCACTTGGCTTATTCACCTACTCTTTCCCGTTGATCTGTTTGGTTATTCTAGTCCCAGCAACACATTTTCTTCGAAATATATTACTAGACTAGTTTTACAGCAGTTTTAGATTCAGAGCAAAACTGAGCAGAAAGTACAGAGTTCCCATTTATACCTTCTATCCTTCATCCCATACAGCCTTCTCCGTGATCAACATTCCATACGTGTGTGCTTCATTTCTTAGAATTCATGAACCAACACTGACACACCATTACCAAAGTCCACAGTTTTTTGCATTCATGGCGCAAGAAACTATTTTTTTATTTCTGTTACAGTCATGCCGAAATATATACATACTGAGATATATATCATTGTTGTTGTTGTTGAGTTGGTTAAGTCATGTCCGACTCTTTTGCAACCCAATGGACTGTAGCCTGCCAGGCTCCTCTGCCCCTGGGATTTCCAAAGTAAGAATACAGGAGTGGGTTGCCATTTCCTTCTCCAGGGATCTTTCCAACCCAGGGATCAAACTTGTGTCTCTTGCTTGGCAGGCAGATTCTTTACCACTGAGCCCCCAGGGAAATCCCAAGGTACATATTACTTTATTATAGATTACTTTATTTACTCTTTACTTATAGTTAAAGCATTACATTGATTTTTCCCTATGAAATTAGGTTGTATTTATCTATGAATTCATTTCAGGATAGTAAAGGGGGTAGTAAAAAGTATAAAAAGAAAAAAAAAAAGTATCAAAAAGGAAAACGGAGTACAACAGGGTTGAGAACTAGGGTTCTATCTGGTGAATACAGATTTTGAAAAAATACTATATCAACTTTTGCGTACCTTTTTCAAAGGAACTTTGAAAGCAATGAAACGAGTCCCAGGCATCCTCTGTCCAACTGGGAGGTAGTCTTTCCACCTATTAATACATTTTTTGTTAGGCAAATTTTATATTAGTCTGTCTCCCAGCATAGGATGAATGCACATTCAAAATGGAAATGAAAGTCCTCTACAGTAGATTCCTCTTCTTTCAGCTTTGCATTTTATTCACATCCACCTAGTAATAACCTTTACTTCCCTAGTTCCAGTTTTCCGATCGTGAACACAGATAAAAAGCAACAAAACAGTGCCAAGGCCTTAACAAAGTCTATCTAAAACCAGAGATGGCCAGAACTTCCGACTCCCTAATAAAAATGGCCTGGTGTTGAGTTATTAGTTAGTTCAGTCGCTCAGTCGTGTCTGACTCTTTGCCACCCCATGAATTGTAGCACGCCAGGCCTCCCTGTCCATCACCAACTCCTGGAGTTCACTCAGACTCACGTCCATCAAGTCGGCATGCCATCCAGCCACCTCATCCTCTGTCGTTCCCTTCTCCTCCTGCCCCCAATCCCTCCCAGCATCAGAGTCTTTTCCAATGAGTGGTGTTGAGTATTAAGGTATCATTAATACGAGCAGGTTGCCTGAAATAGTTTAAACACAATACTTTAACCTCCCAGTTTATTCTTAGTCCTCATTTAACTGAGGCCATCAAATTCAGTAGGGAACTTCAAATCCGTATTTTAAAAGAAAACTTGATAATAAAAGGAGTGTGAAGGTCACAAAATGCTAGGAATCACAGTGAAAAGTAATATTTGAACTGATTTCTGTAGGATGAGTTGGAACTAAGGTTAACTCAGAAGCACAGAAAGTGAGCACAAAAGTTCAGTATTAGGATGAAGATGACGTGACAGATTCAAGAGAAATTCAGGAGATAAAACGGAGTTGATTTAATAGGATATGCAGCGGAAGAAACGAAAGTCTCAGGGAATAAATGGGTTTACTGTACATATGAGTGAAGTCTCAAAATTAATTTGAACGGTCTCAAATGACACCGGTTCTGAAGCAAGACTATGCCCTTTATGATTCCCGGAGACAACACAAATAACACAGAACTGTTTCTTTGGAAAATTCGGCGGTATTGGTATGTTGTTTTGTTTTGTTTTCCCACTGAAACTCAGTTTCTATTACATTTTCTGTGCCAAAAACAACACAGATTCAGGAACTGGAAGTGAAAACTGAAAGTGCCAGTCGCTTAGTTGTGTCCGACTCTGTGACTCCATGGACTGTAGCCCGCCAGGCTCCTCTGTCCATGGCATTCTCCAGGCAAAAATACAGGAGTGGGTTGCCATTCCCTTCTCCAAGGGGATCTTCTAAGAGATCGAACTCGGGACTCCTGCATTGCAGGCGGATTCTTTAACGCGTCTGAGCCATCAGGGAAGACCTGAGGAATTGAAGGGGATTCTATTTTGGTAATTACGTTGTATCCCCAACACCGACAGTCTCACCTTAAAAAAGCAGTCCTTTGGCATTTTACCTGAAAAGCAATGACTAGAGCCTCGCTTTTGAAACAATGGAGAGAAATCAGAACATCACACACCCTCCCTTTCTGCTACTCTGAACGCAGCCCTGAGAGGGTCAAAGCCGACTAGCACAAGGCGGAAGATCCAAGCCGGCCGGGGTAAACACGACAGGCGGAGAGCACAAGAGATGAAGACCAGGCCCAGGGGCTCTGAGCTGAAAGGGCAACTCCCAAGGACCAAGGCGTGTATTACCTTTCGGGGATGTGGTTTCCGCCCTTCTTCTTGGCTGACGAATATCCAGAAAAGACGCGATCCTGGCCCCAGTGACCACCGACATGATGCCACTGGCTCATGTGACCCCCAAGATGCCGCGAACGCAACGCCAAGAGTGCAAAAGCTGCCAGCCCAGAGACCCGGGTGCCTGCACTACCCCGAACCGGAAACGCCTAAGAAGCTACCCACGCAGCTCCAGGCTCTCCTTCTATTGCGCATGCGCCACCGCCTGCCGAGATGACGTCATCACGACGGCTGACTGAGAGACTTGATCTGTAAACAAGAGTCTGGGGCTGCAATGGCCTCCTTATCCGGAGGCGGGTTGCACAGGTCCATGAATTCGTGTGTGCACCCTTCAGAATTCCAATAGTGCGGGACATGGAGAGTATTCCCACACTCCCAGTGCTTTGTATGGCACTTTCAGCTATTTTCCAAGTGCTTACATTCACACTTGTGTATAAGTATTTGTGCCTAATGGCTCAGATAAGCCCATGATACCACTTTAATGGCAGATAGCGAAAAGGAACTTTCACCCTCTTGACGAGGGTGAAAGAGGAGAGTGAAAAAGCTTGCTTAACAGTCCCATCACTTAATGGCAAATAGAAGGGAAAAGGTGAAAGCAGTGACAGATTTCTTCTTGGGCTCTAAAATCACTGCACATGGTGACTGCAGCCATGAAATTAGAAGAGGATTGCTTCTTGGCAGGAAAGCTATGAGAAACCTAGACAGTGTAATAAAAAGCAAAGGCAACGCCTTGCTGACAAAGGTCCATATAGTCAAGGCTATGGTCTTTCTAGTAGTCATGTACGGATGTGAGTGCTGGACCATGAAGGAGGCAGAGCACCAAAGAATTGATGTTTTTGAGCTGTGGTGCTGGAGAAGATTCTTGAGAGTCCCTTGGACAGCTAGGCTATCAAACTAGTCAATCTTAAAGAAAATCAACCCTGACTACTCATTGGAAGGACTGATGCTGAAACTGAAGCTTCAATATTTTGGGCACCTGATGCTAACAGCCAATTCATTGGAAAAAACCATGATGCTGGGAAAGATTGAATGTAATATACAGGAATGGAAAATAAAGGACCCCAGGATATTTGGAGCACCAGACATCTAAGTATTTGACACTAACAAACTATAACATTATCTGGTAAGGCCATGCAAGGGTTTGAGGGATTTCAGTGTTTAATTAAATCCAAATGTGACAACAGGACTGGAAAAGTCAGTTTTCATTCCAATCCCAAAGAAAGGCAATCCCAAAGAATGCTCGAACTACTGCACAATTGCACTCATCTCACACACTAGTAAAGGAATGCTCAAAATTCTCCAAGCCAGGCTTCAGCAATATGCAAACCGTGAACTTACAGATGTTCAAGCTGGTTTTAGAAAAGGCAGAGGAATCAGAGATCAAATTGCCAACATCCACTGGATCGTGGAAAAAGCAAGAGAGTTCCAGAAAAACATCTATTTCTGCTTTATTGACTATGCCAAAGCCTTTGACTGTGTGGATCACAATAAACTGTGGAAAATTCTGAGAGAGATGGGAATACCAGACCACCTGACCTGCCTCTTGAGAAACCTATATGCAGGTCAGGAAGCAACAGTTAGAACTGGACACAGAACAACAGACTTGTTCCAAATAGGAAAAGGAGTACGTCAAGGCTGTATATTGTCACCCTGCTTATTTAACTTATATGCAGAGTACATCATGAGAAATGCTGGGCTGGAAGAAACACAAGCTGGAATTAAGATTGCCAGGAGAAATATCAATAACCTCAGATATGCAGATGACACCACCCTTATGGCAGAAAGTGAAGAGGAACTCAAAAGCCTCTTGGTGAAAGTGAAAGAAGAGAGTGAAAAAGTTGGCTTAAAGCTCAACATTCAGAAAACGAAGATCATGGCATCTGGTCCCATCACTTCATGGGAAACAGATGGGGAAACAGTGGAAACAGTGTCAGACTTTATTTTGGGGGGGCTCCAAAATCACTGCAGATGGTGATTGCAGCCATGAAATTAAAAGACGCTTGCTCCTTGGAAGGAAAGTTATGACCAACCTAGATAGCATATTAAAAAGCAGAGACATTACTTTGCCAACAAAGGTCTGTCTAGTCAAGGCTATGGTTTTTTCCAGTGGTAATGTATAGATGTGAAAGTTGGACTGTGAAGAAAGCTGAGCACCGAAGAATTGATGCTTTTGAACTGTGGTGTTGGAGAAGACTCTTGAGAGTCCCTTGGACTGCAAGGAGACCCAACCAATCCATTCTAAAGGAGATCAGTCCTGGGTGTTCATTGGAAGGACTGATGCTAAAGCTGAAACTCCAATACTTTGGCCACCTCATGTGAAGAGTTAACTCATTGGAAAAGACTCTGATGCTGGGAGGGATTGGGGGCAGGAGAAGGGGATGACAGAGGATGAGATGGCTGGATGGCATCACTGACTCGATGGACAAGAGTTTGGGTGAACTCTGGGAGTTGGTGATGGACAGGGAGGCCTGGTGTGCTGCAGTTCATGGGGTCGCAAAGAGTCGGACACAACTGAGTGACTGAACTGAACTGAACTGAAGAAGAGCCTTGGCGGGTAGATGAACTGGATATGTTACACCAAGACATCTCAGTTAACCTAATGGTTTCAAAATGCAGGAAGTGAGTCTATGGGACCAGACAACACCCTAACTATAAAAATAAAGCTTTGTAGTATAGTCTGAAGTCAGGAAGGGTGATTTCTCTAGCTCCATTCTGCTCAAGATTTCTTTGATTATTCAGGGTCTTTTGTGTTACCATACAAATTGTGAAATTTTTTGTTTTAGTTTTGTGAAAAATGCCATTGGTAATTTGATAGGGATTGCATTGAATCTGTAGATTGCTTTGGGTAGTATAGTTATGTTCACAATACTGATTCTTCCAGTTCAGCAACATAATAGATCTCTCCATCTGTTTATGTCATCTTTGATTTCTTTCATCAGTGTCTTATAGTTATGTGTATACAACACTTTTGTCTCCCTAGGTAGGTTTATTCCTAGATATTTTATTATTTTTGTTGTAATGGTGAATGAGATTGACATCTTAATTTCTCTTTCTGATTTTTCAATGTTAGTGTATAGGAATGGAAGTAATATCTGTATTGTTTTGTGTCCTGCAATTCTACAAAATTCACTGACTAGCTCTAGTTCTGATAGTGTCTTTAGGACTTTCTATGTATAGTGTCACATCATCTGCAAACAGTAACAGTTTTAATTCTTTCCAATATGGGTTCCTTTTATTTTTTATCTTCTCTGATGCCATGGCTAGGACTTCCAAAAGTATGGTAAATAACAGTGGTAAAAGCTACAGCCTTCAAGACAGTATGGTGAAAGTGAAAGTGAAGTCACTCAGTCGTGTCCGATTCTTTGCAACCCCATGGACTGTGGCCTACCAGGCTCCTCCATCCATGCAATTTTCCAGGCAAGAAGACTGGAGTGGGTTGCCATTTCCTTCTCCAAGACAGTATGGTACTGGCACAAAAACAGAAATATAGACCAGTGGAAAAAGACAGAAAGCCCAGAGGTAAACCCACACACCTATGAGCACCTTATCTTTGACAAAGGAGGCATGAATATACAATGGAAAAAAAAGATAGTCTCTTCAATAAGTGCTGCTGGAAAACTGGACAGCTACATGTAAAAGAGTGAAATTAGAACACTTTCTAACACCATACACAAAGATAAACTCAAAATGAATTAAACACTTAAATGTAAGACCAGAAACTATAAAACCCTTAGAGGAAAACATAAGTAGAATACTCTTTGACATAAATCACAGCAAGATCCTCGATGACCCACCTCCTAGAGTAATGGAAATAAAAACAAAAATAAACAAATGGGACCTGATTAAACCTAAAAGTTTTTTCATAGCAAAGGAAACCATAAGCAAGATTAAAAAACAAACCTCAGAATGGGAGAAAATAATTGCAAATGAAACATCTGACAAAGGATTAATCTCCAAAATGTACACACAGCTCAGGCAGCTCAATATCAGACAAACAAATAGCCCAATAAAAAATGGGCAGAAGATCTAAACATGCATGTCTCTAAATAGGACATACAGATCACTAATAAACACATGAAAAATGCTCAACATTGCTCATTATTAGATAAGTGCAAATCAAAACTAAAATGAAGTATTACCTTATTACTGTCAGAATTGACATCACCAAAAAGTCAAAAACAATAAATGCTGGAGAGGATGTTGAGAAAAAGGAACCCTCTTGCATTGTTGGTGGGAATGTAAGTTGATATAGCCACTGTGGAGAACAGTAAAGAGATTTCTTTAAAAAACAGAAATAAAACCATCATATGACCCAGAAATCCCACTACTGGGAATATACCTTGAGCAAACCACAATTCTAAAAGACACATGTACCCCAATGTTCTTAGCAGTACTATTTACAATAGCCAGGACATAGAAGCAACCTAGATGTTCATCAACAGATGAATGGATAATGAAGTTGTGGTATATCTATATAATGGAATATTACTCAACCATAAAAAAGAATGATTTGTCAGTTCTCATGGGGTGCATGAACCTAGTGCCTATTATACAAGTGAAGTAAGTCAGAAGGAGAAAAACAACTATCATGTACTAACATATACATATGGAATCTAGAAAAGTAGTACTGATCAACATCTTTGTATGGCAGTAATACAGGCTCAGATGTACAGAACAGACTTGTGGACACAGTGGGTGAAGGAGAGGGTGGGGTGAATTAAGAGCATAGCATTGAAACATGTACATTACCAAAGTTTACATAGATAGCCAGATGCAGGGAGCTTGACCCCATGCTGTGTGACAACCTAGAGGGGTGACATGGAATGGAAGGTGGAAGGGAGGTTCAAGAGGGAGGGGACATATGTATAGCTATGGCTGACCCATGTTGATGTATTTCAGAAACCATCACAACATTGTAAATTAATTATATTCCAATTAAAAATAAATAAATTTTAAAAATAAAAAAAATAAGACCTAAGGTCAGGGAAGGGTTGATGTTCCAAAGTGTTGAACTCTTTAATTTCTTCTTCCTACATGTAAGATTCTCTTAGAGGATAAGATGATGCTGAGATTGCAAGCTAAAGTTAAATGATTGGAACTAGGGAAACCAAATAAGTTACTTAGGTTTGGTGGAATCAGGAAAAGTCTAACTCATAGTTTCCCTAAGTAGAATTGAATATTGGAACTGAACATTTTAATATGTAAACATTTTATTGCTACTAAAATTGGTCTTAATGCATTTCCCTCTATCTCACACCATCCACCCAAACCTGCAGTAGTCATGAGTCCCTTGATATCCATGGGAATATAGAGAAAGAGAGACTTGTTTGGCTTGCAGGTATTTAGTATATATTGTTAGCCTCACATCACATACTAGAATCATGGAAATAGGCCATCTGAAGTATGAAGTTTAGGGGGAAAAAACCTTGATATGCACTTAAAAGCCTAAGCCACATCTGTACACCACATCTTTCACAATTTCTTGTCAGCTAAGTATCATCCCCCATATATTTCATAATAGGGAAAACAAGCATATAAATTAAATATGTGTCTTCAGAGATCCCATCTGTGAGAAACCTCCTTGGTATTAGCAAAGTCCCCAGATAGATTGCTCTTTGAACCCCTGAAAGCTTACTACCAAGGAAAATGAATAGAACCATAGATTCCCTCCTTCAAATCAGCTTACCCCACATATAAGTCATTAGCAACTCAGCCATAACTCACATTATCAAAATCACAAGAGTGGTTAGTGAGAAAAGCACTAACCAGGAGGGAAAAGCAGAGGCACTCCAGGCCAAGTCGGGCTGACAGCAGATAGCTGCTCCTTCCACTTGGGTGCACAGTGCAACTCAACAAAATGCCTTTTTCACAGATGCTTTTTAAAGTTTTTCCACAAGATCCATCAGGTCAAGTTAGTTCATGATGCTTCAAAATAAACATGCAGTATGCCTTACAACGCTGGATTCCCTACAAAATATGACAAAGAAAGAAATGCTCTGTAGGCAAAACCAGAGCATTTAAAAACAGTCTGTATTCTATAAACACATCAGTGAATGATATAAACAAGGTAATATGACATAAAATGAAAAATATATGTAAGATTATTCTTTTTAGTGTACAGACTTCATGGCAGTTGCTGCACTATCTAGGTACATAAATATATCTGTATCTAAAATTGTTGGTTCTGTTAATACAAAGTGAGGTCAAAGTGTGTCCACTTGCTTCTCACAGAAATTGAAAAATCTACATGACTCTCTTTTAACCTGTGCCCTTTCACCTTACCAGCACCAGCCCCCTCCCCAGCATATTTTCCACAAATGTCCTCTTCTATCTCTAATTCTCCTGTTCATTTTGTCTGGCCTTGCACCCAAGCATGCAAGAGAGAATCCCAGAGGCCCAAGATTCTAGAGTGGCTGTTTGCAAGGGGGAGGAGGCTACAGCAACTGCCACCCTGGATATACTTAATGTGGGAAGGAAAAGGGACAGTATCCAGAATGCCTCTCATATATAAAAGAGCTGGATGGCAGGATGCCTGTGTGGCCCAAGGAACCAGAGGTAGCAAACCATGGTCAAAAGAATTGCAACCAAAGGCTGCAAGAGAAAAGGTCTGCAACCAGCTGTGTGTCCTAGCTCTCTGGTATTTGCTTCCATTGGGCAGAGTCTATTTTGTGAAGCATCAAGCACTGAAAAGAAGACTCCTGATGCTGGAAGTTGACAAGAAGTAAGTAACAAGCAAGACGGTAAGAATTCAAGATCAAGAGTTGTCCCAGAAACAATGCCTAGAACAACAACAACAACAAAAATGGAGGGCAGAAGAGAAATGCAAGTCCAACCTGGCCCAGCCCAAGAAAAGGAGGCGTCAAGGAGACGAAACTAAAAGAGAAGAGCCTTGGACCATTGGACCACATCATTCTCCACAAGGTGCATTCAACCAACTTCGCCCTACTCTTTAACGAAGTTACAAAAAGAGCTTCTTAATCCCTTCCTTTGCTCCTTAAAAGCTACTGCAAGTTCACTTAATTTAATAGACTGATAGGACTTCAGAACAACTATAATAGTTCAAACTGGATGGCTCTTTCCTTCTTCTCTAAGGTTATTAATTAACCAAGACATACGTAACTGTAAGTGCATAACACATAAAATATAATGCTATGTAGAATATAAGTAACTATGTTAATTGTATTAATGAGCATCTATAAGAAATGTTGCAATGATTTCCTTCATGGAAGAGCTTGAGGGAAGTAAATCTGTCTTGGAGGATTTCGCCTCCCCGGAGCTCAAACATTTAGGTGTTTCCTACACCTTTTTTCTGCATCCAATCCTGTCTTCTTATTGGCGATCTGACCTCCCTATTGGCTATATCATACCTTTAAACTGCCCGCTTTGTGACATCATTCTCCCACCAAATCTACTACCACCTGGTAGAATCTTGGGGTTTCCATGGAGTTGTCTGTAAATAAATTTGGATCATCGCAAGTGACCAGTGACCAGTGACCTTTGTACTGGCCACATGTACACTTGGCTGCAGTCATTCCAGACATCCTCTCGTATCATCTCCTCCTCCCTTGTATCTACAGTTAGTTTTTCCTCTACTTCTCTGACCATGTCAGGTATGGAAAGAAACTTTGTAAAGTTTTTCATTAGATTTATTTTTCTGCCCGTAAATTTAGTAGCAGATTCAAAATGAATAATGAAGGAAAGTATTGAACTAGAAATCTGGAGACCTAATTTCAGTTTTGACTTGGACATTTACTATCTCTGTGACTTTGGACACTTTGGACAAGTCTCACAAGGTCTGTTTTTTCCTCATCTAATGTTACATCTAATGTTACATTAGGATGCTACATTGGTCTATCTCTCTGGTCCTTTTCTTTTCCATATTGAATCTCAAAGGGGACCCATGTAGAACATGAAATCAGAGACTTCTCAAGAGTGTTTCAACAGAAACAGAGAAAAGCCAGGTGGTGTAGAAAATTAGCAATATTTACTGAGTTGTTTCACCCATAATGGTCACCCTCAGTTAATATTTCAGTTTTAGTATTTTAAATTTAGTGCTGCTCAAAAAGTAATATTCACTTGTTTTTGGAGTTTTCTACCTAAATGAGTTGAAAAGAGAAAACAGGGAGAGAGGATGGAGAGCTCTGGGCTAACGGGAGGCGTGTAGTCAAACACAAGGAAGTTTAGGACTGTCCTCATCAGCAGAGGCCGATGGGAACCAAGAGGATGGAGAAAATACAAGAATGAGGAGAGAGAGCAAGGAGGAGTTCTCAGGAAAAAGGTAGTTTGGGATGGAATGCTGACAGGATCCAGAGATTTTAAATTAAAGCAGAAAGAGCACAGAGAACAATCTGCTTAGAGCAGGGCAAAATACCGTTGATTTTCACAAATGCTTCTGTTAATAGACTAGGAAGGAAAGTAAGGCCAGAATAAGGTATCACCAGGAAAAACAGCTTATCAGAAAAGTCATACTCAGTGTTTTTCTTTTATTGCCTCTCTCAACACAGATGGCACTTGACAATTTTGAATATAAATATTTTAGAAATATGTTTTAGAAATGATAGTTCCTATAAACAAGAAACAAAAGTGATGAAAATCAGGGGGCTGATTTTCATTCATTCTGACTTTGAAACTATTAGACATTTTACCAATTAAAAATAACATTTTAAAATGATATTTTTAACTTAAATCAGAAAGACTCATTCTTTTGTGTGATAGTAGGTTCTAAGTCAAGGTTGCTTTTCATCTTTACAATTATTTCCTTCCTAACACAGAGAGCACATTGACCAACAGCCATCATCCATTTTTAGAGCTTAGCTACCTAGGAAGGAAAATAAAAAGGCAAACCCTGTATCTCTAATTCCACATATAGGGAATTCCCTGGTTGTCCAGTGTAGTTAGGACTTGGTGCTTTCACTGCCAGACTGCACAGTGCTGCTAGGAAAAAAAATCTGCATTTATCTAAAATATTGTTGTGGAGTCCTTTGAATTTTCCTACATTTAAAAATCTTTTTAAACTGGATTCTAGTGAAGATGGTTCTCTCAGGTTTTGGAATATCATCCTTCTGGATGTTGAAGATGATTATAATCTAAGTTCTAGGATAAATATGAAAACCGTCTTGATACTTTTTAAGTTTTCCTTTCTGCTTGTGACATAGTTATATTCATTGAAATATATATTTTTACTAGACTTAGTACCTGTTACTTGCTGCATAAAAATATGAATGAGCCCAATAATGAAATTCCTTTATACATTATTTGGCTGTCTACTTTGTACCTTTTTTTTACTGAAATAATTGTCTACATATATTGGGCTACCTATACAATCACATTTATTGCATTCTGTTGCTTGCTATGCATGTTTTACAGATACATCTTCTCTGTCGGTATGTATTGGCTAGGAATTCATTTCAGAGAAGGCAATGGCACCCCACTCCAGTACTCTTGCCTGGAAAATCCCATGGACGGAGGAGGCTGGTAGGCTGCAGTCCATGGGGTCGCACAGAGTCGGACATGACAAGCGACTTAGCAGCAGCAGCAGGAATTAATTTAAAATCACCTTCTATTGTGTCTTTTCATTAATAGTATTAACCAAGATAAAGTGAGCAATATTCACTCATAATATTGTATATATGATACAGAACTTTATTTATCATGAAACTTACTATGCTTTAACACTTGCCACATGCTGAAGTTTTCATATCTATATTATACATGTATATATACATTAACTATATATATAATGTATAAAATAATTCGCTTTTCATCATTTTTCTATGTCTTTCTAGAATTTGTTAAATCTTCCTCCATATAAATCATATGTAATATATCATTTATTCATGTATTATTTATTATGTAATATATTAATTATTCGTATTTACTTATTACTGCTATTATTATTTTTGTTGTGATAACCACTCTATAGATAAGTAGTCTGAAACTCAGAGAGTTAAATAGCTTTTTTCATTCAAAAGGCATTTCAGAAATTCACTTTCAGGTAATCATTTTGAGGTGGGATGAGAAGTCAGGCTTGAAGAGGGTAAAGATGACCCTTTAAATTTATCACTGGACTCTAGGTAACAGTGAGGGAAATGTGCAAGTAAAGTGAGACACTAAAGATTACAATAGTAATAGCTATAGTGTTTTCAAATGGACAAAAAAATGCCTACATTATAAGTTGAATTTCTCCTGGTTTCTGGCCGTATCATGCTCAGATCGGCATCCTGGCAAGAAAGTCAGGATACTTAGATTCTGAAACCTGATAATGATACTAATATAATGAGGGAACTTGAACAAGTCAATCTGAACTCTCTTAGCCTCAGTTTCCTTCCTCATGAAATGAAATTATGAGAACAGAAGTTCTCTAAGGACCTCCTAGTTCTAAAATGCTTCAATTCTAGGAAACAGCATGCAAGTCAATACTAGTGCAGGCTTAAGGGAAAGATAGGGCAGGAAGAAGGATATTTCCTGCCTGGAGAACAATGTCTGAATCACATCACTTGGGTCTTCTGCACAATGTATGTACAAGACAGGGGCACAGGTAGTCAACATAAGGAAGTGTCAAACTGCTCCAACCCTTACAGCCGTCATAACTGCCTGATTTTTGGTTTCTCAGGAAGTATTGATATTAGAGGCGTCTGATAGCAAGAACCAGACACGACTGAGCAACTTCCCTTTCACTTTTCACTTTCACGCATTGGAGAAGGCAGTGGCAACCCACTCCAGTGTTCTTGCCTGGAGAACCCCAGGGACGGGGGAGCCTGGTGGGCTGCCATCTACGGGGTCGCACAGAGTCGGACACGACTGAAGCAACTTAGCAGCAGCAGCAGCAGATAGCAAGAACCTTAAGATAATGCTGTTCCTCAAACACAGTGGAAATTTATCAACCTCACTCATCTTTTTCTTACCCTCTTGTTCTTACAGAAAATTTCCAAAATCCATCTGCACTTGGAACCCAGAATTCTCTGCAGCTGTCTCTTCCTGCGGTGAGCAACGCAGCTTCCCTCACAGAAAGTGTCTGCACCTTCTCCAGGGTCTCTGCTCCAGCCCTCAGTTCAGCATGGCTATTGCCAGCGGGCTCCGACACCTCTTTCCAGCCACTTATGAGTAGTGCCTACCTTTACCAACATTCCAGCACAACTATGTTATCTGGAGTCACTGGCCAGAGCCAGCTCTCCACCTCAGCTGCTTCCTATCCGGGTGTTTTTGAGTGGAACATCACAGGAAGCACTGAAAGGAAGTCTTCTTCACTTGGAGACTTCACTGTGACAGTCATTGACCAAGACACAGCTGTTTCCTCCATGTCTATGGCAGCCCAGTATGACAAAACATCAGACATCAATAGCAAGGTCCCTCTATATCCATCTCTTTCTGCCAGCCTTGTTCAGGGAACACCATCTCAGATTCCAAATCAGGGACACAGCCTGTCACTTCCCCACCAGGGAGGAAGCCAGGTATATTACTATCACCAAGGCACACTGGGGCCTTTACTATCTGAAGAACTCGGCCCCCGCCTGCAGTCCTATGGCTCTGTGTCGTATGCAGGAAGCAGGACCTCTGCCCAGCCAGAAATGGTCATGGTACTAAAGGAGATTCAGCCCACAAATATCCTACCACCAGCTTCTACCTCTGGAGTCTACTACTCTGTGTCTGCTCAGCCCATCACAGACACAGGTTTTCAAGGTGAGTACAACAGCAAGAAAGTAGAATGAGCTCGGCATTCAAAAAATGGGGTCAAATCTACAGCTGGGAAGTGGCGTATAGACAGAATTTAGATCCTGGGACTTGAATAACCACGACCTTTGCTCGGTGCTCTCTGTTTTTAGACTGTATGTGAGAACACCTGATGCAGGTGGAAGGCTGTGCACTGTGAAGGTCATTTATGCTACGTGTAAGAGAACCACAGTGCAGTTCAGTCGCTCAGTCGTGTCCGACTCTCTGTGACCCCATGGACTGCAGCACACCAGGCCTCCCTGTGCATCACCAGCTCCTGGAGGATATTTGTGGGCTGAATCTCCTTTAGTACCATGACCATTTCTGGTTGGGCAGAGGTCATCAAACTCACACCCACTGAGTCGCTGATGCCATCCAACCATCTCATCCTCTGTCGTCCCCTTCTCCTCCCACCTTCAGTCTTTCCCAGCATCAGGAAACATGCTCTCTTTTCAAATGGGTCAGCTCTTTGCATCAGGTGGCCAAAGTATTGGAGTTTCTGCTTCAACATTAGTCCTTCCAATGAATATTCAGGATTGATTTCCTTTAGGATGGACTGGTTGGATCTTTGCAGTTCAAGGGACTCTCAAGAGTCTTCTCCAACACCACAAGTGCGTACCAAAAGGTACCACGTTTTCCACTGCTCTAGTTGATCAGTCCCCCCTGTACTACCACTCTGTGTCACTCCCTTCCCTGATCTATTGCTGTAGTCTTCTTGGGAGGTGTTTCAGAACTCTTATTATGATAGTGCCAGTTTAACTGTCCCTCATTTACTTACTTTACACCAAGATTTAAGACCCTGTGGTCTGAGATCCTGTCCGGAGCAGGCAGGCTGAAGATTCTTTGTTTATATATTTTATCAGGAAGAGCTCTACTCCCTCTCATAGTTCATGGTGTGAAGTGTGTTTAGTCTCTCAGGAAAGCGGGGAGAATTGAAAGGACTCTACACGAGAATCCTAGGCTTTGTAAGACATGTTATATTTTAAAAATATGACTCATTTTAATTTGGCTTATAAGATCCCTATGGAATACAAAGAAAGCCAAAAATCAGTGACATCAAATGATCACCAGTAAGAATTAGAACAGTCACCTCTTAGCTCCTAGCATAAGACAGTGTCCACCGCCCTTAAGACTAGGTAGTAGAAATGCCTTGCCCAGCACTGAAAGGTACATGATTACTGTGCTGGTGTCTGAGGGTGGAGGGAGCATTTCACTCACCAGGGACTGACTTCTTCCTTGATTCCTCTGTAGTGATGGAGACTTCCCTGAGGATGGAAAATTCCCTGGGATCGCAACCTCCAAGCCAGACATTTTGTCTGTCAGAAACTTCAGAATTCCCCAGGTCCTGCATTAGCAGAAATATCCAGATACTTGAGAGTAATCCACCACTTGAACTTGGGGACGTTTCAAGGATAGCTCCAGTCCAGAGTGCCAGTAATCTCCTGGCACTGCCTCCAGCTCCAAGCCAGGAACAAACAGAGAATAAGAATTTGGATGATATGAAAACTAAGTTTTCAAAGCCTCTGGATGATGCTTACCAGATCCCAATAGAAAACCAAGATCCTCCACTAGTCCCTTTAGAAATCTCTGATATTCACGAGCTCCTGGCCAGCATTGATCCCCTCAGCCAAGAGGAGCAACTTGTTTCTGAAAATGTGAATCTGGGAAAGAATAGCTTGAGTTTTGAGGACTTGGGGACACTTGAAAATGGGTTTGAATCTAGCAGTGGCTTTGCAGACATTGCTACACTGGTGGAGGATATTCACCTTCCCCAGTTCTTTCATTCTTTGAAAGACCTTGATCAAGCCGAAGCTCCAAAGCTGATCACAGCCAAAGATACCAGCATTGTTAAGGTGAATCAGGTGCAGGAAAAGCCAAATGTCATAAAGGCGCCCTCTGATCAACCCAGGAAGAACAAACATAAAGCCTCTGAGTCTGTCAGTGATGCTCCCAAGGCCAAAATCCAGCCAAAGGACCCAGAGTGCCCGTTCGGGGGAGAAGTGATTATATGCAATGCTGCAGTCAGTGACAAGGCTCCCGTGAACACAGCCAAACAGCCGAACAGCAAAACTCAGAACGCGGCAACCAGCAGAACCAACAAAACTAAGAGCCATGGGCAAGAAAAGACCAAGAGAACCAGAGAAAACAAGAAGGCGGAAGAGAATAAGCCATCAGGGAACAAAGTCAAGGCAGAGGAAAAGCCAAGCGTTCCCAAGATGAAGCGAAAGAAAAACCAACCTGACTTTAGCCAAGAGAACTTTAAAAAGCCTCGGAGCTGCCTAGGCATGCACATGCTGGAGTCTGTGCAGGTGTTTCACGCACTGGGGAAGAAGAGCGATCAGAAAACTGGACTCAATTCCTCTCGGGTCCTGGGAAATTCAAGCAACCCTAAAGACCCCCAGCCATCCCCTGCTATCAAGTCATGGCTCAATACCCCATGTGAGGGTAAAGGTCCTGAGAAAACTCCAGTCAAAGCCCAGAAACCAGACGACAGTGCTGAAAAAGAGTGTCTATCTCCATCGCAGTACGAGCTGCCTCCTCCTGGGAAGGTCAAGTTAGTACCTTTGCCTTTTCCTACCCTGGACAAGCCTCAGGCTCGACCTGTTCCTCGGAGGCCACAGTCTCTGGCCTCATATCGGCCTGCTGTGGCTTATCCTGCCTGGCCTGGTTCTACTAACTCAGCTCAACCTGCTGCAGTCAATGCATCCCGGCCAGCTCCTGCATCTTTGCCAGGTCCTGCCAAACCAGCTCAGACAACTGTGACCAATCCAACCCGACCGGGTTTGACCAAACCTACCCGGCCTAGCGTCCCTCAGTCTGCTGCTCCTCGGCCTGTGCCCTACAGAACTTCATCCTGCACTTCTCTCCAGCGGGAGTCTGTTCCCCCTGCTGTGACCAAGCACCAGTCCCCACCCAAGCCTCAAACCCAGTTTCTACTCCAAGACTTCTGCTTCCAACCAATTCCTTGGAGGAAACCCAATGTTCCTGAGCCAGTAATGTCAAAGCCCATCACAAAAGAGCAGCGGCCAGAGCGGGAGGCCATGAAGAGGAAGGCTCAACTAGAGCGTGAGAATGCTGCTAAATATACCTCTTTGGGGAAAGTGCAATATTTCATTGAGAGGGAAAAAGAGATGGAAATTGCTCGATACTATGGGTATGCCATGTGAGAGCTGCTAGGATTGTTGGTGCCACCTGGGGTACCAGTTGTTTTTCCATAGATAGATAGATATAAATTTCTCTATTTATTCTGATATATTTTAAAACTTAAAACTGAACAAATATAATAAGAGTTAATAGACAAATAATAAAGAAGACTTTTGAATTTGAGATGATGTTAATTGTGCCTTTTTTTTTTTTTTTGGTTGGGGCAGGAATCAAAGTCTGCACAAGAAAGGAAGGACTGAATGTTGGATGAGAGAAGGAGGGAAAAGGTGTAAAACCTGAGGAAAGAGGAAGGAACTTGGCCCAGGGCTAGGAAGGCCAAGAGATTTTATGGATTTATAAAAGGAAGCAGGAGTGGGGGAAATGGTAGAAGTAAAATGAGGTTATGGTGAGGTTAGGGTTGAAAGAACAATATGAGTAGAGTTGAAGATGACAGAAGATGAGTCTAGTTTGACAAGGAGAAACAGAAAAAGTGTCTCTTTGAGACTGGCCTTATGTCTCAACACCACCAGATATGTATTTCAAGAGGTTCAGGACACCCCTCCGAAAGGTCTGAGTTACCTAAGTGTGATGACAGAGGGGAACTGGGAAGTCTACCAGGTGAGTGGCAAGGGCTCAGTGTTATCTTGGCAGCTGACAAGAGGGCGAGGGCCA
The DNA here is from genome assembly GCF_029378745.1 of Bos indicus. NCBI lineage: Eukaryota > Metazoa > Chordata > Mammalia > Artiodactyla > Bovidae > Bos > Bos indicus. The sequence continues at coordinate 10,748,837 of NC_091770.1, read as the reverse complement.
AGTGAACTGCTGCAGCAGGAGGCTCAGGAACAGGGCCTCGGATAGAAAGCACCATTTACTCAACACCTAGGCACCAGGGCAGCAATACACTGTTGAGTGAACCCTGGTAACAACAGGCAGGGCCAGTATTCCTCTGTCTCTGCATTCTGTGAGCTTCAGCAATAGGCTGAGGTCACATCGCATGCGGAGGTACAAGGCCTCAATCTGAGGCCCAAAGGCCCCGCAAAGTCCTCAGTATTTGCAAGTTCCGGTAGGCCGCCAACCTGGCTTTTAGAGCACAGCATCCGAAGGTTTCTGGCGGAAGAGATCAAACTTCTGCAGGGGCCGAAACGTTAACTTGAGGGGCTTCCTCCATTGACCCGTGCGCGCGCTGCCTTCTCTAAATAACGCCATCAAAACATCGCCATCAACTGAAGCGCACGAGAAAAATCCTCCGCAAGTGTCCATTTTCAAGGGTGAGAGCGGTAGGCACATGCGCAGTAGGTGGCTGCTTCCGCAGCACAGGTTGCAGGTATCCTGCAGTCCAGAGCCTCCTTGGGAGGCAGCTCAAGGGAGTGAAGATGAGGAGGTGCGGTGGCTGGGGTGGTAGGGGTGGCAAGGGTTGGGGGTGAGTAGTGGGCGGGGGTGGGGGGTGGCAGAGTCGGGGCTGGGGTTAATGCGGGCCAGGGGTTGGGGGCAGTGGCAGAGAGTGGGCCTGAAAAGGAGGGAGAGATGGAAACAGAGGATAGTGACTATAGGAAAATTGGCAGTTTTCGTTTGTAAATTATTTTATTGAGATATGATTCACATATCTTAAAATTCGCCTTTTGAAACTCCAACTTCAGTGCCATTTAGAACATTCACGAGCCTATGCATGCAATCATCACCAGTATCTAACCCATCACATTTTCATCACCCCCAAAAGAAACCCCCATGACCATCAGCAGGCCCTCCTCATCCCCTCCTCCTTCAGCCCCTGCAATCATCAATTTACTTTGTGTCTCTATGGTTTTGCCCTTTTCTGGACCCTGCATGTATATGGAATAATGTAAACGTGACCAATGTGTCTGGCTTCTCTCAGCGTAATGTTTTCAAGTTCATCCATGGTGAAGCTTGTGTTAGTGCGTCATTCCTTTTTATGACTGTGTAATCCAATATAAAAATCCTTTCATCCATCGGTGAACATTTGGGTGGTTTCCACTAAGTATTTCCATTTATCGAGAGTTTATCTTGTGCCAGGCAGCACCAGGCTAAGTTACTGACCCTATTTTACAGACACAGAGGTTTGGAGAGTGGGAAGAATTTGCCCAAGATTAAGAGCTAGCAACTGGGGGAGCTGGGGTTAGAACTCAGGCAAACTTCACACGACAAAACGTTTGAAAAGGTACACAAGCATATTCAACAGAAATTCACCCTATTCCCTAAGTTCTGCAGCCACACATTCCCTCCTCAGAGATTTGCTTCCAGAGAAATATTTATACCCCAACATGTGTATATCACAATTTATTGACTAACCTGTCTCACAGATTTGAGATGTCACCTTTATGGTAAAATAGATTCTTCTACATATTTATATTACTCTTTATAGATTGTCCTCTTTTTTTGCCTATCTTTTTTTTATATTTCCCATTTCTCTAGAATTCTTTGCATCTTATTTTTAAAAATTTTCTCCTTTTTGGGGTTTCTTGGTGACTCAGGGGTAAAGAATATGCCTGCCAATGCAGGAGACATGGGTTCAATCCTTGGTCCAGGAGGATCCCTCATGCTATGAAGCAGCTAAGCCCATGTGCCATAACTATTGAGCCCGTACTCCACAACAGGAGAAGCCGCCACGGTGAGAAGCCTGCACCCTGCAACAAAAAGTTAGACCCTGCTTACCACAACCAAAGAATAGCTCGCGCAGCAACAATAAATAAATCAAATTATAAAATTTTTCTCCTTTTCGTGTTTCTATTAAGACATTATATTGTATTATTTTAAACAGACTTCATTTATGAATTTATTTCTTTTATTTTGAATTCTGTCCTAAATTCTGTTATCTTACCTAATTCTAACTTATACTGCTTTTTCATCTTTTATTATGATAAAACATACATAAAATTGATTATTTCAACCATTTTTAAGTATACAATTCAATGACATTAAATGCATTCAGGATGTTGTGTAACCATCACCACTATCCAAATTCAAAATAATTATATCAAAACATTGAGCAGGACCTCAGAAAGATGGGCCCAGCAGAATAGTTTTTGAATCTCCCCAAACCCTTTCATGGAAATAGAGCCATCAAATACCCGCGGGTGGCATTTATCAGCATTTACTATTTCCGGAACTTTTTCACCATCCTCAACAGAAACTTGTAACCATTAAATAGTAACTTCCCATTCCCTTTTGATCCATGTTCTTTCATTTTTTGCGTCATTTTTCCTACTGTCTTTTCACCCATTTTGAAATGATAGGCTACACTTTTGATCTGTTTTGTGGGCCTGTCTTTTCCAACTTGCTTTTACTGTCTGAAGAGATGACATTCTGCTCCTTGTTCTGTTTCCTTACACTGCTTTTGTATGGGATTTAATCCCAATTCATTTCTGCTATTTGCTTTTAGGTGAAACCAGTTTTAAAACACTTTGAAAGGGAGATGTGAGGCCACCTGGAAATAGGTTCTTCATGGCAGTTCCATCAATATTTCACCTATTCATTTCTGGAATAACAATAACTTTTGCAGGAGGCATAAACCAGTGGGCTTTATCATTAGATACCATTCAGAGAAGGACTCCATGAAAGCTTAGCAAAAATGGTTTAGTTAAATGATTTTACCCAAGATGATCACACACCAGCCCCAGGAAACTCAGTGAACCAGAGACAAGGTGTAATGGCATCCTTCCTTCTCTCTGCCTTAGCTCTCAAGGGTTGGTCACCTACATGTTATTAGCAATTATTATTTGGTTTCTATTCATAACTACTATCAGAAGACATAGTATCTGTGGGCCCAATCACACTGCCCTGATACCCAATATTCTTCTTCATTTTGGCTTCTTGCCCATCAGCAGGAACCTGGTTTATTTTTGTTCTCCTTTCACCACAGCCTGGTAATTTTTGTGAAAGACTCAGTCTTACCAGAGACTGAGGGGGTTTCTAGTTTCCCAATAACTGCTACCCATGGGCATGTGGTTTTGGCTGCTCTATTTCCATGAGAAGGTTTTGTTGTTGCTGCTCACTCACTAGGTCATGTCCGACTCTTTGTGACCCCTGAACTGCAGCACTCCAGGCTTCCCTGTCCTTCACTATCTCCTGGAGTTTGCTCAAACTCATGTCCATTGAGTCAGTGATGTCATTCAACCATCTTATCCTCTGTCACCCCCTTCTCCTCTTGCCTTCAATCTTTCTCAGCATCAGGGTCTTTTCCAATGAGTCAGCTCTCTGCATAAGGTGGCCAAGGTATTGGAGCTTCAGCTTCAGCACAAGTCCTTGCAATGAATATTCAGGGTTGATTTCCTTTAAAATTGATTGGTTTGATCTTCTTTCTGTCCAAGGGACTCTCAAGAGTCTTCTCAAGCACCACAGTTTGAAAGCATCAGGTCTTCGGTGCTCAACCTTCCTGATGGTCCAATCCTCACATCCATCCGTGGCTAGTGGAGAAGCCATAGCTTTGACTTATACAGACCTTTGCTGGCAAAGGGATGTCTCTGCTTTTTAATATGCCATCTAGGTTTGTCATAGCTTTTCTTCCAAGGAGCAAGCGTCTTTTAATTTCGTGGCTGCAGTCACCATCCACAGTGATTGTGGAGCCCAAGAAAATGAAATCTGACACTGTTCCCACTATTTCCCCATCTATTTGCCAAGAAGTGATGGGACTGGATGCCATGATTTTGAATGTTGAGTTTTAAGCTAGCTTTTTCAGTCTCCTCTTTCACCTTCTTCAAGAGGCTTTTTAGTTCTTCACTTTCTGTCATTAAAGTGGTATCAGCTTCATGTCTCAGGCTGTTGATATTTCTCCTGGCAATCTTGATTCCAGCTTGTGAATCATCCAGCCCAGCATTTTGCATGATGTACTCTGCATAGAATTTAAATAAGCAGGGTGACAATATGCAGCCTTTATGTACTCCTTTCCCAATTATGAACCAGTCCATTGTTTCATGTCCAATTCTAACTTGCTTCTTATCCTGCATACAGGAGGCAGGTAAGGTGGTCTTGTATTCCCATCTCTTTAAGAATATTCCACAGTTTGTTGTGATCCACACAAAGGCTTCAGTGTAGTCAATGAAGCAGAAGTAGGTATTTTTTGGGAATTCCCTTGCTTTTTCTATGATCCAGCAGACAGATGTTGGCAATTTGATCTCTGGTTCATCTGCCTTTTCTAAATCCATCTTGTACATCTGGAAATTCTCAGTTCACGTGCTGCTGAAGCCTAGCTTGAAGGATTTTGAGCATAATCTTGCTAGCATGTGAAATGAGCGCTTTCGTATGGTAATTTGAACATTCTTTGCCATTACCTTTCTTTGGGACTGGAATGAAAACTGACCTTTTCCAGTCCTGTGGCCACTGCTGAGTTTTCCAAATTTGCTGGCATATTGCATGCAGCGCTTTAACAGCATCATCTTTTAGGATTTGAAATGGCTCAGTGGAATTCCATCACCTCCACTAGCTTTGTTTATAGTAATGCTTTGTAAGGCCTGCTTGACTTCACATTCCAGGATGTCTGGCTTTAGGTTAGTGACCACAGTTCAGTTCAGTTCAGTTCAGTCGCTCAGTCATGTCCAACTCTTTGCGACCCCATGAATCGCAGCACGCCAGGCCTCCCTGTCCATCACCAACTCCCAGAGTTCACTCAGACTCACGTCCATCGAGTCAGTGATGCCATCCAGCCATCTCATCCTCTGTCGTCCCCTTCTCCTCCTGCCCCCAATCCCTCCCAGCATCAGAGTCTTTTCAGTGAGTCAACTCTTCACATGAGGTGGCCAAAGTACTGGAGTTTCAGCTTTAGCATCATTCCTTCCAAAGAAATCCCAGGGCAGATCTCCTTCAGAATGGACTGGTTGGATCTCCTTGCAATCCAAGGGACTCTCAAGAGTCTCCTCCAACACCACAGTTCAAAAGCATCAGTTCTTTGGCGCTCAGCCTTCTTCACAGTCCAACTCTCACATCCATACATGACCACTGGAAAAACCATAGCCTTGACTAGACAGACCTTTATTGGCAAAGTAATGTCTCTGCTTTTCAATATGCTATCTAGGTTGGTCATAACTTTTCTTCCAAGGAGTAAGCGTCTTTTAATTGGCTGCAAGTCACCATCTGCAGTGATTTTGGAGCCCCAAAAAATAAAGTCTGACACTGTTTCCACTGTTTCCCCATCTATTTCCCATGAAGTGATGGGACCAGATGCCATGATCTTCGTTTTCTGAATGTTGAGCTTTAAGCCAACCTTTTCACTCTCTTCTTTCACTTTCATCAAGAGGCTTTTTAGTTCCTCTTCACTTTCTGCCATAAGGGTGGTGTCATCTGCATATCTGAGGTTATTGATATTTTTCCTGGCAGTCTTGATTCCAGCTTGTGCTTCTTCCAGCCCAGCGTTTCTCATGATGTACTCTGCATATAAGTTAAATAAGCAGGGTGACAATAGACAGCCTTGACGTACTCCTTTTCCTATTTGGAACCAGTCTGTTGTTCCATGGTCCAGTTCTAACTGTTTCTTCCAGACCTGCATACAGATTTCTCAAGAGGCAGGTCAGGTGGTCTAGTATTCCCATCTCTTTCAGAATTTTTCCACAGTTTATTGTGAGCCACACAGTCAAAGGCTTTGGCATAGTCAATAAAGCAGAGATAGATGTTTTTCTGGAACTCTCTTGCTTTTTCCATGATCCAGCAGATGTTGGAAATTTGATCTCTGGTTCCTGTGCCTTTTCTAAAGCCAGCTTGAACATCTGGAAGTTCACGGTTCACGTGTTGCTGAAACCTGGCTTGGAAAATTTTGAGCATTACTAGCGTGTGAGATGAGTGCAATTGTGCGGTGGTTTGAGCATTCTTTGGCATTGCCTTTAGTGATTATCTGGGTCAGGAAGATCTTTTTTGTATAGTTCTTCTGTGTATTCTTGCCACTCTTCTTAATCTCTTCTGCTTCTGTAAGGTCCTTGCCATTTTTCTCCTTTATTTTTGCTTATGTTTGCATGAAATATTCCCTTGGTATCTACAATTTTCATAAAGAGATATCTAGTCTTTCCCATTCTATTGTTTTCCTCTATTTCTCTGCATTGTTCACTTAAGAAGGCTTTCTTATTTCTCTTTGATATTCTCTGGAACTCTGCATTCAGATGGGTATATCTTTCCCCTTCTCCTTTGCCTTTCCCTTCTCTTTATTATTTCTGTATTTTTTTCCTTCTTTATTTTTTCAGCTATTCGTAAGACCTCTTGAGACACCACTTTGCTTTCCTGAATTTCTTTTTCTTGGGGATCGTTTTGGTCATCATCTCCCATACCATGTTATAAACTTCCATCCATAGTTCCTCACGCACTCTGACTACCAGATCCAGTCACTTGAATCTACTTGAGACCCTCACTGTATAATCATAAGGGATTTGATTTAGGTTATACCTGAATGGCCTAGTGTGGTCCCTACTTTCTTCAATTTGAGCCTGAATTTTGCAATAAGGAGTTCATGACCTGAGCCACAGTGAGCTCCAGGTCTTGTGTTTTGCTGACTGTATAGAGCTTCTCCATCTTAGGCTGCAAAAAATATAATCAATCTGATTTCAGTATTGACCATCTGGTGATGTCTATGTGTAGAGTCATCTCTTGTATTGTTGGAACAGGGTATTTGCTATGACCAGTGCATTCTCTTGGCCAAACACTTTAGCCTTTTCCCTGCTTCATTTTGTACTCCAAGGCCAAACTTACCTTTTACTCCAGGTATCTCTTGACTTCCTACTTTTGCATTCCAGTCCCCTATGATGAAAAGGACATATTTTTTTTTTTGGTGTTAGTTCCAGGTGGTCTTGTAGGTCTTCATAGACTTGGATTATTGTGATGTTGAATGGTTTGCCTTCGTGAAATGAGATCATTCTGTCATTTTTGAGATTGCAACCAAGTACTGCACTTCAGACTCTTTTTTCACTACGAGGGCTACTCCATTCCTTCTCAGGGATTCTTGCCCACAGTAGTAGATATATTGGTCATCTGAATTAAATTCACCCATTCCCATCCATTTTAGTTCACTGATTCCTAAAATGTCCTTGTTCACTCTTGCCATCTCCTGTTTGACTACATCCAATCTGGCAGATCTGCTTCCCAGATGGGAGGGTTTGATGAGATTCAAAAACTACACCACAGCCTCCATCTTTCTGAAGTTCTGCTCCATCATTTGACACAATTATTTGAAATTTGGGGATCCTATAATTTTCAGTTCCCCAAGCAGAGACTTATTTGCTCTACATTAGGACTCTGGGTCAGGTGAAGCTTTCTGAGTCTTCTCTGTCTAAGTTTCATTTCAATATTTGCTCAGCCCATGTTTTGAGTAGGAAGTCAAAACACAACAACCTAAACGGCTCATGGGTTGGGGGACATTTGGCCACCATGAAAGGAAGAATGAACTGGGGACGGGGGAGAGTCTGGAGCCAGGTCCTGGTCAGGAGTGTGTATCTTTTCTTCCCCCTTCCCTCTTTTCCTTCTCTCTTACTGACTTTTCTAAACATGTACAAAATGGAATCTGCAACCTGCCCTCTTACCAAGCAAAAATATTGGTCCATGGACAGTTTTCTTCATCACAGTTCATGGTAATGTCACTTCTCCAGTTGCACAGGCCAGAGGCCTTCAGAACCGCTTGACTCCTCTTTTTTGTTCCCAACTGCACATCAGAAAATTCTGTCTGCTTTACCTTCAAATTGTATCTATAACTTGTCCACTTCTAACCTCTCTCCTTGCTGCCTGGATTACTGGGAGAGACATTTAACTCAGAAGCTTCCCAAACTTTCTAGATTCACAGAGCCCTTGCTGTCTCACCTATAGGCTCAAAGAAATACTTAACAATCTCATTTATTAAGTAGCTGGGTGGCAACAATTAATAAGTATTTATGTTTGTAGTAGGCTGGAAAATGGCCACCCAAAGAGATTGGGTCCTAATTTCTCAAGCCTATAAATATCATCACCTTATTTAGAAAAAGACCTTTATATATGTGGTCAGATTAAGGATCCAGAGATGGGGAAGTTTTCCTGGATTATCAGGGTAGGCCCTAAATACAGTCATTATGTGTCCTTACAAAATGGGGGCAGAAAGAGATTTGATAGAGACAGAAGATGAAAAGGCAATGTGACCATGGAGGCAAAGACTGGAGTTTTGCAGGCACCAGCCAAGCAATGCCAGCAGCCACCAGAGGGTGGCAGAAGCAGGAATGAAATCTCCCTCAAGAGACACCTTAATTTTGTCCCAGTGGTACTGATTTCAGACTTCTGGCCTCCAGAACTATTAAGTTTCTGCTTTTTTAAGCCAATAATTGTGGTGATTTCTTAGAGAAGTCACAGGAAAACTGTTCCATTGTATAATAATACAATGCTCCAATAACTAGGCAGACATTTGAAAAACAATATAGATAAATTAAAATTTAAAAATATATATATTTTTTTACTCTGAAATAACCAGTTATTTGTAATGGAATGTGGGGGACTGTTGGGCACTATGCAACATCTCAAACTCTGGAATCAAATTGAATGCTGCCAGTCTCATGTCCTGCTCCACACTGATTTTCAAATAGTACTTGTCTTTTGTTACAGCTACTGCCAGAATCCCAGGTTTATATGTCAGCATTGAAATGAATATGGCACAGCCTAATGTTGAAACTGTGAACTACTTACCAGATAGAAGTCACGTGGTCTCTACTACTACTACTAAGTCACTTCAGTCGTGTCCGACTCTGTGCGACCCCATAGATGGCAGCCCACCAGGCTCCCCCGTCCCTGGGATTCTCCAGGCAAGAACACTGGAGTGGGTTGCCATTTCCTTCTCCAGTGCAGGAAAGTGAAGAGTGAAAGTGAAGTTGCTCAGTCGTGTCCAACCCTCAGCGACCCCATGGACTGCAGCCTTCCAGGCTCCTCTGTCCATGGGATGTTCCAGGCAAAAGTACTGGAGTGGGGTGCCATTGCCTTCTCCACACATGGTCTCTAACAAATATTGCTGTGAATCCTTCAAAAATTTTAAATATCCTGCTATAACCTGGTGAATTTGTATGGTGTCCTGGGAGGACCCCAGTGTATGTTGAGAACCACAATACTGACTGACTTCTCTCTTCCCACCCTTTTCTGCCTAAAGTTTGTCAACTCAGTCACCATAATGATTCTTGAAAAACACTAGACCCTGTCCTGTTTGAACCCTCCCATGTTCTCATTTTTGTCAGAGTCAAGGCCAATGGCCCTGCAATGGCCTATGAGGCCCTACCTACATCAGGAGTCAGCAAATAAAGAGCCAGACAGTAAATATATTAGTCTTTATGGGCCAGATTGTCTTTGTCTCTGCTATTCAACTCTGCAGTGGTAGCATGAAAGCAGTCATAGAAACCAGGTAAATGAATGGGCATGGCTATGTTCCAGTAAAACTTCCTTTACAAAACAGGTAGCTTGCTGACCCCTGCAGTACATGATCTACTGCTATGTTCCCTGTCACTCATTCCACTTCCAACACACTCAGCCATTGCCGGTCCTTAAATACACCAGCCACCTCCTGGCTCAGGGCCTTTGTACTTGCTGTTCCTTCCAAGTCTTTAGTCAAATCTTTCCAATGTGGGTTTACCTGACTACGCACACTGTCTGGAACTGCAATTGCACCCCCTGCAGTTCTTCTTTCCTTTAATCTGATTCCTTTCACCCAGACCCATTTTTCCCATTGTATTTAGAATCTTCTAGCACCCCACTCCAGTACTCTTGCCTGGAAAATCCCATGGATGGAGGAGCCTGGTAGGCTGCAGTCCATGGGGTCGCTAAGAGTCGGGCATGACTGAGCGACTTCACTTTCACTTTTCACTTTCATGCATTGGAGAAGGAAATGGCAACCCACTCCAGTGTTCTTGCCTGGAGAATCCCAGGGACGGGGGAGCCTCATAGGCTGCCGTCTATGGGGTCTCACAGAGTCGGACACGACCAAAGCGACTTAGCAGCAGCAGCAACATGTAACTTACTTGTTCATAATCCATCACTCCCTCACCCATCACTAGAATATAAGATCTTTGAGGGCCGCTGCTGCTGCTGCTAAGTTGCTTCAGTCATGTTCGACTCTTAATGACCCCATGGACTGCAGCCCACCAGGCTCCTCCATCCATGGGATTTTCCAGGCAAGAGTACTGGATTGGGGTGCCATTGCCTTCTCCGATCCTTGAGGGCAGTATTGTTTTATTTTTTGCCTGCTTGTTTGCTAATATATGTCCAATCCCTTGAATAGTGTTTGACACATAGTAGGTAGTCAGTAAACAGTTGTTCATTCAATAAATGAATGTTTTTCAAGGAGTACAAGTACATTGGCATGCAATTCTTTATCTTGCATCCAAAGTTATAGTGGTTGGTCATGTGCCAATATTTTTGCAAATAAATATGTAAATAAAATATAAAATGATAAAATCCCTCAGCCCAAATTGTACAACTCAAATAGTCCTAAAATTTCTTATCTCTTTTAAGTGAAAAGTGAAAGTGAAGTCGCTCACGGACTGTAGCCTACCAGGCTCCTCCCTCCATGGGATTCTCCAGGCAAAAGTACTGGAGTGGGTTGCCATTTTCTTCTCCAGGGGATCTTCCCAACCCAGGGATCAAACCCAGGTCTCCTGCATTCTAGGCAGGTGCTTTAACCTCTGAGCCACCAGAGGAGCCCTATCTCTTTAACTCTTGCTGAAATTTGAATCTTGAGAATGACACTTTTACTTAAAACAAAAGGCTCTGAGTTATTAGGAAATAAATCATATAACTCATGGCTAACTAGCAGGTAACAAACGAAGAAAATATGCCAAATAAAATTGACCGCATACGTGCAAATTTAGTTGTAATAATATACACACACTTAAAACCTTACAAGCATGCATAAAAACTCATTTTCCTGACTAGATATTTTTCTTGACGACAGGAGATACCATTCTTCAAAACTAACAATAGGTGGAGCCCCAAACCTCAGGTTCATCTTTATGTTACTGGTTTTTCTGTAGGCTTCTCAACGAACCTTCTCAATGTATTTCCAAACTCCAGCTCAAAAAGAACATAATTTCCATGCATACGTAGTATACAAATGTAAAAGATCCCAGTGTACTTGTTGTAATTCCCTTCTTGTAAACAGCTCTTTCCACATCTTTTCTTCTCAAATCCTTGCTTTTCAAATTCAAATTTGTGATTTTATATTCCCAATGGGTTCACAGAAAAAGTTTCAACAATGTGAATAATTTGTCTTAAGTACACATTCCATTTCTGCTTTCTGAGCATCTCCTTTCCCTAGCAATTTTAAAGATAAACTGTTTCAACTGTTTCGGTGTCTCAATGCATGGAAATCACCTAGCAACCACTTGAGAAACTTACTCATTTTTGTTTTCCTTCTGATGGCTCTCAGCTCTCATCTATGAGGGCCTTAAAAGAATAAGAGCTGAGTTTTTCTTTTTCATTATTGTAAACCCATGGCCTGACACTGATCTATGAGTATGATAGGTACTTAATAAAATTTTGCTCAATAAATGAAGGCATATAGCCTTGGAGACTTTCTGCTCTTGGTTCTAACTGCCTTATAGAGAAGATTTGGTCCCAAGAACATAATGGCCACTATTTTCATTGTTCATCTCAGTTATCACCATGATTATTACCCATCCCAGTAATTCTTTTTTGGGACAGTTAGACAGCATTTATTTCAACAACATTTGAGCATCCAGTGATCTTCATTGAATATCATCTGGGGTCCCAAGCTGTCCTGGGCACTAGGAATAGAGCTGTGAGTATGTCAAAAGAGGTTTTCAACACCACCCGCCCCACCCCTCCCCACCTCCAGGGGAATCCTAGCACCGACTTGCATATTTATGGTTGTGAAGGGAAAAAATCTGATAAGCGATTTCAGCTGTAAGTCTAAAAAGCCAATGCCTGTGCAGAATCACTCCAGGGAAATTTAAGAAAATTATACATAACAGAGAATGGGAGAAATTAGAGATCTGGATGCTGGCCTAGTGGAGGAGGTGATACCTGTGCAGGGGCTTTAAGCTAGACCTTGCAGTGTCATGTCATCACACTAACAAGCTTACAGACAGTCTTTCAAAATTTGGGGTTTAAAGTATGTATGGAGAGTTTAACCTTTTATTTTATATTGGCGCACAGCCAATTAACAATGTGGTGGTAGTCTCAGGTGGCTAGCAAAGGGACTCAGCCACACTTGCACACATATCTAGTCTCCCTGAAATTCCCCTCCCATCCAGGCCACCACATAACACTGAGTAGAGCTCCCTGTGCTATAGGGTGGTCCTTGTTGGTTACCCACTTTGAATACAGAAGTGTGTACCTGTCAATCCCCAAACTCCCTAACTGTCCCTTCCCCAGTTCTTCCTCCTTGGCAACCATATATTCATTCTCAAAGTCTGCGAGTCTATTTCTGTTTTGTAAATAAGTTCATTTGTATAATTTCTTTTTAGATTCCACACATAAGGGATGTCACGTGATATTTCTCCTCCTCTGTCTGACCTACTTCACTCAGTATGACAATCAAGAGCTAAACTTTTAAACCACAGCATAAAGTTTCAGAGTGGCAATAAACAGTCTCCTGAGACAGAATGACTAGTAGGCTTGCAGAACTTTTTGGAAAGAGGCTGTGCATACATTCATACATATACACATCCACAAATAGAATGTGTCACTCTGTATTTGGTGTAAATAAACACCATGCCCTGGTCGTAGGGTAGGAACTGTGTCATACAGATATTTGTGTCCCCATTGCTTTGCACAGTGACCCTTAGAGATTAAACACTCATTTTCTTTTTTTTTTTTTTCTTTTTTTTAAATTTAATTTAGCGGCTCCCGCTCACCCTCTCCGCATCAAGTGAGCAGCCAGTCCCGCAGCTCGGCGCCCGCCTCTGCCTCCTAAACACTCATTTTCAATACATATTTTTGGTGTTGTGACATTAAAAAGTTAGTCTTCTAGGCAAAAAACAATTGTCTAATACTTCAGGCCAACAATTTTGTCTAGAATGTAACAAACAAATGGAAATTTTCAGGAGTTTCTTTTCTCTGATTTAGAAAACCTGGTAAGTTTAGCCAGGTTTTCAGATCAGCAATCCCTCTTTGAATACTGGATTAATGTCAGTGTGTTAGAGTATCTATCTGGCAGGAAAACCCTACTCAAAATGAAAATAGTAGTTCTTTCATAAGATTCAAAATTGTAAGTTAATGAGATAATGAGGCAAAAGATGTTTTTTATTATAGCAACTATTTTTAGAATTTAAAGAAGTTGTGGGTACTCTTCCAGATAGCAATAGAACAAAATCATTCAATTACTGGGTAATACAATCAGACTCCAAAGCAAATAGGTTTCTATTTTAGTTTTAAATAGTTTAGTCCTTGTTAAGCACACCCATTTATGAAATAGTATGTGTAGATAAATAGGAGAGTTCTTGACAATTTTGCGGTGGTCAAAGCAAGCAGATTCATCGATATTATATAGTGGTCATCAACAACTCAACTGACAGGAGTTTGGGCAAACTCCAGGAGACAGTGTAGGACACAGCAGCCTGGCATGCTGCAGCCCATGGGGTCACAAAGAATTGGACATGACTGAGCAACTAAACAACAACAATATAATGGTAAAGAACAAATACATATTGATATAATATTTCTAGATAATCAAATATTAAACACATTGGGCTTTAGTCTACTAACATAATTTTTTTTTAGTAACATAATTTTAAATTGCTTTACAATATTGTGTTGGTTTCTGCCATACATGAACAAGAATTAGTCTACTAATATTTTTAAAAGTTTATAAAGCTGAATACTATACCTTGAAGCAAGAGATAAATTCAAATGTCATTTTTAACAAAATTCAGATGGCATATTGAAACAGCTTTAAACATTAAAACTATGACAGCCAAGATCTAATATTGCCAATCTAAAACAAATGTACACCTGTTTTTTGCAATGGTAACTGCAAATTTTATGATCACAACAGAGTCAGGTAACCTATGAAAACCTAGAAATTTCTAGTGAAATGCTGAAGAAGTCTTTTCTTAACAAAGCTTTGAAAGTCCTACAGTCTGAAAAGGAAATGGTTACAAAATAAACGCTTTTCAAATTTACAGATAAAATTTTATTGTAATATATGCTAAAAAAAAAAAAATAGGGACTTCCCTGGTGGACTAGTGGTTAAGAGTCCATGCTTCCAAGCAGGGAGCATGTGTTCAACTGGTATCCCACAGGCTGTGCTGCATGGCTAGGAAAAAAAAAAAAGAAAAGTTAATGCCCCCAAATTTTAATGGCTTAACCAGTATGCAAAAAAGAACTCGAAGGGCTTAAGTGGTGTGCTAAAGTTTGCAAAATGAAGTTTACTTTTAGATCCTACTAGTGGAAACCACTAGAATGACTGCTCAGTTCCCCAAACACTCTTCCTCTGAAAATCTTGTCACTGACCAGGATGGACACTAACAGCCAATGAGTCCAACGTGGCCTATCTTTCTGGCCACAAAGGTTTAAAACAGAACTCGACATGACCTTTCTGAATGTGGCAATAAACAAAATTAAGGTGAAATGAAGAGCTAAGATTTGAGTAATTTCTAAAAAAATAAGTCAGTGGAAATTCAGGGAAAGCAAATTTCCACATAGAGAAGACCCAAGGATGTGTATTTAGCATAAAAACATTAAAGACATAGCTCATCTGGTTTTTCAGTGACTTCGTAATATAAACAGGGTATTAATAATCTGGTGGGGTAGGTTTCAACATGCAATCAATCTTGATAAAGCTCATAGAATTTTCTGCAGAAAACTGGGATACCCTAGTTTTTAGGACTGACATAAATATATAACACGTGCTTCCCAGGTGGCGCTAGTAGTAAAGAACCTGCCTGCCAATGCAAGAGACATAATGCAGGTTTGATCCCTAAATCAGGAAGATTCACTGAAGGAGGGCATGGCAACCCACTAAAGTATTCTTGCCTGGAGAATCCCAACGACACAGGAGCCTGGCAGGCTCCAGTCCATAGGGTCGCAGAGTTGGACAGGACTGAAACGACTTAGCAGGCACGCACAAACATATAACTCATCTGCACAAATGTGGAGGACATAAAGGCATGGGGTGAGCATGAAGGTTACCAGTCTAATTTAAATACATGTATGATTTATGCAACAGACTTTATCTGACTTCATACTTCTTAAGCTTTTCCAAGGGATGTTGTATTACAACTTGTGTAGCCTTTCACCGTGTCTGTACTAACCTAAGAGAAAAGTTAGCTCGGTCATTGGGTCCTTTGCTCGTTTTCTCTTCTTTGCTGGTTGATTTTCCTTTACCAAAATGGCCCCGCTCTCTCCTCATTGGTGTTTTCTTCCCCCGCAGGTGGCAGCTCTAGCTCCGCCCACCAGTCACCGCTCGGGTCCTAAGTTCTTGAGAATTTAACTCACAGACCAGAGGGAGGGGGCGGGGCGGGGCGGATGCCGGACGTGACGTTTTCGGAAGCGCCGAGAGTCGTCCGCGGGGGACAGGTGGGCAAGGGTCCCAGCAGTGTGGTGGGGCCCTGCCGCTGAGCGTGATCGGAGTCTGACGGGGAGCGGCCACCGTGAGTGTGGGGCCTGCAGCCTTCTCCTCCCTGCGCCCCCTGCCCGGCCTGTCGCGCGCGCGGCCCCTGACGGCTCCGGTCCCCAGCCTAGCCCAGCGCGTCCCCTCCTACCGCACGCGATAGACGCGAAAGCCTTCAATAATTTTGCCCGGTGTTGACAACTTGGGCTTGAGTGCCTTCGAGAAGGCCTCAAGCAGTTGTCAGTGGATCCTTCTCCGCTGTAAACGCCCCCTTCGCTCATTCCTGGTACTTCCTTTCGCCTCCCAGTCATCTTCCCCCGCCTCGGTTTTTTCCGCCACTTTCCCCTCTTATTTGCCGACGCTACATCTCCTCTTTGGAGTGTTGCTCAGCCTTGTGTGGGGTAGCACTTGCTGGCCTTGGGAAGGGGTTCCATTCTCGACCAAAAAATCCTCTCCCGAGAGGTGATAAAGAGCAACAAGCTTCTCCTGCCTCAGTTAGCTTTGATGGGCTCTGCGCTGAGTTTACTAATTAGTTAACTTGGGGAGGTTTTAGATTTGCTAGTGGCTTCTTGAGCCCCTGAAAAGACTCCCACAGAAGGTGGAATGCCTCTACATCCCTGGTAGTCCCCACAATTTTTGTACCCTTAGGGTGTTTGACGGAGAAGGCAATGGCACCCCACTCCAGTACTCTTGCCTGGGGAATCCCATAGGCGGAGGAGCCTGGTAGGCTGCAGTCCATGGGGTTGTTAAGAGTCGAACACGGCTGAGCGACTTCACTTTCACTTTTCACTTTCACGCATTGGAGAAGGAAATGGCAACCCACTCCAGTACTCTTGCCTAGAGAATCCCAGGGATGGGGGAGCCTGGTGGGCTGCCATCTATGGGACCGCACAGAGTCGGACACGACTGAAGCGACTTAGCAGCAGCAGCAGCAGGGTGTTTGAGAAAAAGCTTGGTGGAGGAAGTGTGACCGAGTGATAGAGTTGACCTGGAGAAAATCATCTTTGAGGGAGTGCTTGGAATGGAAAACAAGAGTGGGTAGACAAATGAAACAAATATGAGGATTTCTGGGCAGATAAGAATCCTGACTGAAGCAAAAGGTCTCTGTTGGCAATGAGTGAGGTTTAAAAGGACAAAGTGAGTAAGGTTTAAAAGGACCAAATGGGGCCAGTTGACACAGGGCCTTGAATTCCAAAATCTGCTGTAGCTTGTATGTTCTACAGCATGCTGGCTGTGCTGTGTCGCTTCAGTCATGTCCCACTTTGTGACCCTGTAGACTACAGCCCACCAGGCTCCTTTTGTCCATGGGATTCTCCAGGCAAGAATACTGGAGTAGGGGGTGTGCTGTAATTCAGTATACATCAAATACCCAGAATCTTTCTGGAAGTGATGTAGAGTGATATCTGACTGGAAGAAAGAATCTAACAGCAACAGTATCAGGAAAGATTGTAGAATGACTGCAATCTGAGACCCAGGGAGGGGAGACTCCCGGGTTGTTTTTGTTGTTATTGTTGGTTTGGGTTTTGCCTTTCAAGTTACCTTCATGTCCTTCTGTTATTCAAGGAGTACTTACTTAGTCTTCGAAGATAGATTTGAGTAAACTGTTTTCTAGATCTGAATTCCTTACCCTGAAATGATGATGTTGTACATTGACTGGACTAGTGATTTTATGAGCAGAGTCAGGATTATAAATATTCATCCCCACACCATTTCCCCTCACTAACCTTGTGCTAAAGTTCGAAAAGTTGTAGACAAAGTCTGTTACTCTCAGGTTAAATGATCAACTTAAAGTCAGTTAACAATCATCAGGAAATGTCATTGAGTGTTCTCTGTCAGATACTGGGGTGGGTGGAAGTGGGTAGCTGGGAGGAGAGATAATGGAAAAAATACAAGATACTGTCCCTCTTTTTATGGTGCCGAGGTCAGGGCCTCCTAATGACAGGGGATGATTAGCATGAAAAGAGAACTGAACCCCTTGTGGCTCATTATTGTTATACCCTTTGTAGCACCTAATCATGCCACAGGCATTGTGGGTTTCTGAGTCTGGCAGTCCTTTCATCCTTGTGAAATGGGCTTCCTTGAGGGTCTCAGGCTTCTTGTGGGAAAGAGACCTTAGTTAATATGAGCAACAGTATGTGGTGTTTTTCTCAATTTCTTTGTAAGGAAGAGGTTTGTTGAGATGTACACCTGTGCCGAAGTGACGGGGGCCTTGGTATTGATGCCATCTTTTGTTTGTTTCAGGACTTCTTGGTCCTCATGTCTGACCATGGAGATGTGAGCCTCCCACCCGAAGACCGGGTGAGGGCCCTGTCCCACAGGGGCAGCGCCGTGGAGATAAATGAAGACATTCCACCCCGCCGGTACTTCCGCTCCGGAGTGGAGATTATCCGGATGGCGTCTGTTTACTGTGAGGAAGGCAACATCGAATATGCCTTCATCCTCTATAACAAGTATATCACGTAAGACACCTCCGGTTTCCTTTTTCTTTTCTGGTGACTGATACCCCACTCATGGTGCTCTTGTGCTCATTTATTTCTGCTCAGAATTGCTAAAACCAGAGAACTTTACAACGTCATTATCATTAATCATTTTTGCTGGCAGCTCCTACATATTAGCTGTTCTTGACATTCAAAGACATGGGTACTGGGTACTGAAAATGTTGTTTTCATGACTCAGTAATTTCATGAGTAAGAGACCTAGCTCTTTGGGCTGTGCCCACATGGCCCAGCTGTTAGGCAAGAGAGTTGGTGTTTAAACTATACATGTTTTGTATTGATGAAGGATTTTTCCTGTCCCCTCTCTATTAAGGCAGCCAGTCAGAGGGTTATTGTTGAGGTTTAGCAGAGCCAAAATTCCTCACCTCTACTTATTTTGTAGCAAATTGAGTGTCTCGGGAAAGAGTTTTTTCTTAACCTTTATCATAATCGTGTAAATCATTAAATAAGTACCGACCACCTACAGTTTGTATAGCTCATCATAAGACCTTTCCCTTGAGTTGCTTAGCCTCTTGCAGCATGAATTGAAGATTTCAGTTAACAGGAACAATTGCTAAAGTCCCAGTGACTTTGGAAAAGATGTGTAATTTAGGAAGGGAATAATAATGTTAAAAGATCTCATTTGTAATTTCTAGTCTTGTCCTTTCATAATAGTAGGACCTTAAGGTAATAATAATTTCAGTGTATTTGTATAGCTCTTAAATAGTTCATAGAACATTTCACCTGCATTTATGTCATTTGATCTTTACGGTTCTGTGTGCACTGTGTAGGGCACATCATCCTTCCATTCTGCATATGAGGAAACACCCTCCAGGTTCAATGGTAGGTTTTATTCCACAATTTGCAGTGGCAAAACCTGCATTTTCCAGCTCTTAATTCAGGATTCATTCTACAGCATAAGGCCTGTTCTTTTTGTTTTCTTTTTGGTGCTGTTTCTTGAATTGAAGGTAGTCTTTTGAGATTATAGTCTGGGGACACACTAATTTGGGCTTATTTTTTATTGTTTTTTGAATGGGTAACGTGCATGTAGTGCAGAATTCAGAAGGCACGAAAGGGTATATATATTTAAAAACTAAATTTCCCTACCACTCCTCTTTTCCCCCAAACCTTTAGTTCCCCTCCCCAGAGGCTGGCACCCTTATTAGTTTCTTATATGTTCTTCTAGAGGTGATGGATGCATATTAATTATATTAAGTTTTTGATCACATACTGCTGTAAAGCAGTGTTTGTCAACTTTGGTGTTAGTGACATTTTGGGTTGAACAATACTTTGTTGCACAGGAGTGGCCTGTGCATTGTGGTGTGTTTAGTAGCATCTTTGGTCTTTCTACTCACTAGATGCCAGTAGAACCCCTTATCTCCAAGTTGTGACAACCCAGAATGTCTCCAGATATCACTAATGCTTTCTGAGAGGGAAAACTGCCCCAGTTGAGAGCCAGTACTCTAAAGAAGGTGTAAGAGTGGATTGCCTAGAATTCATATTGTAATTTTAGAATGGAACAAAGGGAGTGCTGTGGTTTCATAAAGTTCATAGAATCATAGTTACATTTCTCCCTCTCTTTGCTATTAGGAATTTCTCATTCCTAGGCACAATGGGCACAAAATTTATTTTCCCGAGATATTTCTTTGGCTACTGTCCTCCTCTTCATTTACTCTGCTGCTGGTGGAACTAGTATATTTCCAGTAATCTTGTAGATAGCTCTCTCAGAATGAGGGGCACAGTTCCTTTGGGAAATTATAGTTGAGTAAGTGCAGGAGAATCATGGAATCACTCTACCAGGTGTTTTCTGAGGGCCTTCTGGGTCTTGTTGTTCCACATAGAAAGTGCTTGAAGGGTGAGGATCGTATTCATTCAGCAAATATATATTGTGTATATCTTCTATCTACTTGACACTGCAGTAAGTCCTACGTACATAGTAAATAAAATGGCCCTTGCCCTTATTCTCATTATGGGAGAAGACAGCATACAGGTAAACAAAGAAATATATGGTAACAAAATAGGGGAGCAGCAGAGAAAGTGCTGTGATAGAAAATAGCCATGGATATCTAATTAAATAGAGTAACATCTATCTGAGAATGTAAGATTTAAACTGAGACTTGAAGGGTGCCATAGAGTTGGTCATTCCAAAAGCATAAAGCAGAGCGTTTAAAACAGATAGTACTGTGTATTCAGAAGGTCTCAGGTAGGAAAGACCTTAGTGTGTTCTGAGGATTAAAGATCATTGTGTTCGGAGTGTAGCAAATGAAGAGAGAGAATGACCTCAGATGAAGTTGGAGAGGTAGACGGGGCCAAATCATGGAGGATCTTATTGGCCACAGTAAAGAGTTTACATTTTATCTTGAGAGTAATAGAAAGCCACTGAAAAGTTTTAAGTGAGGCTGTGACCTAATCTTATTTATGTTTTAGAAATATAAATTTTGGCTGCCATATGGTAGCTGGTGGAGGGAGTGTTAAGAGAAGGCAGTGAGATTAGTTAGGAAACTCTTAACAGCAGTTCAAGAGAAAGGCTGGTGGCTTGAAAGAACATGGTAGCCTGGAAAAGAGTAGATGGATTTTGTTTTCTGGAGATAGAGTCCATGAGACTTACTCATAATTTTGGAAAGAAGATGATATCAAAGTTGACCTCATTTTGCCTTGAGTAACTTAGGATTTGCCAGTCCATTTATTGAGATGGGGGAGAGTGGTGTCAAAGGGGGTTGTTGGGTAGTGGGAAGACAAAGAGTTCATGTTAAGGTGTTAAGTTTAAGTTATCTATGAGATATCCAAGTAGTGATGTCCAGTAGGAGGTTGAGTGTAGCAGTCTGAACTCAGAGGAGAGGTCTCTGTTGGAGCAACAAGTTCAGGAGTCCTCAACATATAGTTGGTCCTGAAGCCATAAGGATGCTGAGACCATCTAGTGCACTGGTTCTTAATCTAGGGTCCAGGAACCCACAGGGATTTGTTGATAGAATTCAGTGTCCATGAACTTGGTTGGGAAAAACTTTTCTTATTTTTACTAATGTGTAGCTGAAATTTAGTACTTCCTTTAATTTTAGATATAGGCTCAAACCACAGTATTATTAATATTTGTAGTTTTGTCACCAACAGAAATCAAGATATTTTCATATTATGATTGTCCAGTAGGTCTCAAAATAACATTTATACTTATCACTACTTCAGAATTATAGTACAGTTCTTAAACCCACAACTAGATCTTGTTTTTTAATGCATTAACAATGCATCAATAAGTAAGCACATTTCATCATTTTTTAATATTTTGAAAACTGTTAGAGTAGAATGGGGCTTTTTGTAATCTTTCATTATTTATATTACATCTTTAAAAAATTATTTCGAGAAGAGTCCATAGGCTTCATTAGAGGCCGGAAGGATCCGTGGTGTATTAAAGGAAAAGAGACTTTGATTATGAGACTGTAGAATGAGAAGAAAAGGAACTTAGGAGAGAGCCCCAAGGTTGGTTAGTGAAGGGAAGGCCAGTAGAGGAAACTTGGAAGGAAGTTTTGAGAGATAGGAGGAAATCCATCACTTTGTCATGGGAGCCAAAAGAAGTAAGTAACTGCAGGACAATGGGCACTGTGTCAGGTGGGCAGGGATTTGATGTCATGATGTGATTGGTAATCTTGGTAAGCAGTTTCACTGATGTGGGTCGAAAGGGGAATGGGCGATGAGTATAGTTCCGAGACTGGCAAACTTTTCCTGTAAAAGGACCTGATGGTAGATATTTTTGGCTTCACAGGCAAGTTGGTCTCTGTCACAACCTCTGCTTTATAGTGTGAAAGCAAGTCATAGATAATACATGAATGAATGAGTGAGGCTGTGTTCCAATGAAACTTCATTTACAAAAACAGATGGCGAGCTAGATTTGCCCCACTGGCCATAGTTTGCCAAGCCCTAGCATAGACAGCTCTTTGGAGAAGTTGGACCAGAAGTAAAGTGGAAAATTGAAATAACTGAAGGGGGACACAGAGTACATGAATGTGTTTGTGTCTGTTTTCAGGTGGGAGATGCTAGAGCATATCTTTTGGAAAGGATACTGTGGAGTAGGAGAGGCTAATGGTACAGAAAAGAGATTGAGCATAGAAATAAACTCCTAAATAGGCCAGAGGGAGTAGGAGTAGGATTAATAGTACACAGAAACTTCAGTTGATTTTTTTTCTGTGCCTTGTTATTACATTGAGTGATATGAATATCAGTGTTAACAAGACTGGTAAAGGGAGCCTGTCCCTATATGTGGTGTACTGCTTATAGGACCATTTAACGGGATGAACTTGGCCTGGAGGAGAGTCAAGTGAGAGGAGGGGAAAATGTATTACTTAACTTGTTAGATTTGGGTTTTAATTTGGGACGTTGTTGGATTGGCTTGACCTGAATCAACAAATATAGCTACATTTATTTTTCTTGCAGATATCTTCAAGACCCTAACTCTTGATTCTGTGAGCTGACAAGTCCTAGGAGTTGCAAAAAAAACCTTCTAGCTCAGTATTCTTGCTCTGTTTTTCTACCACACTTTACTTGGTATGTTCCTGTCAGTTAACAAGAGCTCACTTTGGCAATTATTACACTGAGGAGGAGAGAGGAGGGTAGGCCTCTATTTCACCACTCCTCTGCTTCGCTCCCCCACTACTGAGTCATTGTTCTAGACCTTTTGTGGATACTTTAATTCAAGATTTTAAAGGGTATATTTTTTTCCCTCAATCAGTTTAGGCATCTTAATGATCTCAAGCACATTTCCCTCCTCAGAGGTTTTCCTTACTGTAGGAATGCTTTTCCTTTTGCAGACCCCAGTATAGAAGAAGGATCCTCAACATATTAAATCAGTACATATTTTCATGGTGAGCACAGACAGTAATCCAGGCAGTGGATTCTTTCACAGCTTTTTATGGTCATTGACTAGGCTACATCGAAAAGAGTTACAGAGGCCTTAGGCAATCCTGTCTGCTGTGTGAGCCTCTTACAACACAAACCTGCTTTCTGAAAATGGTCTGTCACCTGCGTTGAAAATGTTTCCCCCCAGGATTGGGGCTTATGGACTGAAGAGGGTTTTCCTCTGTGATCATGCTCGCTTTGCTCACTAACTTTTCAGATTGGAAGAAATTAGAGCCCTTAATGCATCCACGTTATAGAATTTCTTTTTGACTTTTTAAATTATTTTTACACAAAATTAATATGTTTTCATGATTAAAACAGTTTGTTTTCAAACCACACAGCAAGGGAAATATTAAAGTGAAAAGAAAATGCCCATCCACCAGAGGTAACCATGTTCTATTTCTTGTGTATTTATTAAGAAAATATCCCCATGCAAGCACCTGGGCTCATGTCTTTATCCTTTTTCCTTGGTACCTGAATGAGATCATACAACATAGTCTTCTCCACAGCTTGCTTTCTTAACAGTTGTATCTTTACATATCAGGACACTGATCCATCATCTCATTCTGCTTTAGGGGTGTTTCTTCTACCTGGAGCAGTCTTATCCTAGATATCTTCATGGCTCGCTCTTCCAGTCCTTACTTAAATGTTGCCTTCTCAGTGATGCCTTCCTTAGCTGCGCTACCTAAAATCTCCATCCCTTCCATGTCACTTATTCCCCTTCCCTGTTAGTGCCTTTCCCAGCACTGATTATCTGTGTACTCTTTGTTTGGTTTATTGTCTCTTACCCCCTGTCATGTATACTCTGGTGGGGAGGAATTTGTGACATTCACTGCCAAGTCCCCAGCCTTTATAATAATGCCTGACCCCATCGCAGATGCTCAATAAATGTTTTTTGAATGAAAGAGCGAATGATTATATTGTTTTTCCACATTTGGGTCTACCATAATTTATGAAGTAATCCCCTACTGATGGCCATTTAGGTTTTCAGTTTGTCTTTCTTTTATGAACAATGCTAATTGAATAATCTTATTCATATATTTTTGTACTATTGTAGGATAAATTCACAGAGATGGAATTGTGAGCTTAAATGGTATACACATTTTAAATTTTGAATACTTGTCTCCTACACCCCTTCCTCCCCTAAGGAAAAAGGTATTATCAAATTCCTGTCCTGCTAGGAGTGTGAAAGGACACCTATTTCTCTGTGCCTTTACCTACACTGATTGCAATCCAGTTTTAGCCTTTGCCAATCTGATAGATGAGAAATGATAGCTCATCTTAACTTGAATTTCTTTCATTTATAAGTAAAATTGAGTACCATTTTTCTTAATTATTTCCCTCTTTTATTTACTTTTATGCATATTTTTTCCTTTTGTTCTTTTGGATTGTTTCGTTTGTGTTTTGCCAGTGCATCTTTGTTTGCTTTTGTACAGCTCCTCTCTCTGAACTGCAACCAGATACAACCCAGAGAACAGTATACCTCTGGGCCACAGCTATTCTCTGCCTGGAAAACTTCTAACCCTGGTGTTAACATCTTCCTCTCTTTTTCTTGCTCACATCTTTATTTATTATGATAGTAAAAACAATCGTATATATAGCAGATGTTGGCTATGCGCTAGGCACTGTGCTCAGCACTTTATTTATTTTTAAACTCTGTTTGGTATCATAGCAACCGTTTCAGGTAGTACTAGTTTGTCTCTGTGTGTATAATTTATAGAGAGAGAGCAACTGAGGGATGGTGCTGGAGGCCACACAGCTGGTAGATAAGTGGCTAAAACCAGGATTTGAACCTAAGCAGGGTGGCTCCAGAGCCTGCCCTCCCAACCATTAAGCTTTCTTGCCTCCAGTGTGGGCAGTGGGTTGTGTTACTCATTCTGTTTTCAGGAGACCCTTCTGCCCATATGCCCCCATTCAGAAAATTGACTACAGTTACTGAAACACGAGAAAGGTGTTCATGTTCAGGTCTGGAAGTTTTATAAACTCATTTTATTTATTTATTTATTTTGACTGTGCTGGGTCTTCATTGCTGTGCACAGGCTACTCTCTGGTTGCGGTGCAGTCTTCTCACTGCAGTGGTTTCTCTTGTTGGAAAGTACAAGCTCAGTAATTGTGGTTCATAGGCTTAGTAGCTCCACAGCATGTGGGATCTTAGACCAGGGATCAAACCCATGTCCCCTGCATTGGCAGGCGGATTCCTAACTACCACCAGGGAAATCCTTCATGAACTAGTTTTCATTACATGGTTCAAAATGAAAATAATTTTTTTAAAAAAGGTATATAGATTTTTCACTCCCACTCCTGCCTCATGCACTCTATTTCCCCTGCCCTCTCCTTTTGTTAGCTTCTGTATATACTTCCTGTGTTACTATATATACTTATAAGCAGAATCTGGAATCTGGCATTCTGAGCCCTCCACTTCTGGCTGTGACAAGTTACTGAACTTCTGTTTGTTTTCACCATTCTTAAGTAGACATCATAAATGTTAGAGCTCATGAATTGATTCAGTTTATTTTTCCCACTGAGCTTTACAGTCAAGGACAAGAACTGAAAGAGGAAATCTAGCACTTACGTTTCTCTAAGCAGATTTCATCGGAGACCATAATGCACATATCAAACATAATGCACATGTGCACATATTACACATTACACATGTAATGTTCACATATAACACATATACTCTCTGAGCATCCCAGTGCTTAATCTGGTGCGAGGATGATTCTACAAAGGAACATGAATCCCAAAGAAAATAAGCCAACAGCAAAGATCACACAGAGCTAGGAGTAGTAATAGAACGTGGGTTTTCTCTTAGCCTCCTGCCTTTGGCTGCCAGACTGTTCACTGAAGAATGCTTTGTGACAGAGGGCTTTTCCTTTGGAAGCCTGTTACTGTCACAACCAGAAAAGAATTTCTTTGGAGGCGTATTTTTGGGCACAGGCTAGGATTTTCTCCCCTCCATAGTTTTTGTTGTGGGCGTCTCGTGCTGCTGAACGCCTGAGTTGGGAGAAGAGCAATTCTGTGGCTCTTTATGGGGCTGAGGGTGAGTGGGGGAGGGGGCCTGTTACCTGTGCGTACCTGGAAACCTGTCGGATAGCCCCTACAGGGTAAGGGAGTTGCACTGCTTCAGAGTCTTCTGGGCATTTGCATGTCTTCTTTGCATCACCATCAATCTGTTCTGTCCCCTTAGGCTCTTTATTGAGAAACTACCAAAGCATCGAGATTACAAATCAGCTGTCATTCCTGAAAAGAAAGACACAGTAAAGGTGGGTCTTCACTTTCACTCTTGCCCATCTAAAAGCTTCAAAGAGGCACAGACTAACTTCCAGACATAAGAAGCAGAGTCTGCATCTGAATGTCAAATCCTGCAAATAGGAGATAAGGCCATTTCAGTAGATAAGTTACAAAATACCAGGTACAGTATGGCAGGGGTAATTTAAATTACATTATTTAAATGTTTTTAGAAGTGGTGTTGCCATTGCCAACTTGACTTAAGTCTTTTTACTTTTCTACTTAATTGGCGACCATTGTCCTAACTCTCAGATTTTGATTTTGTATCCCAGAAATTAAAGGAGATTGCATTTCCCAAAGCAGAAGAACTGAAGGCAGAACTGTTAAAACGATATACCAAAGAATATTTAGAATATAATGAAGAAAAAGTGAGTATGTATTAGCAAAAAAAGGAAATTGTTTTGGCTTCTTAGGCTGTGTTCTAGGAATCTAGTAGGTATTTCAGCGGATCTTTTGATTTCATTGTGATATTTTATATTTTTAGCAAAATCCAGAAAAAAGTGTTGAGGCTGAGGATTCTAATACAGATTAACCCCTTTATCTAAGAGGATGACTTGAGGGACAGAAAATCTATTGCTTGCCTGTTACATCTAGAGCTAGAACCTAAGAACAAAGAAAGTTCTCACTAAAGTATAGGGTTTTTAGATCAGAGAATTTGGGGATTTGATTCACATTTGATTATATCCAAAACAGATTATACCTGTTTATAAAGCTGTTAATATTTTCAATGACTTCTTGTTAGGAAGAGTCAGTTAAAACACGTGAGAAACTCTGAGGCAGGGTCACTGGTCTGTCAGCCGGGAACACACACTGCAAGCATTTCGCATTCTTTTGTACACT
The DNA here is from genome assembly GCF_029378745.1 of Bos indicus. Lineage (NCBI taxonomy): Eukaryota > Metazoa > Chordata > Mammalia > Artiodactyla > Bovidae > Bos > Bos indicus. The sequence goes on along the minus strand of NC_091770.1, from coordinate 10,721,663 downwards.
CTCCTGAACTCTATTCTGGACTCTGATGTTGAAAATCAGCTGAGAGGAAAACAGCTGTATATTTCTAAGGTACCTAATGAGTGAAAATCTTCATGAAGGAAGCTATTACTTGATGGTTCTTATAGTTTAAAATGTCACTCTGTATTTTACTAATCACCAGAAGAATTCCAGAGGCTTCATTCAGGGTTAAAATTCAATACAGACCCCTACATGGCGTTTGTAAGTTGGGATCTGGTTCCTTTTCGCAGCCCTACTTGGGATACAGAATGTATACGTGGCACACTTAGAGACTAAAATTCTGTATGATATGCATGTACGGGCAATATGCTGCATTGAGATTTTGGTAAAGAAGAAAATGCATTAGTTAGAGTTATTGGGAAAGGGTACTGAGAGGATTAGGACTTTAACTGTCCTTGAAGAATAGGGGTACGGTGGTTAGATCCATTAGGGGTAACTGTCCTATGGGTGTAGAGGCACTGAGGGAAGCCTGGATTCTGTGTTTGGAAATCAGGCCAGAACATTTGGGGGCAGTCTCCCTGCTAAAAAGCTTTGTCCTCCTAAGGTGTGAAGTTACTTGAGTGTAAAGTGTTATTGTTAACTCCTATTTGTGCTTTGTAGAAGAAGGAAGCGGAAGAATTTGCCCGAAATGTAGCCATGCAGGAAGAGCTGGAAAAGGAAAGACGGAGGGTGGCCCAGCAGAAGCAGCAGCAGTTGGAGCAGGAGCAGTTCCATGCCTTCGAGGAGATGATCCGGAACCAGGAGCTAGAAAAGGAACGACTGAAGATTGTGCAGGAGTTTGGGAAGGTGGACCCTGGCCTGGGGGGCCCACTGGTGCCTGACTTGGAGACGCCCTCCCTAGATGTGTTCCCCACGGTGCCTGCTATACCCACACAGCCTTCAGACTGTAATGCAGCTGTGAGGCTTGCCAAGCCACCGGTGGTGGACAGATCCTTGAAACCTGGAGCACTGAACAACTTGGAAGGTAGTGAATTCATTCGCTCGAATCCTCTTCCGTCTCAGCTGCAGCCAAAAAGGGCGTCATTCCAAGGGATTCAGCGGACGACTACCTCCGTGATCCCGCTCATTAGGCTCTGGTCATAGAAATCCATTCGATCAATATTATCATACTGTGTTCTATGACAGCTGTATTATAAAGTGGCCTTTGCTTAAGCCATATAATTTACCTGGGCTAGGTTGATTTTCTGAAGCGCTAATAAAATCCTTGAAAGTCAGACTCACTCTCAGCTTTTAAGGGTTATATAGAGATTTGACATGTTCAGTGAACTAGAGACCACTGTTAACCTTTTGCAAAGGAAATTTGAGATTTATAGTAACACTTTAAAATTCAACAACTGACTTAAAAATAAAAGCTACTGAACTGTGTTTGCCTCGCAAATATTCCTAATTGGTAAGGAACTTAGTCAAGGTAACTATTCTGTGTGCTGCTGCTGCTAAGTCGCTTCAGTTGTGTCCGACCCTGTGCCACCCCATAGACGGCAGCCCACCAGGCTCCCCTGTCCCTGGGATTCTCCAGGCAAGAACACTGGAGTGGGTTGCCATTTCCTTCTCCAATGCGTGAAAGTGAAAAGTGAAAGTGAAGTCGCTCAGTCATGTCCAACTCTCAGCGACCCCATGGACTGCAGCCCACCAGGCTTCTCCGTCCATGGGATTCTCCAGGCAAGAGTACTGGAGTGGGGTGCCATTGCCTTAGTGGTAATTCAGTCTAGCCATAAAAACTATTGAGTCTTTCCTTCTCTCACCAATGAATAGTTACCCGAGAAAATAACAGTAGCAGCCAAATGATGAGTATGCCTTGATGATTAGAATAGATCTTTTTGTTAGGAATTGTCTTTCAAGTAGTCATGTAAGGAATTCAGCTTTGTAGAAGATCTACTTAAAAGGACAAGGTAAGAGTGGGCAAGAGGTGTTAGACTCTGAAGCTTTCAGGATTTCTCCCCATGTACTTAGCAGGGTTGCCTCTCACTATTATTCCTGAATAATAGTAGAAACTCAGAAACTTAAGTAGTAGTTTCTCTTTGTCTTCACTTGAATGATTAAAGCCTCTTCTCTTTTCTTGAAACAACCTACTCCCAGTGGCTGTGGTCAGAGGTTGGAGAAGAGCCTTTGCAGCCCTTTCTCTTGTGCCATTAGGATGAGATCCCCACTTACTGCCTGCAGTTGGGGGGACCCCAGTGATTTGGCATTGCTCTCCTAGGGCTGCCAACTCTGAGGTCAGCTTGGGGAGGTCTTAGATTTTTTTTGTCTCTCCTTTACAGCTCCTACAATCGATGGATTGCGCCACGTGGTGGTGCCCGGGAAGCTCTGCCCACAGTTTCTCCAGTTGGCCGGTGCCAACACTACCCGGGGAGTGGAGACATGTGGAATTCTCTGTGGAAAACTGGTAAAAAAAAAAAAAAAAAAATGCTTTCTAGAGCCTAGACTGTTTCTTCACCCTTGGCCTCCTGTGACTTTCAGAGAGATATCCAGGGTCAGTTACTCTTTGTACAGATCCCTCTGCTGAAGGAGCCATGGCAGCAAAATGCAGTGTCACCTTGAATTTAGTAGCCCTGGATTTGGTTAATTTTGATTAATCAATTAATTAATTGAATTTAACTGAGTATTTTAATGCTGGTGATAAGAAATGCTTAATTCTAAACTTGGTAGGAAGATCCCTTGTTCAGCTTTTGAACACCTGCTTTATGGTAGATCATCAGAATATAAATATGTAAGGCAGATAGCATCTGTCCACAAAAGGTACCCAGGCGCTTTAGAGAGATGGGAGATATACACCAAAAGATAGTTTGCTGACTAGCACGTATAATAAAAGTACTAGGAATTATGGGGAAAGAAGGATCATTAAATGGAGGTGCTTAAAGAACTCATTACTAACTGCTGAATAGATAAATGAGTAAAGTGGAATAGACTTAAACTGAGCCTTAAAGGTTGGGAAGGGCTTAGAGAAATAGTAAAAGGAAACTCCTCTAGACATGAATAAAGGAAGAGAAACAGTACCATACCCAGAGCTTCTTAAGACTCATGAGCAGACCTGTTTGGCTGCAGCAGGAAATTCGCACAGGGCTGTGGGCATCTTGGCCTTGCAGAGGGCCCCAGGCGGTGTACTTGGGCAGTAAGAGTTGTGAGCAAGACTGACCTGAGGGACTCATCTCATGGAGGAGACTCATGCTGGGAGAAGGGCCTTTGCTTGTATGGAAGTTTAACTTTCCACTGCTGTGACAGAGAGGGTTGCCTACGTACCGCGGAATCGTGATGAGCTATTTTCTAATTTGACAGATGAGGAACGAATTTACCATTACCCACGTTCTCATCCCCAAGCAGAGTGCTGGGTCTGATTATTGCAACACCGAGAATGAAGAAGAGCTTTTCCTCATACAGGATCAGCAGGGTCTCATCACACTGGGCTGGATTCATGTAAGCAGTTCTGAGCCCTCCGGGGGTTCATCTCACATGATGTTACAGACGCACTGCTTGTTCTTTTCTTGAAGCAGAGTGAATTGTATCCAGGCTGTTTAGATGGTTGTATTCCCCTCTGTTGGGTACAGACTTGACTTCCTTAGCATACTTACCTGCTTGCACTCCAGTGTTGATTTCTGGGGCTTTTCATTTCTAAAAGATGTTATGATTTATTATATTTTAAGAAATGTATATATTTATTTTGACTGTGCTGGGTCTTCATCGCTGCACACGGGCTTTCTTTAGTTATGGTGCATGGACTTCTCACTGTGGTGGCTTCTCTTGCGGAGCCTGGGCACTGGGCACCTGGGCTTCAGTAGTAGCAGCACTCAGGCTCAGTAGTTGTGGCACACAGGCTTAGTTGCCCTGCAGGTCTTCCCAGATCTGGGATGGAACCCATCTCCCCTGCATTGGCAGGCAGATTCTTCCACTGGACCACCAGGGAAGCCCAGGACTTTTTAATCAAAATAATTTTTTAATAGAAATGAAATTCTTCCTCCAAAGTCCCAATTTCCCTGTGAGCATGAATGTTGATAGGATGCTGGCTGAGAGTGTATGTGAGCCTTGACCACAGAGGTTTATGCCTTACTTCATACAAATGATGTTCCTGAAAGGTGTACAAATCAAAGTATTTAAAATGAACCAAGGAAGTTAATTCAGATACTTGCATTTCATCTTTCTTAAAACAACCTATGAAAGAAAGTGAAAATGTTAGTTGCTCAGTCGTGTCTGACTCTTTGCAACCCCACGGACTGCAGCCTGCCAGGTTCCTCTGTCCATGGAATTCTTCAGGCGCAAATAGTGGAGTGGGTAGCTGTTCCCTTCTCCGGGGGATCTTCCCGACCCAGGGATCGAACCCAGGTCTCCTGCATTGCAGACAGATTCTTTACCATTTGAGCCTCCAGGGAAGCCCAAAACAACCTATATGTAAACCTTTATGTAAATCCGAAGGGCTATCAAAATAGAAAATTTTTAAGTATCTGCATATCCTAACAGTCTTCTAGTAATACTCAGGTAAGATATAATTCCATCCCTAAAGATTACATTTTAATTTTTCTTTTTATTCTTTTTCAACCCCTCATTCTCATAGACCAAGCTGTTTTTACATTGTGTGACAGGGTCCCACACAAACAAGGCAGCTTATTTCTGGATTTGGGAAGATTGCACATACTGTATATTGGCACTGGGGAAGCACTGACTTGTGAGGCAGTCCTGTGTGCCTCTGTCCTTTTGTAAATACTTGCTATTGTGTATCCCCCATTATAGATACATGGGGGATAGAAAACCTGTGTCTTATCCACCAGGGGATACAATTTGAGTAAGGTTTGATTTTAGTCTAATAGAGGAGATTGACATATAGACAAGTCGTTAACTCCTTATGTGAAGCAGAATGTGCCTGGCGCTTTAAGAGATGCCCTGTAGAATTTAGAGGAGGGAAGGATCACAGCTGGGGTGATGTACTAGATTTGTGGGGGGGGGCGGGGCAAGGGAGGGTTGCATATGGAGGGGACAACAGTGAAATAGGCAGACTGGAATCCTGGGGCGTTGAGTGGTCCAGTTTTCTGGGGCTTAGAGTTCATATCAGGAAACAGTGATAGATAAGTTTTCACATAATACATTAGGAGTAGTATTTTGGGTGGACAGGCAGGATAGTTCTGCATTTTAGTGAGTAGGATGAGACAGGGAGCTCATTTAAGAGGTTAATGTGATGATTAAAATGTAATAATGAAGAGAGCCAGGATGATGGCAGTGCATTTGGGAAAAAAAGAGACAAATGTAGGATTTCAGAGGATGTGGGGAATGAGTCAGAGAGGATGATGAGTAAATGTGATGACTTAGAAATTTCAGGCCTGACTCATGGAAGTGGCAGTGATCAATCATCTCATAAGGAGAAACAGAGGTTCCAGCAAGAGAACTTACTTGGAAGTGGGGCAAATGTTGTCTTCAGTTCTGAGTATGTTGAATTTAAGATACTGGTAAGACATTGGGCTTCCCTGGTGGCTCAGGTGGTAAAGAATCTGCCTGCAGTGTGGGAGACCTGGGTTTGATCCCTGAGTCAGAAAGGTCCCCTGGAGAAGGGAATGGCAACCCACTCCTGTATTCTTGCCAGGAGAATCCCATGGACAGAGGAGCCTGGAGGGCTACATCCATGGGGTCGCAAAGAGTCGGACACGACTGACTTTGATTTTTTTCTTTTTCCAGACATTATATCAGTAGAGGTAGTTATCAGGAATTTGAACTTGGAAACAAGGTCAAGGTGGGAAAGAGAACCAGGAGACCTCTATGTCAAGCTGACCTTGGAGGCTTTGGAGCTGGGGGAAGGTGGAAAACAAGAAGAAATTAACTTGCAGCTGAAGGCCAGGCCACCTAGGGGAGCATAGGGAGTAGTTAGTCATGCAGCACAGAGATGTCAGAGAAAGGTGAGGTAGTGTTGAGGCATAGGTACCAAAGGAGGAGGAATGTCTCAGAGAGAAACTTCAGGATGTTCACTGTGTCACATGCTGCGGAGAGCTCCAGGATGTTGAGTACTTGTATGAGCTGATTGGACTTGCTGAGTCATTGATGACCTCAGTTTAGTGGGTTTTAGGCAATGGTGGGAATAGCTTTAAAAGGTTTAAGAAGTAATGGGTATTGAGGTTGTGGTGATAGTGAAATGTACACTAATTTTTTGAAGAGCTTAGCACTAACTAGAGGAAAGGAAAGAGATTGAATAGTGGCTTAAGGAATAGCCAGGTTGAGAGAAAGTTTGCTTGATTTATGGTTTAGTGTGTGAAAATGTGTTGTTTTTATTTTGATTTTCTTGAAACCTTTATATTTGAAATATATATAAGAAAGTATTATATAAACTAAATGTACACTTTAATGAATCATTAAACAAAAATATATGTGTACACATTACCTAGGTTAAGAAATAGAGCATTGCCAGAAACATACTCCTACCCCATGCTCCTGCCCAGTCACCCTTCCTCTCTGGTACAGGTAATCCCTCTCTTGATTTCTTTTGAAATTCTTTGCTTTCTTTATAGCTTTGCCACCTTACTGTGTGTCCCTAAACTCAATAGCTTGCTTTTTCCTGGGTTTGAACTTCACATGCGTGCGTGTGTGCTCAGCCACATCCAGTTCTTGGTGACCCCATGGGCTGTAACTCGCCAGGCTCTTCTGTCCATGGGCTTCTCCTAGCAAGAATACTGGAGTGGTTTGCTATTTCCTCCTCCAGAGATCTTCCTGAACCTATGAGCCACCAGGGAAGCCCTTTTGAACTTTACTTAAATAGAATTATATAATATGTATTCTTTTGTATTCAGCTTCTTTTGCTCAGTGTCTTTAAGGTTCATCTGCATTCTTGTGTATAGTTGTCTGAGCATGTTTTTAAGCCCAGTGAGTGGGTGAACTATAGTGGAACCTGTGAATGAGATGTAAAAGGACAGGAGAGACAAGATAATCTGGAGGTAGGAAGGAATTAAGTCAAAAGTACAAAGAGGGTGTCTTCTTCATATTAGGGAGAAAACACTCCTCTACAACAGAATTGAAGGAAGAAAGTTACAGAGGGATTTTCAAGGTTATAATTGGAGATGTTGAGGGAACTCATTTTAGGCGATCTTTCAATGAGGTTGAAATCTAGGTCCATTGCCCAGCGGGAGGAGGCAGGAGAGTTTAAGAACTGGACAAGATGAGGCAAAGTTGGAAATAATTACTGTTTAGACTTTAGGTACATCTTAGCCACAAGTGAGTAAAACTATTTTTAATATCAGTGAGGGCCTAGCTAGGAAGAAATTTAGAACTTAAATTGATAGTATTCCAGCTTTTTTTCCCCCATGATGTTCCTGTACCATTTCTTCCTAACTTGGGATTAAAAGCAAACCAAAACAGACGGTAATGTTTGCTCAGATCTTAAAGTTGGCAAGAGGAGAATGCAAAAGGTCCATTCTTCCTTCTGTACCATGCCAGCTATGAATCAGGTTCCTGGTCAAAATCTTTGAATTTTTTCTGGCTGTGCTGGGTCTTCGTTGCCGTGCAGGCTCTTCTCTAGATGAGGCAAGCAGGGGCTACCCACTGGTTGCAGCGCGTGGCTTCTCCCACAGGCTGGTTGCAGCGCGTGGGCTTCTCCCGCGGCGGCGTCTCTTGTAGTTGCAGCAGCACGCGGGCTTAGCAGTTTCGGCTGCCAGGCCCTACAGCACAGGCTCAGTAGTTTTGGTGCATGCGCTTAATTGCATGTGGGATTTTCCCAAAACAGAGATTGAACCCACTACTTCTACATTGGCAGGCAGATTCTTTACCATTGAGCCACCAGGAAGCCCCCCTCGTCAGAAACTTTGTATGGTCATGTTTATCGCCAACTACCGTGTAACCCCCAACTCAGTATTCAAGGCACTCCTTCACCTTGTCTCAGCCCTGTCTTAGCTGGCATTGTTCTTTGTGGACACTCTGCTCATCTGAACACCCAGGCTGCCCTCAGCATTCACTTTTCTCACTCATTTCTGTTCCTTTGGTGTATTTTTTTTTTTTTTTTTTCATAAAAATGCCTTCCTCTATCTCCAGCATGTGAGCACAGTAGGCATAACTTTTTTTCAAGAAACTCAACTGTGACGGGAAGGAGTGAAGGCATAGTAGTTAGAGGGGAGCAGAGCCTCAAACAAGATTTTTTGGTTTTCAGTTATTTATTGAGGCCCTGCTATATGTCTTTATGTCGTCTTTCTAGCTAACCCAACTTTAGATTGGAGACCTTCATCAACTTGTGTAGACTTTGTTTGTTCTCAGTTAAAATTTCAAGCTCTAACATGGGATGAAAGGTGTTGACACAGGCCACATGTTCCTAAAAGCCTATGGGATCGTATTCTTATTGGTAGAAACTGTTCCTCCCTTGTGGTCATCGAAGCCCTTTCCTGCCCTGTGCAGGCGTGGTGTGTGGATTTGCTGTCAGCACTCAGCTAACTTGTTCCTGTGTTGTAGACTTCTTCCACAGTGAGCTGGTCACAGCGTTTTGTGCAGTCATGCTTCTCGGATGAGGCTACGCATAAGAATTATTTAATGAGCTTTAAAAAAATATTTTTTTCCTTCTCAGGATGGATATTTCCAGGGTGGGGTGCAGGAACTTGTGCTTTTGACAAGTTCCCTTGGGAGCTTCATTTTTGCACAACAGAGTTAAAAACACTGGTCAAGTGTGCATATTTATTTTCTGTGCTTTTAAGTCAGTAAAGATTGGTGTTCTTTTTGAGTCATATTTGGTCTTTCCTTTTTCCATCCTTATTATCTAACATCATACCCCCTCTGAGGTAAGTCTTTATATAGTGTTCATTTGTATACAAAGACAGTGTTCAATAAAACATTAAATAACTGGGGAATTTCAGTGGTTAGGACTTGGCGCTTTCAGTGCCATGGCCCAGATTCCCTCCCTAGTTGAGGAACTAAAATCCCACAAGCCATGCAGCACGGCCAAAGAAACAAAATTGAAAAACTGAAAGCAAGTGAGATAAACTGAATGAAATTTAAATGGTGCTTTAACTGATTGCTTTCAAATTTCGACATCGTGGTCTTTTTCTCAGATAGGACAGGGTCCTTGTGGTTAACCACCCCCTGAAATCCCAGTCACCCTCTGCCTCTCATACCCCTGAATGATATGCTTTACCCACAGGACAGCTTTTGCCACTTTTACCCATGGAGCCCCTGACTTGTGCCTGACTTTTAAACCCCTTTTTCAGGAAGAAGAATCATTCATCTGTGGCTTGTTAAGTCCTTGACGCCTACCAGGTTGAAGTATTGGGTAGCACATACCATCTATTCCAGTATGGGTGACTTTCCATCGTGTCGAGAGAGCTTGTGAGGAGCCAGATAGATCTTGATGGTCAAATAGAAATTATGAGTCTGCACATACTCATGTTAAATTACATTTGTTTACAATGCAGGGAAGGAAGTTCATTCCTTATTAGGAACTTCAGGCATATTCCTCATGGCTGCTAATGACCTTAAACTTTAGGAGATCATGGGAAGTTATTGAGAATTATTTGGCTCTGCCTTCCTTCATGGGGGGGCTTCCCTGGTGGCTCAGATGGTAAGAATCTGCCTACAATGTGGGAGATCCACGTTCGATCCCAGGGTGAGGAAGATCCCTTGGATAAGGGCATGGCAACCCACTCCAGTATTCTTGCCTGGAGCATTCCATGGACAGAGGAGCCTGGCAGGCTGCAGTCCATGGGGTTGCAAAGAGTTGGACGTGACTGAGCAGCTAACATTTCACTTTCTTCATGGGCTGGGCTTGCCTGTGTATTCTCAGAGGCTTTTTTTCCCTCTTCTCAGACTCATCCCACGCAGACAGCCTTCCTCTCCAGTGTTGACCTACACACTCACTGCTCGTACCAGATGATGTTGCCAGAGTCGATAGCCATTGTTTGTTCCCCCAAATTCCAGGAGTAAGTACATAGGGTGTTCAGGGGAAAAGCCTCAGAGGAAATGTTCTGCATTCTTAAGACCTTGTTCTCTATCTAACATATAGATTGTGATATTTGATTGGCTTTTCTAAAGGTCTTCCTTTTAAGTCCTGTAGCCTGATAAACCTACTCTGCTTGTTTACAAAAGTATCCAAGCAATAATGTAGGTGCTTTTATAAGAAAAGGATGTAAGAAATTTGAAGTGTTTGACTTGAAGCAGTAGGAATTTCAAGAGATTGATGTCAGATTAGAGAATTTCAGTATCCAACAGATTATCTCTGAAAATTAACTTTTTCATTTTAAACCCTGTTATTTACTATGAATTCTCCCAGTAAAACTGATGTGGTGGCAGTGATGAATCACTGTCTGATTCATTCACCAGAGAAGAGATCTGCGGGCCAGCAGACGTTTGAAGGTGTCTCAGAATGAGCTCTGCCCTGCCCAGTGTGTGTGTGATTGAGGGGACACCTTTGCTGGGTTCTGGACCTGCTTTTTCTTATTTCAGAACTGGATTCTTTAGACTCACTGACCATGGACTAGAGGAGATTTCTTCCTGTCGCCAGAAAGGATTTCATCCCCACAGCAAGGACCCACCCCTCTTCTGTGTATGTATCCCTGTGGAGGAAGCTGCAGCTACGCTTTAACCAGGGAGCACAGTCAGAGCTGATGCGACACAGTGTCCTTCACGGCCCACACAGAAGATCAGCCCTGTCACTAATTTTTCTGAATCTTCCTACAAAGACATGTGTGGGAAGCAGTGTGGAACAGGAAGGGGTTTGAGTCTTAGCTCCGCTACTTCAGGGTTGTGATCAAGTTATTTAACCTTCCTGGGCCTCAGCTTTCTCACCTATACATGGAGATGATGATGATGATAATAATAATATATACTTTTACAGGTTGTTGACAGGATTAAATGAAAGTACCAAGTGCAGTAGCTTGCTTATTAAACATTAGGTTTTTCCCTTCATCATCATCAGTTGCTAAGCATGCATTTTAATAAGAGATTTGAATTCAAAAGAAAAAAGCCATTTAAGATAGGTAAAGTATATTTAATTTTGGAATTTTGCTTTTAATTTGATTTTAGGTAATAGAGATTTTTATGACCTTCTTAGAAAGTTTTTCCCCCAAGTGGTAAATGTTGTGGGTTTTTGGTAAATTCACAGTGGTAAAAAGCTGTGGATAAAAAGCTGTAGTTGCTGATAAGTATGTTGCAGTATTCTCCTCAAATCTAATGAGATAGTACTGCCTCACTCCATGCTGGCCATGAAGTATTATTATTTCTTTTGGGTTCACTGAAAAGAAACCAATGTGGAAAAGGGACTCCAGAGCCTTGTCACGTAAAAGAGACTAGGGATGTTTAGTAGAGAACCCCAGGGAGCATCTGAGAACTGACTGTGAGTGTTAGAAGAGCTGTTGTATAAAAAGGTCCCAGATATTTCATATGACTCCCAGAACCAAAACTTAAGACCCTGTGAAAGTGCCAGTTTTCAGCTGAGTACGAGAAAGAAATTTCTGACAGATTTGCTCACAAATAGGGAAGTCTGCCTTGGAATGTAATAAGTGGCTAGGTACCAGGATGTTGAAACAGAGACTGCACAATCCCCCAGAAAGGCCTAGGCTTTCAGTTAGGATGACCCCTTGCGCATGCGAAGAGGGAGTATTCCCCTTGTGAGAATAGGTGTACTTTATCATCTGGTTGACATAATGACCCAGCATACTGCAATTAATTCAGCAGTTATTTAAAATAAATGTATATTTTATAAATGATTCTAGAATACACATACATTTGAAGAATAAATGGAAATATATAGGTCCATATTGATTCAGACTACAGGCTATTGATTCTGGATTGGTAGAAATAATAATTCCCAGACCCCTTACCATAATTGCCACTTAAGTAACAGTCTGGCTGCCAGCCTGGGAACCACTAGCCAGAATGAGCATTTTAAGTATATAAGCATTTAAAAGATGATTTTTCTGAATTTTCCAGGACTTCCCCTTTCTTTCTATTTCGCTCTTGCAGAGCTGCAGCCATGTGACTGTTGTGGACAGAGCTGTGACCGTCACAGACCTTCGATGAGAGTTTGACTCAGACGCCTCCCAAGAATTGTAAAACCATATCAGTGTACTGTAGCCCCTTAATTTAAACTTTCCAGAAAGCTCTGGAAGCTTTTTAAAACAATAGGAAGTATCACCCAGGGGAGAACTGATTTTCTATTTCTGGTTTGAAAAGAAATAATCAAGTATGTTTTTTAGGCACATCTGGAAAATAGCATGGTCATGCTAAAGCAACTTTTCAGTGTGCCTGTAACTAAAAAATTAAGTTGAAAAACTGTGTAATGAAGACTCACATGTGCTTTGTTCAAGATTCACCAATTGTTAACATTTTTTCCCTGTCATGTATCCTTCTAATTTCTTTGCCAACTTGTTTATTGTTTACCTTTGGACTAATGAAGAGCATCTATGCAGAAGTTTGGAAGCCATTTAAAAAATCTTTGGGTTTTTCTGTGGTTTATGGCAAGATTAATGAAGCTTATTATAAGGCTGAAGGTCAGCTTGCTATGTCTGACCAGATGGTGAGGCTCAATAACCCTAAAGAATGATTTTGTCAGAAATTATTGTTATTTAACAAATATTTCAGGATATTTTTTCTTCTACAATAAAATAACAATTAACTTATATATATATATGTTGTGTGTGTGTACGTGTGCTCTAGGACAATCTGTTGGATCAAGCATTGTCTAGACAGACAGTGCTTACTAAATGTTAACTAAAAGGTCTGGTTATTTGGGGAAAGGTGAGGGAAAAATAGAGCTTTGAGATGTGCCAACATTGCAGGTGTGCCCCAGTTCACGTTAAATTGTTCAGTCCTTTCATTCTGCCTCTTGCCATCTTCCAGAGGTGTGAAGTCATCTTTGTTCTTTTGGTGCTGTCTCAAGTAGGTCATCCATTCACTTCCTCCTTGTGCCCTGAAATCTTTCAGCTGAGGGTAATAGTGCCTTTATTTGGAGTACCAGGTTACACTCCAAATAAATGATTATATTCCCATGCCAACACACCCTACTGGCTTTTTGTGTTGGTTATTCCTTTCTGATTCAAGCAACATCTAGGGAGATGTTTGAAGCTGTAGCTGATTCTGTATTTTTCCTATGAGCTGAGCCAAATGTTCTAAGGTGTCCTAGAAATTAATGGTATTGTTTGTGTCCCCTCAGAGGGCAGAAGAATAAATACTTTGGATAGGAGAATGATTTCTTTTTGTATCAAAATTCTGTGTGGAAAAAAAAATTTACAACTGTATGAAGTTTTGTTTCATTTAAAAATTTTGTGTCCTGAATATATTCATTCTTTATTACTTAGGTTTGTGGCCCTTGAACTTTTCCCCTGAAAGAGACAAATGTCTATATTCATGTTCTCATAGGTTCTTAACTCCAAAGATACTGGAAGTTCTCTTTTCTGCAGTTTCAGAGTAGGTGGGAATGTGGGGCTAGGCGGGTCTGGGCAAGGGAGAGTATCTCTCTGGCTGGTGCCCTCCTTTCCCTGCTGCAGCCCCACAGGCAGCCTGGTCCGCCCTGTCCTTACAGCCCCACACTTGCCTGGCTCTGTACTTTCTAGGCAGTGCCCGCCTCCTTTGCATTCTCAAGGCTGCTGTTTAGTTTATGATCTTATTACCCCTTACTTGAACTATTTCAATAGACTTCTTACCAGATTGTTTTTACTGTTGCTTTTTTTATTTTTTGGTGCACTGTTTCTTTGTCACTGTGCACAGGCTTTCTCTAGTTGCTGCAGACGAGGGGCTGCTCTTCGCTGCGGTGTGCGGGCTTCTCACTGCGGTGGCTTCTCTTCCTGAGGAGCTCTAGGCACGCGGGCTTCAGTGGTTCCAGCACGTGAACTCAGTAGTTGTGGCACACAGGCTAGTTGCTCCATGGCGTGTGGAATCTTCCTGGAGCAGGGATGGAACCTGTGTCCCCTGCACTGGCAAGGGGATTCTTGGCCCCTGTACCACCAGGAAGTCTTATTAGTGTTTCTTGACTCTAGTCTGTTCTGCCCAATACAGTCAGAAGAAGTTTCCCACATTATAGCCATCCTCATGTTTCCTCACTTACTCAAAAACCTACAGTAGCTTTCTGTTGCTTAACATCTAAATTTAGCCTTCATTCCAGACTTACCATATGGTCACATAAAGCTCTTACCCTTGGCCACACACTAGTTACCTGGGAAGCTTTTTAAAAAGTACTGATACTCATGCTTCGCACCCGACCAATGAGATCCAGATCTCTGGAGTGAGACCTCAGACACTGTTTTTGTTTTTGTCTTTTAAGCTGATAGGATTCTCAAGTATAGCCAGGGTTGAAAACCACTGTACTAGTCATTTATACCTAAGAGTTTTGAGCTCTCATCAGTCTCTGTACATCATAGACATTCAATGAATATTCAGGGTTGATTTCCTTTAGGATTGACTGGTTTAATCTCCTTGCTGTCCAAGGGACTCTCAGGAGTCTTCTCCAACACCACAATTTGAAAGCATCAATTCTTTGGTGCTCAGACTTCTTTATGGTCCAGTTCTCACATCTGTACGTGACTACTGGAAAAACCATAGCTTTGACTATACAGACCTTTGTTGGCAAAGTGATGTCTCTTCTTTTTAATATTCTGTCTAGATTTGTCATAGGTTTTCTTCCAAGCAGCAAGCATACTTTCACATACTCCTAATTAAATACCAAACCAGAGAGGAAGAAAAAAGCCTCTTAATCCTTATAATGCTCTCTTGGGTACCAGGCACTTTATGTGGGAAGCATTCCCTAGTGTGGCTGGTGTCATGATGGATATGTGTTGCTTGAGAGGGGAGGGTTTCAACTTTCATTTGGCACCTCAGAATTTAAAATCATAATGCCTATCCCCTTTGATTGCTGTTCACTTCTGGGTTTCAGTTACCCCAGTGGAAGAAATGTTTTCATGTGGGGGAGAGTGCGGGCTCAGTAGCTGCTCTGTGGCATATGGAATCCTCTTAGACCAGGGATCAAACCCATGTCCACTGTATTGGCAAGTGGATTCTCAACCACTGGACCACCAGGGTAGTCCCCAGGCTCATTTCTTTTTGTGAGGAGCTTTGCTTGGGGCACTGAGAAAACCTGTTTGGAACACTGGAACATTATCCTTTTGGGAGGAAGTGGTAGACTAAATGTGATATTTTGATTCTAGGTCCAGATGTTCACTTACCAGCAAGTCACCTAACTTCCCGAACATCTTTAAAATCTATAAAGTGGGATCAGTCTAATATACCTACCTCAAATGATAAAATGAACTCCATATGTAACTATGAGAGTTGTAAAGATGCTGTAAAGGCTTAACGTACTTACTATTTGTATCTCTGGAAGACTTAGAGTTGAGGTGCCCTTGCTTCTACCTGTGAGACCTCTACCTGCTTCAGCTTCCAGCTAGAGGACTCCTCAGACAGATTCACGTTGTTTGTCACTAACTGGGCTTCAGCTCCGATTATCTTTTCTGGTCTACTCTGATGTTCTGAACTGAAAAAACTGAAAACCTCAAGAACCAGAAGAAATACTCCAAATTTCTACTCATTTTCCCTACGACTCGGAGCAGAGCCAGGACCTAAAAGATGGCACCATATCTTTTATCTCTTGTTTCCACCCCCACTCTTTTTTAAAGCTCATTTTTGACTGGAGGATAATTGCTTTGTTTTGTTGGTTTCTGCTGTACAACAAGATGAATCAGCTATAAGTATACATATGTCCCTCCCTCTTGAGCCGCCCTCCCACCTCCCCCACCACCCCATCCCTCTGGGTTGTCACAGAGCCCTGAGCTGAGCTCCCTGGGTTATACAGCAGCTTCCTGCTAACTCTCTGTTTCACACGTGGTATTGCATCTGTGTCACTGTTACTGAGTGCATCTCCCCCTCTCCTTCCCCCACTATACCCACAAGTCTGTTGTCTGCATTTTTATTCCTGCTCTGTAAATAGATTCATCAGTACCATTTTTCTAGATTCCATACGTATGCATTAATATATGATACTTGTTTTTCTCTTTCTGACTTACTCGTGTAACAGGCTCTAGGTCATCCACCTCCCTACAGCTGACTCAAATTCATTCCTTTTTATAGCTGAGTAATATTCCATGTGTGTGTATGTGTATATACCACAACTCCTTTATCATTCCTCTGCTGATGGACCTTTAGGTTGCTTCCGTGTCCTGGCTATTGTAAACAGTGCTGCAGTGAACACTGGGGTACATGTGTCTTTGAATTATGGCCTCCTCAGGGTGTAAGCCCAGTAGTGGGATTGCTGGGTCATACGGCATTTTATTCCTAGTTTTTTAGGGACTCTCTGTACTGTTCTCCATAATGGCTCTATCAGTTTCTAGTCCCACCAACAGTGCAAGAGGGTTCCCTTTTCTCCACATCCTCTCCAGCATTTATCGTCAGTAGATTTTTTGATGATGGCCATTCTGACCAGTGTGAGTTACACTTCATTGTAGTTTTGATTTGCATTTATTTAATAATAAGCAGTGTTGAGCGTCTTTTCATGTGCTTGTTGGCCATCTGGATGTCTTCTTTGGAGAAATGTCTGTTTAGGTCTTCCACCCATTTTTTGATTTGGGTTGTTTGTTTTTCTGATATTGAGCTGCATGAGCTGCTTGTATATTTTGGAGATTAATCCTTTGTCATTGTTTCATTTGCAATTATTTTCTTCCATTCTGAGTGTTGTCTTTTCGTCTTATAGTTTCCTTTGCTGTGCAAAAGCTTTTAAATTTAATCAGGTCCCATTTGTTTATTTTTGTTTTTATTTCCATTACTCTAGGATGTAGGTCAAAGAGGATCTTGTGATTTATTTCAAAGAGTGTTCTGTGTTTTCTTCTAAGAGTTTTATAGTTTCTGGTCTTACAGTGTTACAAAGTGGTCTGATTTCATTCTTTTATATGTAGCTGTCTTGTTTTCCCAGAACCACTTATTGAAGAGATTGTCTTTTCTCCACTGCATATTCTTGCCTCCTTTGTCAAAGATAAGGTGCCCATAGGTGTGTGGGGTTTTCTCTGGGCTTTTTATCTTGTTCCACTGAGCTATATTTCTTTTTGTGCCGGTACCATACTGTCTTAATTACTGTGTGCTTTAGTTGCTCTGTTGTGTCCGACCCTTTGCTGCCCCATGGACTGTGGCCCACCAGGCTCCTCTGTCCATGGGATTTTCCAGGCAAGAATACTGGAGTGGGTAGCCATTCCCTTCTCCAGGGGATCTTCCTGACCCAGGAATTGAACCCAGGTCTCCTGCACTGCAGTTGGATTCTTTACCGATTGAGTCACCAGGGAAGCTGCCATCTTGATTACTATAGCTTTGTATTAATTGTGTAGCCTGAAGTCAGGAAAGTTGATTCCTCCAGCTCGGTTTTTCTTTCTCAAGATTACTTTGTCTATTTGGGGTCTTTTGTGTTTCCATACACATTGTAAAATTTTTTATTCTAGTTCTGTGAAAATACCATTGGTAATTTGATAGGATTTGCATTGAATCTGCTTTAGGTAGTGTTCACAATGTTGATTCTTCCAATCCAAGAACATGATGTATCTCTCTGCCTGTTTGTGTCATTATTTTCTTTCATCAGCGTCTTTTGGTTTTCTGCATATAGACCTTTGGTTTCTTTAGGTATGTTTATTCCTAGGTATTTTATTCTTTTTGTGGCAGTCATGAATGGGGTTATTTCCTTAATTTCCTTTTAAGATTTTTTTGTTTTTAGTGTATAGGAATGCAAGAGATTTCTGTGTATTAATTTTGTGTCCTGCAATTTTACTGAATTCACTGATTAGATCTAGTGATTTTCTGGTGGCATCTTTAGGGTTTTCTGTTTATAAGATCATGTCATGTGCAGAGTTTTATT
Source organism: Bos indicus (assembly GCF_029378745.1). Classification (NCBI taxonomy): domain Eukaryota; kingdom Metazoa; phylum Chordata; class Mammalia; order Artiodactyla; family Bovidae; genus Bos; species Bos indicus. Next base: position 10,703,884 of record NC_091770.1, on the reverse strand, counting down.
TTTCCTTCCACCCCACTTTTGTTTGAACCTCCTACTTTTGTTGTTCCAACTACTTCTTGAGGTGAAAGAATAGGAGGAGAACTTGGACCCTCTTCACAGATGTCTTTATTTCTTAGTCCAAGGTTGAGTTTTTGGTTAACCTTTGCCTACTTGGGGTCAGAAGTGGACCTTACGCTTCTAAGATACACGCAGTATCATTCATGGTGCCTGTCAGATCCAGCATCCAGCCCTGTCGCACTAAATAACCGTGGACTCCTGTCCTTGTTAATTAAACCTTCTTCCCTGAGGGTTTGATTCAAGTTCTGCCTTTTCCAGTGTCCACTCGAACTGGTAAATTCACTCTTAGGGCTTCCTTCTTTGAGCTCCAGTGGCACTTAAGCCTGTTATCCACAGTTTGGTACATGATTTTTTTTGCTATTTTGCAGTGTTTTTTCATTGTCTTTTGCGAGTCGAGTCGCTGAACTGTCATGTAAACTCATGTCGTGTTTGCTTTCTAACACTGTGTTGAGTCCCTGTAGCTCCTTCCTTTCTTTTGCTGAGCCCTTCCTTGAAATAGCAGCCTTGGTGTTGGACCACGTGCTAGAAAGCCAGCTGGACCTGTGCCCTGACTCCACCTGTGGGAAGCCGTGTTAAGGTCCTGACTCAGACGTGTATCCTGGGCCTGTCCTACCATCCCAGTGTCACCTCATGCCAAAGACCTGAACACAGGCACGAGCTGCCAGCAGCTGTGCTCTTCTTCCGGCTGCCAGGACGGCTGCTTGTGCTGCCCGAAAGCTGGACGGGGAAGATGTGCCCACACTGAAGGCTCAGAGGGGGATGTCAGAGAGGGAGGAGGAAACGAAGAGGCTCTGGCGACAAGTAATTACTACCTTGTCGCAGAAACAAAGGAAAGCAACAGCTTAGAAAAGGGGGAGGTGAGTGGCACCAAAAGGCTCAGGGGAGGTTTTCAGGCTAATGACCAAGGGACCCAAGGTCCATGAGATCTGGCAGCTGGCAGAGGTCTTCCCTGACAACCCCATATAAATCACCTCCACTCCATTACACTATCTCCTTCTTTACCGTCTGCATAGCACTGTCATTAGCTAAAATCATCCTGTTTATTTTTAGCTTATATATAGTATATGTTATATATAATAATAATGTATAATATATATAATTAATAATGTATAATATATATACTATACATATATAGTATACTCTGAAAACGGCAATTTTTGTTCACTCTTCTATTCTCAGCTCCCAGCACAGTGCCGGACACTTGATAAGATAGGAATACATGCACAGACTTACCCCAAATCACCCAACCAATAAATGGGAAAGCTTTGGTTTTTTCAGGGGCAGCACATTAAATGTTCACACAGTTTGAATAATGACTTTAAAGATTATGCAATTTAAAAATTAACAGGTTAATCATAGAAGGTTATCTCTTAGAAGGTAAAAGAAGGAAAGCATATGAAAAAATAAAAACTGCATATATAGAGATCAAACCCAGGTCTCCCACAATGCGGGCGGATTCTTTACCAGCTGAGCCACAAGGGAAGCCCATGAGAAAGTCTTGTGTATAACTAAGCTTCTCACTGAATAATCTTTTCAGTGAAACAGATGATTTTCTAGTAAAAAAAAATTATACATATGCATGAAACTAAAATTTATCTTAAGTGGAACTTAAAAGACCAATAGTCGATGAAGAAATGGGAAAACGTGTACAATATTATCTCCAGAGGCTTTTGTGAATGAGTTCTCTCAACCTTTCAAGTGAAGGATAATTCCCATGCCCTTTTTTAATTTGGTAAAATATCACAAAAGAGTAGCAATGTTTGTCCACTAAAAGATGTATATAATTCTCTCTTTCTAGTACAGGCAATAGCCAGTTGTGATTGGGGAAAAGATTCTTAATCACCTTAGAAACCAAAACATGAAATAACTTGGAACAAAATGAACAGGAGATGTTCAGTTTCTTTCTTTATTATAAAGAAAACTAAGCTGTACAGAGGGACATGAAGAAAATAAATGGAAAGACAAATATTCTATATTCTATGAGGGGAATATTTAATGCTTTAAGGATGTTAATTCTTTAATCCATAAAATTAAATGCAAGTCTACAAAAATTTTACTTTTCTAACTTGAAAGAATTACTCTAAAATTAATCTGGAATAAGGGAATAACCATTTTTTAATTGAAAGGTGAATGTTGGGGAAATTTTATTACTAGGTAATTCTTATTATAAACATAAGTTAAAATAATAGTGTACTGATGGAAGACTAGATTAAGAATAGCAAACTTTGTTGTTTAAAGAGAAAAGACAATGCTGTGCATGGCATGGACTGTGTCTTGATGGAATTGTGCTTTGGTATATGATGCTATTTGGCTTTTTCTGTGATGCTTTTTTTTTTTTTTTCCAAGGCAAAGTGAGGTGAAATGAGGTACAGAGGAGTAGGGAAGCTAACTACAGAGAATGACTGAGAAATATCTAAGAATAGTCTTACTTCCTTTAGTCTAGGTGATGTTTCCACTTCTTTCACCCACTAAAACCCATTACTTTTTTGTCCAACACAAGTAACATCCTATATTCTCACTCAGACCCAGGAAAAAACCAGAAATAACCCTTGGACCACTGTGGGAGTTCTTTTTTGGAGTTGCCAAAAGCCATAGAACTGCAAATGAGTGGTGTCAAACTTCCAAACCCACACTCAACCACAATGCAATACCACCTTCCTAAAATATACATAGATAAATGCATTCATTAAAACTATGAGAAAGAAATACACCAAAATATTAATAGTATTTTTCTGTAGGTGATAGAATTATGGCATAATCGCTCTCTTTTTTCCCCTCCATACTTTTTTGAATTCTCCAAATATTCTACAGAGAACATGCATTGTTTTTATAATTGGACAGAAAGAACAATGCCTACTATTTTCAGAAACCAAAGCTCCACTGCCCTTTCAATGTGGGAATCCAGCCAAGACCTTATTCTTGGACAGCACCAGTGAAAGGGCCTTAGGAATGCTCGTGGGCACAGCAGCAGAGGATGTCATATATGGAAACCTTCCACGAGGGTGACATCACCACTGGAACCTAGTCAAAATAAACCTTGCTGCAAGGGCTGGCAGACATCTGTGGATAAAACCTGGAGAGTGGAAAGCCCAAGAAAGAACAGACCTAAAGAAGACAACCTCTGGCTTTGGCCTGAAGAGCTCCTATGTATCTGTTTGGGCTTATTAGCAGATTTTCTTCTGCTCAGTTTCTAGGGAAGGATTACTTTTCCCCAACTCACCGTCCTCCAAAACAGAATTCCCACAGTGGCTCAAGGGTTATTTCTGTTTTTCTTCCTGGGCCTGAGTGAGAATATAGGATGTTACTTGTGTTGGACGAATAGTAATGGATTATTGATAGGTGAAAGAAGTGGAAATGTCACCTAAGGGAAGTAAGATTTTTCTTGGCTATTCCTCAGCCATTCTCTGTAGTTAACTTATCTACCCCCCTGTCTCCTCTTTTCATCTCCCTTTGCCTTAAAAAAAAGAAATCACATCAAAATACAATTGCATCAAGACACGGTTCATGCCATCTACAGCACTGATCCCTTTGCCACCCTGAATAGCTCTTAATATCCCTGCACACCATGCTTAAACATCTGTGTCTCGGACTTCTCTTATCCAGCTTAGTGTTCTATACCTTCCAATGGCCCGGGAGTTTTACATTGTTTTAATTGAACCATGGCAGACTCAGGATAAGTTTACACAAATCTTTCAGTTCCCAGTCCCAGTGTCACTCTGTAAGCACGAGGCTTCTGATACAGCCCTTGGAGCTTCAACACGGCCTTGGAAGAGACCGTATAATGACAGAGAATCCTGGGTTGGTTTGAATTCTTTTCACTGCACTGACAGAAAACTCAATTCAAACTTGTGTTCAGGCACAGCTGAATCCAGTGCCCATTGTTATCAAAGACTCATTGTGCTTTCTTCTCTTAGCTCTTATATACTCAGTATTTGTTGATTTAATTAGATTTTTCCAGTATGGGAACTCCATCAGCTATAGGTTTGTTCGTATTGTCTTGGTAAATCCAGCAAGAAAAAGAGAAGCTGTGGTCAACAATTCCAACAAGTCCTGGAATTGAGTCATAGGGTCATGACTTCATCCTTGAATCAATCACCATGTCCAAGAGGATGGCATGCTCTGATTGGCCTGGCCTGGATCATGTATCTATACCCCATCTGAACTAGGTGCATTGGGAATGGGGGAACATTCATTCTCCAAAGAAAAATCATGATGCCATTAAGGGATGAGTGGATGCTGGCCAGGAAAAAGCTACAGCGTCTACACCGAGTGCCTAGAAGGAGAAGCTAGGGCACCATCACTATGATGACCCAAGGTGAGCAAGCTAATAGAATGCAAATGCAAACACCAAGCGTTCTTGGCTTCAGATAACAGCAGCTTGACTATGGGGTAGTAACTGTTTCACTCCCCAAAAGATGGGTCGTTTAATTTGTACTTACTGAGCATCTACTGTGTGCAGCGCCCTCTTAAAAATACGCAGAAAGTAAATGTTATACTCTGTCTTCAGGGAGAAAAATAATGGAGTACATTAAAGAAACCATGTTGCTGTGTCCATGGACACAGGACCCCAGGGTCCTCCGTCCATGGGATTTCCCAGGCAAGGATACTGGAGTGGGTTGCCATTTCCTGCTCCAGGAGATCTTCCCACTCAGGGACTGAAGCCACGTCTTCTCACTGGCAGGTGGGTTCTTTACTAATGAGCCACCTGGGAAGTTCTAAAGAAACTATACTCCCATGAAATAGATTTCTTCGTAATTGGTCAGTGTATACAGAAAGGGCACCAGTTCTTTGCCTGAGTATTGACAGACCCCAAATTAGGGAGAAATGAATGTTTTTGTCATTTATAGTCCACTTTTATAATTTAATTTATACTCTATGTAATTATTTTGTATTCTACTTTCCAGCAAATATTTACTACCAAGTGCCAAACCCCATGCTAGACTCTGAACCTAGTAGAAAGGCTTTCCAGGATATGTAAAATACTACAAAGAGAAAGTAAATTGAAGGTAGAGGCAAAGGAATATAGAATACAAGCATACAAGAAAGTAGATACAGTAACACAGCAAAAAAGTAAAATGCTCACTTACATTCCCGTGGATAGGCCACGGGATGTGTGATGTCGTGAATAATAGAAACCTTTGTGTAATAAACCCAAACAGCACATAGAGGATCATTGTTATTCATATAAAAGATGGCATCTCACTAAAGCACAATATGTTGTAAAAGTAATTCTACTGGAAAAATGGGGAATGGAGGCAGGCAGTATATATAGTGCAGCTCAGGTACCTAGTTGTCTTTTAATCTGCTTTAACCTAGGGATGTATTTTGTCATATTTGAAGGACATATTTTGTCATATTTGAAGATGGACTGCAGAGATTTTAAACAACTCCAAGTTTCTCTGGTGACATTTTAATAAATATTTAGTGACAGTGAACTTGGAATTGCAATACTTGGCAAGTATCTGGAATTTAGCTGCCATTCTTTATTGGTGGCTAAGTAAGATCTGAGACTCTGACTTTCAAAGGACTTTTGTTTTAACACAGCTCACCACGGTGGGGTAAGAGAGCTCTTGGCCCACTAAGTACATAGATTCCCACTTTACAGTCGAAAAGGGACTTGCAGTAGCCACAAAGAGGTTTGGGACAGCGAATTTGGGGAATCAAATTTTGAACAACGTGGTTGTCTCCTCATTTATGAACTTGGGAATAACATGGAATACCTTCCTAGGTAATAACTTTATGGTTAGAGATTTTGATCTGTAGCCCTTCTCTGTCCTTAACTAATAAAGACTGTTGTATATATAGACCATTCTTTGTCCAGGAAAAAAGCCATCTCACCGCAATAAAAAAGAATACCTCCTTTTCTTTTTTTATCGCAAGGGGCTGTGCAACTAACTCATCTAAAGATAGTATCAGGTTTTTGTTTTTGTTTTTGAATGAGTGGAAAAGTACTGGTGTCAGAACTCAGCCTGGATCAGCCCCCAGGAAAGTTGTTCCCCCCACTCTGGCCCATGAAGTGCAGTAGCAGTGCCAAATCAATTTGTCCATGGCCCAGACTGAGGAAAGGTCAATGAAAGCTGCAGACAATTTCGTATTATTCTTGCCACTGTAGGGCAAGCGCTGTAGCAGTGACCTGTGGTGGCATTGTTGTCTGAAGACCATCTGCTCTTTATGTCAAATGCTGATCTGAGAATCCTGGAATTGCACAAATTGTTAATAAGGGGGCATAGAATTTAGGTAAAATGACCAATTTAAAAAAATAGACTTAATTTGAGTTAGGGGAAGCACAAGTTATCCTTATTTAAGGAAAATAAGCTAGAACTAAATCCAAAGAGTAAAATAATAAACAATAAGCACAATTCACAAAGATGGGGATTAGACCCCATCATTCAGAAGGAACATTAAAAATTCAAGAGGCAAAAAGTCCCCATGGATGCTTTACTTAGCTCAAGTGTTAAAATTGAGCAGTGATAGACATAACTGGGCTCTAGTCAGAGACTGACCTCAGATTTATGACAACGGGGGCTGTTGGCCACATGGTCAGAGAGCTGGAGGAAGTGAACTTCCTAGGTGTTATTCTGCATTTGGTCCCACGTAAACACACTTTCCAAGATAACCACTCGCAAACCTTTTCTAGAGTCTACCCTTATTGCCAGATTCCATACTCACCACAAGATAATAGATTTCCCCAGTTTTATTGAGATAGAATTAATGTACAGCCCTGTATAAGTTTAAGGTGTATAACATAATGATTTGACATATGTGCATGAAATGGTGACCACAATAGATTAAGTGAACATCCATCATCTCACATAACTACAGCATTAAAGGAAAAGAAAAAGGCAGCCAAAATAACTCACTTGGGAGAGTGTAAAGACTGAAGAAATGGAAAAACATTTTTTTTCCTTGTGATAAGAAGTCTTAGGAGTTACTTGGGAGAGGTGTTACTCTTAACAACTTTTATTTGTAACATAGAACAGTGTTAATTATCTTTCTCATGTTGTGCATGACTTCTGTAGTATTCATTTGTCTCATAACTGAGAGTCTGTACCTTTTGATCACCCTCATTCAAATCCCACCCTCCCCCACCTCTGGTAACCCTACATCTGCACTCTTTTTCTATGAGCTTGTCCCGTTGTTTACTTTTGAAGAATAATTGATCTCCAACACTATGTTAGTTCCTGGTGTACATCATAGTGATTTGATATTTCTATACATTTCAAAATGACCACCATGATAAATCTAGTTGTCATCTATCATTATACAAAGGTATTACATAGTATTGACTATATTTCCCACACTGTACATTTCATACCTGTGACATTTATTTTGTAACTGAAAGTTTGTATCTCTTACTCTTTCTCAACCCATTTTTCTCCTCCCCTCCAAAGTAAAATATTTTTAAGACAGTGAAAAATGTATCCTAAACCTTAATTTTTATGAGGTCCTTCACTTTCATTTTTCACTTGCATGCATTGGAGAAGGAAATGGCAACCCACTCCAGTGTTCTTGCCTGGAGAATCCCAGGGACGGGGGAGCCTGGTGGGCTGCCGTCTGTGGGGTCGCACAGAATCGGACATGACTGAAGCGACTTAGCAGCAGCAAGTAGCCTCTTACTATTTTGGTTTTTCACAGTTGCTTCATTTGACTTAATAAAAGTTACTTTGACTACTCAGAAACATTTTGAAAATTAAGGCTGACTCTAAATTATGTGCATTATGTTGTTATCGGAGACCTCCCTTTCAGAACACTACTAGTTCGCAGCTAATACCAAATTGTAAATATGTATTTTTTCCTCTCAACACTAGGGGAGAGCGAAATGCTGAGGTTAAGAGCAGGCTTCAAAGCTAGACTGACCTGGGGTGGATTCCTGGCTTCCTCACTTGCTTATTATGTCACTTCAATAAGTGCCTTACAGCTTCAAAGTTCTCACCTCTAGAAAATACCATGTTTAGATAAGGGAATGCATACACAGGGCCTAGTACAATTTGTAAACCACAATCAATAAATGGCAGCTATCAATAACAGCAATAATAACAATAATAGTGTGGTCCACGGCCAGTAGTTTGCTCCAAATCATCCTTTGGGGGCTCTGCTCTTTCAGGGGAACATCCTTGCCTTCTTAGAGAGATGGGCAGAGGATCCTATTAGCCCAGGCTCAGTGGTGTCCCTATATGCTGAGGCCTATCCCAGGGAAACCACTGCCCCGATCACAAAATGAAATGGCCTGGCAGGTGTCTGTCATTTCAAAGCCACCCTTCTGAGTGGGCTCGCCTGAAGTGTTAGGTAGAGCTTTACTTTTAAAGAACCATCCAGCAAGGAGGCTACCAACTCTACTTTCAAAGCCCTCTAATCATCCTTTCCCCAACCCTCCCCTCTAGTTTCTCTTGTCTCCTAGGCTCAAAATAGTGACCTGGGGCACCATACCGCTAGGGCTTGCCTGGAAGGAGTGGGAGAGGGAACTGCCTAATAATGTAAGGGAAGGGACAGGGATCCCGGGGCACCTTCCAGTCCAGCCCCAAGGCTCAGGACCCCTAGAAAGCGGAGAGAGGGTGAGGTCTGTTTCTAGCTCCTCCAGACTTGGGGTCGTCCCTGAGAGCGGGCAGGAAACAGGCATGTGTCTTTTGCCCGTTAGTTGGCTGGTCGGTTTCAGAGTTCTTTCTTTGGCTCTCATGTCTCCATTTAGCACTGTCTTTCTCATAGTGATCGCATGTCGGGTTTTCAGCATGCTGTGTGCAAACCGCCGCCACCCCCCCCGCCCCCACCAGCACCTAAACAACACCCTTCACCCAGATCTGGGGAATCTGGTCTAGTTCAAATGCTTTCACTTGCCCTTAGCCCAACTCTAGGGATACATTCACCAGGGGACCACCCAGTCTTTCTCTTGCTTAAATATTGGCAAGAAGGCTTAAGACCAACCACCTTCCCTGTGCCCATTGGACCTGTAAGAACATCCCAGATGGGGGTGTCCAGTCTTCTCCATAGAGTTCCCCACTGTCTGACCTGTCTCATCGCCTTCCTGCAAACCCCACTCAGGTGGACTCGGAGAAGATCAGTACAGCCTCTGCACCAGCAGACCCCCACGAGGAGAATTATTATGGGCACTGGACCTTCTGGGGCTTCCCTGATAGCTCAGTTGGTAAAGAATCCACCTGCAATGCAGGAGACCCCAGTTCAATTCCTGGGTTGGGAAGATCTGCTGGAGAAGAGAGAGGCTACCCACTCCAGTATTCTTGGGCTTCCCTGGTGGCTCAGCTGGTAAAGAATCCACTTGAATGTGGGAGACCTGGGTTCGATCCCTGGGTTGGGAAGATCCCCTGGAGAAGGGAAAGGCTACCCACTCCAGTATTCTGGCCTGGAGAATTCCTTGGACTGTATAGTCCATGGGGTCTCAAAGAGTCAGACACGACTGAGTGACTTTCACACTCACTGGACCTTCCAAATCGTCCTCTTGGAAACCCCCTTAGTTGACAGGGAATTACAAGCAGCCCTCCCCTCCCCACAGAGAAAGGAGAGAATGCCCCCTCCCCTAGCACTGCTCTCTCTCCAAGGCTGAGGGCTCCAACTGCAAAGACTCAAGTCTCTCTCTAGCTTTCTCACATAGGTGTCTGGGGGCTCCGAGTGGGGGCAAGGGTGCTGCTCCCAGAAAGCAGGGTGGTTGAGCTGCCTCTCAGTAAGCCCTGGGAGAGGAGTTGGGCTCTGGTTTTTGGCCATCTCCTGTAGCTTGTTGTTTGCAGATGGGGCCATAGCAACGATTCAGGGAAACAAAAAACATTCACTCAACATTCTGTACACAGATAAGAGTTAATCATGTTCAAATCCTCTAAATCCTTCCTGATCTTTTTGTCGCCTTGTTCTAACAGTTACTGAGACTTTCCTGTGTTAAAAGTCTTCCAACGTGATTGCAAATTTGTGTCTTTCCCCTTTTTGTTTGATTAAGTTTTGCCCTGTGTGTGTGTGTGTGAGGTCCACATAACTGTGGGATTGTTATAATTCCATAGAACTGAGGAATTCTCTGGTGGACTGACCCATTTTCATTATAAAATGTTTCTTTATCTTTAGGACTGCTCCTTGCCTTAAAAACCTACTTTGATATTAGTATAACATTCTTTTGATTAGTGCTTCTTACTTTCAATTTTACTGAATCCTTACATTTAAGGCATATCTCTTATAAGAAGGATTGATTATTGTTGATTTAATATCATCAGATATGCAGTCAAACAATTTTTATCTTTAAATAGGAATATTTATTCAGTTTGAATTTAACATAATTACTGATATGTCTGGGCATAAAGTTAGCACCTTACAATTTGTTTTCTATTTTTCCCACCTGTTTATCTTCCTTCTGGCTTTTCTTGATTTCTTTTGAATTAATGGAGTATGTTCTATTATTCTAGTTGCCTTCTCTTCTTTTAGCTTATTAGTTATACATTATTTTTCTTTTAGAGATTACCCTAGATATTATAACATTCATCCTTAACTTATTAACATTTCATGTAAAATAGAATTTTCTCTTTCCAAGACAATGCAAGAAACTTAGAATACTTCGACTCCATTTATCCCCTCTTGACTTCAGTATTACTGTTGTTGTATATTATAATTCCACATATATTTTAAAGCTCACAAGACATTTTTACCTTTGCTTTGTATAATTAATATTCATGCAGATTTATGTAATACTAACCCTTTTCATTGTTCTTCATTCCTTCCTGAATTTATGTGGCTCCTACTGGGATAATTTTCCTTCTGCCTGAAGAATTCTCCTTAAGGCAATTATCACAGTGTTAGCATCTCTGGAAATGTCTTTATTTTTTGCCTTCATTTTCCGGAATATTTCACAGATTATATAATTATAAACTGCATCTATTCAGCATTTTAAAGATGTCATGCCATTGTGAAAAGTCAGCTATAAGTCTTTTTGCTGTTCTTTTGAAGGTATCACATTTCAACCCATTGCTTTTAAATTGTTCTCTTAATCTTAGATTCTCCCACCCACCCCTCTCCTGGCATATCCTGGTTCTACTATGATGTACCAAAGGAATGATGTTCTTTGTATTTATCCTACTTGGGATATAGAGTACTTCTTGAATCTGAAGCTTAATGTATTTCACCTGCTTGGGAAATTTCTTGGCCATTATTTTTCAAATATTCTTTTTCATCTCCTTCTTTCTCTCTTCTCCTTCAAGGATTACATTTACACATGTTAAACCTTTTCACCATATCCAAATTTCTCTCTTTTGTATTTTTCCTGCTTTTCGAGATACAGATCATCGGTGACCTGTTTCTGTTGTTTGCTTTTTCTCTTTCAGTCCTATTTCCTGGTATTTCTGATAATTTTTAAGTTGAATGCCAGATACTGTAGACAAATATTTGTACAGGCTTTTAAAAGTATTATCTTAAAAAAATAAATAAATAAAAGTATTATCTTCCTCTAGAGAGAATTTACTCTAAATTTTTGCAGATAATTAGAGATCACCTTATTCTAATCTGGAATTGAACTCATTTTAAGCTGGGTTCAGTCTTTGTAAGGCCTGGTCTATTTCTGGCTTGCCCTTATTCTCTAGAGCATAGTTTTTCTTGGGACTAGTATTAGTTAGGGTTGTCCAAAGAAACAGAATCAAAATTGAGAGAGAGAAAGAAAGAAAGAGAATGTGTGTGTCTGTATACATACAGCCAGCAGATTGCAGACCCAAAAAAGAATTGCAGCTTAACTCCAAAGATGGTCTGCTGGCAGAATTTCTTCTTTCAGGAAGATCAGTCTTTTTCTATTTAGGCCATCTGATTGGATGAGAACCACCCACATTGTGGAAGATATTCTGCATTATTCAAAGTCTACTGATGTAAATGATAATCTCATCTTTAAAAAATACCTTCACAGAAATACCTCAGTTAGTACTTGACCAAATATCTGGATACTGTGGCCTAGCCAAATTAACACAAAAAGTTAACCATCACAGGTCCCAGTGGAAAGCCTGAAATATTTCACAGTGCCCCTCCTCCTGAACAGTGTTTTTCTCCCTGGCCTAAGTCTGTCAAAAGTACTGATAAGCTTCCCATTCTCTTAGTTACTGCTCCTTATTCAACTTCTTGACCTCTGCTTAAACACTGAAAGACATCTCAAGAGAAAAATGGCATAGAATATCAAGTTCACCCAAATGAGTTTTCTCTCTCCAGAAACCTGGCCTCTTAAGTCCTATTTTGGGTGTTCTCTGGTGCCTTTGAACAGATGTTTTCATGTTTTATCCTGAAGGGAGGATCATTGAGATGCTGAGAAGACATTTTATTAAATCCCAAACTCCCAATTAATAACTCTTAATAAACCTTTGGTGGAACAATAATTCCATAATATGAAAAATAATGCATACTATATTGAAATATTTAACGGGAAAGTGCTAGACTACCGTCCTAATGACATATTGGGAACATGCTTCAATATTATTTGTGTAATTAACAGGATGCAGTTGCCTGGGTGCCACCTCAGATTAATGAATTAGAACCCTTGAGTGTTGTAGAGATGTTAAGAAAAATGAACTAGAGGCATTCTCATTAAAGACAAGGATGCCACTTGTAACAGCAAAACATTAAACATTGTTCTGTAAGTTCTAAATAGTATAATAAAAATAAGAAACTAAATAAAATATAGAAATATTGGTTGAAATAAATACTATTTTCAAATGATATGCTACCCACTAAATAAAAACCTTTCAAACTAATGAGATAGTTTAGCAAAATGACAAGATATGTGTGTATAATAATATTTATATTTGTACATAATAAAATGTATGTGTTTCCTGTATGTCAGTAATCAGGAAATATTGCAAAGATGCTAATATAATAGCAACAAAAAACATAAAAATCCTAACTTGAAAAACAAGACTGTGCAAAGTCTATATGATGAAAACCTTGAGATGTTATTAAGGAACATAAAGTTTTGAATAAATACATAATGATGTAAAGGTATCAGTGTTTTCTAAATTAATACATAGGGAATTCCCTTGCAGTTTGGTGGTTAGGGTTCCGTGCTTCCACTGCAGGGAGTATGGGTTCAGTCCCTGGTTGGGTAACTAAGATCCTGCATACCGCTCAATGAGGCCAAAAAAATCAATAAAAAAAAAATTTTAAAATAAATTAATATGTAAACTCAATGTAACCAATTAAGATTTCAACTTTTTCAGGGGATGTGGGGAGAGAATGTCAAAAAATGATTTTAAAGGTTTTCTGGAGAATAAATGATAAATAATAACCAAGAAAGGTTTGAAAGAAAATAACAAAGAAATATTTAATTAAGGAGATATTAAAACCTGGAGTTATATTTAAAATGCTGAGATACTGGTGCAGAAATTGGCAAATAAAGCAAGAGAGTAGACTCTATAAAAATGTTTTAACTCATGGAGATGGTGTTGACTAGTTTATAAATGATGTTAACTTGTTAACAAATAATGCTGGGTAATAGCCTTGAAGGAACAGATAGGGGAGTTTGATCCTTCTCTCTTGTTTACATTAGAGTAGATTTTATCTGGATTAAATAAAGATTTCAATATAAATGACATAATTAAAGTGCCAGAATAAAACATAGGTGAATATTTATACAATTATGAGTAGAGGAATGAGCTTCCCAGGTGGTGCTGTGCTTATCTGCTCAGTCCTGTCAGATTCTTCATGACCCCATGGACTGTAGCCTGCCAGGCTCCTCTGTGCATGGGGATTCTCCAGGCAAAAATACAGGAGTGGGTAGCCATTCCCTTCTCCAGGGTGTTTTCATGACCCAGAGATTGAACACAGGTCTCCTGCATTGCAGGCAGATTCTTTACCGTCTAAGCCACCGGGAAGCCCAAAAACACTGGAGTGGGTAGCCTATCCCTTCTCCAGGGGATCTTCCCAATCTGGGAATCGAACTGGGTTCTCCTGCGCTGCAGGCAGATTCTTTACCAGCTGAGCTACCAGGGAAGCCCTAGTGGTAAAGAACCTGCCTGCCAATGCAGGAAACATAAGAGATGCAGATTCAGTCCCTGGGTCGGGAAGATCCCCTGGAGGAGGGCATGGCAACCCACTCCAGTGTTCTTGCCTGGAGATTCCTGTGGACAGAGGAGCCTGGTGGTTTACAGCCCATGGGGTCACAAAGAGTCGGACACGATTGAAATGACTGAGGATGCACACAGGAGTAATTATTTCAAAACATGACCCAAGGGTACAAACTATGAAAGCTAAAGTTTTACTACATCAAAAGTTAAGGCTTTATCAGAGTAGTGTTGACCTTGGGAGGATTATCAACTGGGAGAGGTCACATGGAAACTTGATACAGGCAGTGATGATGTGGGTGTAAAAACTCATTAATGTGCATGCTCAGTTGTGTCCGACTCTTTGCCACCCCATGGACCGTAGCCCACCAGGCTTCTCTGTCCATGGGATTCTCCAGGCAAGAACACTGGAGTGGATTGCCATTTCCTTCTCCAGGGGATCTCCCCACTCCAGGAATTGAACTTGCCTCTCCTGTGTCTCCTGCACTGGCAGGTGGGTTCTTTATCACTAAGAACACCTGTAAGTAAAATTTCTTACAAAAAATTTTTTTAAAAGATACCATGAAAGCAATAAAAGAAGTGACAAGCTAGGAACGAATACTTGCAGTATTCATGACATACAAAATGGTAGTATCTTAAGTATATAAAGAATTATTATAAATCAGTAAGGAAAGTTTCGGCATCTAACAAAAATGCATCCAACAGGAAATTTACAAAAGAAGAAATACAAGTTGATAATAGACAAGAAAATATGTGTAACTCACTAGTAACCAAATAGATGCAAATTTAAACCCTGTACAGCACATTTCTCCCCTGTTAGATTGTGAAAACTAAAAGGTTTGATGCTCCACACTGAAGAAAGAGGTGACAGGCATCCATACTAAAAACAGCACTCACAGCAAAAATATTAAACCCACACAGGCTACACAGGGACACTCCCACATAAAGATAGCCCTTCGAGACCACAAGAGATAATCGTTTCTCCCAAACTCATGGAATAAGAGAAATATAAGCAAAATGAAGAAGCAGAGGAACCACTCCCATTTAAAAGAACAAGAGAATTCCCCCAAAAGAACAGACAATGAAGCAGACCTCTTCAGTTTAAAAGACACAGAATTCAAAAAGAAGATAATAAAAATACTGAAGGAATTAAGAAAAGCCGTTGATAAAAATGCAGATTACTGTAAAAAAAGAACTAAAAACTTTAAAGAGGAGCCAAGAAAAATTCATTTGCCAAGACAAAAGCTGAGCTAAAAAGCAATAAATAGCAGATTCAATAATGCAGGAGAATGAATAAGTGATCTGGAAGAATAGAAAAAAAGACAAATGAAAGTGGTATAAAAGTCCTATGGGATAATATAAAGCATGACAATCTATGCATAATAAGGATCCTAGAAGGAGAAAAGGGATCAAAATGTATGTGAAGAAATTATGACTGAAAACTTCCCAAACCTAAAGAAGGAAACAGATATCCAGGTATAAGAAGCACTGCTGCTGCTGCTGCGTCTAAGTCGTTTCAGTCGTGTCTGACTCTGTGCAACTCCATAGACGGCAGCCCACCAGGCTCCCCCATCCCTGGGATTCTCCAGGCAGGAACACTGGAGTGGGTTGTCATTTCCTTCTCCAATGCATGAAAGTGAAAAGTGAAGTCGCTCAGTCGTGTCTGACACGTAGTGACCCCATGGACTGCAGCCCACCAGGCTCCTCCATCCATGGGATTTTCTAGGCAAGAGTACTGGACTGGCTTGTCATTGCCTTCTCCGATAAGAAGCACAAAGGATCTCAAACAAGATGAACCCATGCAGATCTACATCAAGACGTATTGTAGTTAAAATGGCGAAAGTTAAAGAGAGGATTCTAAAGGCAGCGAGAGAAAAACAAACAGTTAATTATGGGAACCCCCATAAGGCTCTCAGATGATTTCTCTTCAGAAATGTTGCAGACCAGAAGGGAAGCTAGATTTAAAGTCCTGAAAGGAATCTAGGATACTCTACCCAGCAAGATTGTCATTTATAATAGAAGAAGAGATAAAGAATTTCTAAGATAATCAAAAACTAAAAGAATACCACAATACTGCTGCTGCTGCTGCTAAGTCGCTTCAGTCATGTCTGACTCTGTGTGACCCCTGAGATGGCAGCCCATCAAGCTCCCGTGTCCCTGGGATTCTCCAGGCAAGAACACTGGAATGGGTTGCCATTTCCTTCTCCAATGCATGAAAGTGAAAAGTGAAAGTGAAGTCGCTCAGTCGTGCCCGACTCTTAGCGACCCCACGGACTGCAGCCTACCAGGCTCCTCCATACATGGGATTTTCCAGGCAAGAGTACTGGAGTGGGGTGCCATTGCCTTCTCTGACCACAATACTAAACCTATCATAAAAGAAATATTGAAAGGTCTTCTCCAAATAGAAAAGAAACAAGAATCTAAAGAAAAGAGAAAATCACAGTTGGAAAGTAAATCACTTAAATAAGCCAGTGTACAGATTAAGAAAAAATTTTTTTAATTTGTGGAAGTGATGATAACCAAATGAATAGCAGAAGGACAAACACGAAAATGTACAAGAGGACATCAAAATCATAGAATGTGGTGGACAAGAGTAAGAAAATGTAAATTTTGTATGTTTATGTATATATTTTAGAATGTGCTTGAGCCTACATGACTATCAGTCTAAAGGAAGTAGGTATAGTAATGGGTTAACATACTTGAAAAACAGGATAACCACAAATCAAAAACACACAATACATTCATAAAAACGAAAAAGAAGAAAACACAAGCATAATGCAAAAGAAAATCATCAAATCACAAAAGGAAAAAGAAAGGAACAAGAAGAAATATAAAATCAACTAGTAAACTAGGTTTAAAATGGCAAAAAATACATATCTATCAATAATTACCTCTGGGACTTCTCTGATGGTCCAGTGGCTAAGAGTCTGTTCCCAATTCAGGGGACCCAGGTTCGATCCCTGGCCAGGGAAATAGATCCTACCTGCTGCAACTAAAGATACAATGTGCCACAACTAAAGTCTGGTGCAGCCAAATAAATAAAAATAAATTTTTAAAAATTACCTTAAATATCAAAGGACTAAATGCTCTAATTAAAAGATACAGAGTGGCAGATTTGATAAAAAAAAAAAAACAAAAAACAAAACCAAGAGCCTGCAATATGCTATCTACAAGAGACCCACTTTAGGGCAAAGGACACACATAGATTGAAAGTGAAAGGATGAAGAAAGATAATTCATGCAAGTGAAAATGGCAAGGAAGCAGGGGTCACAATACTTAGACAAAATAGACTTTGAAACAAAGACCATAAAGAAAGCTTTTTAAAAAGAGAGCTCCAAACCAACACCTAACAGGACTCAAGAATTCTAGTGAATTCAAGTATAATTCTAGAATGGTGAAGGAGGTTTCAGGCGTAGTTCGATTATACCATCTCTTAAACTCATCCAGCTCTCCTTGCTGTAAAACCATGATTATCTGGCAACTTCTAATAGTCTGGATCAAGGGTTGGTGAACTGTGTCTTAAAGGGCCAGACAGTAAACATTCTAGGCTTGCAGGCCACTCGGTCTCTGTGGAAGCCAATCAGCATCTGTGGCACCACAGAACAGCCAGAGAAGCTGCATAAACATGGGAATGGCCACATTCCAAGAAGATGATATTTGCAAAAACAGGTGGCTAGCCTGAAGGCTGCCTTTTGTCAGCCTCTGATCTAGATGCAGAAGCATATTATCTTGGTTTTAAAGAAAATTTGAATTTACTAGCATTATTCTAGGCTTCTTAGTAGGTTTTACTTACTGCCAAGTATTAATAACATATGGAACAGAATATCAATCACTCAACTGCTAATATGGCCAGGGAACCAGTCAGTTTAGTGTGAGTGGACATAAATCAGTGTTCTGGATTTTGATCCTCACAGCACCTACAAGAGGCCCAAAGTGGGCAGCTGGTATACCTCCCTATCTATGAGATCCTATGGCTACAACTGAAGAATGAGCTCTAAGAACCCAAAAGTCACCATAATTGGGATCACTAAAAAAAAATAATAATAATAACAGAGTTTGGAATAAAAATTGAGGGAATGTCAGTCAGTGCAAAAACATCCTGACAATCAGGAAAATATGTGTGCTGACAAAAATTCAATAACATGTTTGGAGAAGAAAGATACCAAGTATTAGAAGTGGTAAACCAAATTCTGGTCCTAAAGAGGCCTTAATACTAGATCTAGAAACTAATGATTAAACTAAAAGGGCAAAACAAAATACGAGGGCGTTACTATAACTGGCCACTTGGCTTACTGAAAGGTAAGTAAAGACTCCACCTGCCAATGCAGGAAATGCAGGCTCGATACCTGGGTCAGGAAGATCCCCTGGAGAAAAAATGGCAACACACTCCAATATTCTTGCCTGGGAAATCCCATGGACAGAAGAGCCTGGAGGGCTACAGTCCACAGGGTCCCAAAAGATTTGGACACGATTTAGTAACTAAACAATGACAACAAACATGTAAGTTATGGATATCACAAGAGGATAACTGCAAGCTACCTCCAAAAATGCAATTAAGAATTAACACATTAAGTAGACCAGTCATCTGCAGAAATGATACAAACACAAAAATGTTTGGTATCTGCTGCTGCTCCTAAGTTGCTTCAGTCGTGTCCAACTCTGTGTGACCCCATAGACGGCAGCTTACCAGGCTTCCCCGTCCCTGGGATTCTCCAGGCAAGAGTACTGGAGTGGGTTGCCATTGCCTTCTCCGTTGGTATCAGTTTTAGGAATATCCCAAATCTATTCCAGGTGATCTAGATGATGAGTGGGACATAGTTCTTGATGAAACCAATGATAGAGCTTGATAAATAACCTGATGAGGTGAGAGCCCTGAAATGGTAAGAGCACAGCTTTCATTTACTGATAGTTGCCACAGAACCCTTACTATACACCAGAAGCTTTACACACATGATTTCATTTAATCCTCACAACAGTCATATGAAGAAACTTTGTTTATGGATGAGAAAATTAGAGCTTGCCTAAAGTTAATAGTAGGGGACAGAGCTGTTATTCAAACCCAGACCAGGACTCCACAACTAATTGTATTTTTCAAGTGGATCATCTGTAGAACTCTATCCAAAACCAATACAATATTGTAAAGTAAAAAAATAAATTAAAAAATAAATAAAAAGAAATGTTCTAAGAGTAAATCAGTTGGGAAATTCTGAATGTTTACTGTACCTAGGACTTCTCTGAGCCTTTATTATAAATTTAAAAGCCAAGGAAGATAGCAACTTGATTGACTGGTCTTTCTAAACCTTAACTTCACTTGTCCTTTCTCTTTCTAACTGTACGGAGTGAATAATTAACAGAAAATAATACTTCCAGGATGTGGACTAGATATTGTAGGGGTATGTAATTAGGGTGCTCAAAAATGCCTGGATTTGAGACTTTGCATTTAAAAATAAATGTTTACATGTAAAAACAAAATTAAAATAGAGCTTTTCAAAAAGGTTAAACTTAAAGAAATACGTTGGATAATAGCTACAATATAGAATATGCTCTAAGAATAGGAGTAAAAGCTGTTTGGCTCCCCTTGGTTGTTTGACTCATAGAAGATCTGAGTTGTAAACAAGCAGAGGATGATGCAATTTCTGATATAATTAAAACTGGGTAAGCCACTGGAAAAAAAAAAAAGGTCTGATGCTCTCCAGTTAGGTTCTAAGAAAATATGCACTCTCATACCTAAGTGGGAGAATAAATTGCAGTTACTTTCAGGAGGTCTGACTTAGCAAAATGACTTTTAATTACAATGTGTATTCTATTTAACCAAGAAACTTCTCCTTTTGGAATAATCTAAGGAGATAATCCCATATGTATACAAACATAAGTAAAAGCATATTCATCACAGTATTATATATAATAGTGACAAAGTAGAAGCTAGTTGTTACAGGCAATCAGTAAAGGATTGATTTGATAAATACATTGAAATATATGCAGCCAATAAAACAGATGATGATGAAAGTCTATATTTATGGACACAGGAAAAAAAAAAAAGAAATTCCAAGACATTTTGTTAAGCAATTAAAAGTGGAACTTGTTTATTTCTTTCTTCATTTAGCAGATGTTTCTTGAGTGCCCACATGTGTCAGGCCCTCCTGTAGTCATGGGCGTTACAGAGGTGAGCAAAAAAGAAATAAAACTATTGCCTTCCTAGAGCTGACAGCCTAATGACAAATGAAAGATAATAAAAAGTGAAATAAATTATGTAGTATATAAAGCAGTGTGTACAGTACGATAAATGTGTATTTGTATTGAAAAATGTCTGTAAAGAGTTTGGTTCATAATGGTTATCTGTATGGTGGGGATTTTTATTTTTCATTTCATATATCTTTTTCTTGAAGTGTTTTTAATTCTTTTTAAATCAGAAGAAAACTAACAAATTTCTATTTTGACAAAAATAAAATGACAAAATTTTATTTTAAAGAGTGTATGAAATAATGATATTTGTTTCCTTCCTTCAAAGAAATTAAGAGATCAACAACTGTGAAACAGGAGACATTTTTGACATTAAAAAGAAGTGCTCACATGTAATCAGAACCACGGTAATGTGAGCAACAGGCTCTCTCTCATTCATTACTAGTGAGAATGCAAAATGGTACAGCCACTTTGGAAGGCCGTTTGAAATTTCTTACAAAACTAAACACACTCTCAACATGTGATCCAGCCGTCACACTCCTGGTATTTACTCAAATGAGCTGAAAACATATCCACACAAAAACCTGCTCAACGATGTTTATAAAGCAGCTTTATTCATAATTGACGAAACTTGGAAGCATCAAGATGTCTTTCAATAGGTGAATCGATAAACTGGTACATTCAGATAATGCAATATTATTCACTACTGAAAAATCAGCTATCAAACCATAAAAGGACATGAGGGAACCTTAAATGCATGTGACTAAGTGAACAAAGCCACTTAAAAGTGGCTTAAAATCTTAAAAGGTTACCTGCTGTATGACACAAACGAAATGACGTTTTGGAAAAGGCAAACTATGGAGACAATAAAAGGATTGGTGATTGCCAGGGGTTGGAGGGTGGGGAGGGATGAACAGGTGTAGCACAGAGGATTTTTAGGACAGTGATTCTGTCTTGTATGATACTGTGATGATGCATACACGATATTATATCTTTGTCAAAACTTAGAGAACACACAACACCTAAAGTGAACTCTAATATACACTATGGACTTCAGGTGTCAATGACATGTCATTGCAGGCTCACCAGTTCTAACACATGTACTAGTCTGATTGGGAATGTTGCTAGTGGGAAAAGCTATGCATGAGTAGGGATAGGGGGTATATGGAAAATCTCTGTACTCTCTACTCAATTTTTCTATAAGCCTAAACTACTCTAAGAAATACTCTATTTAATTTTAAAAAAACATACACACAGTGATATACCATTTTACATCCATCAGGATGACCACTATCAAAAAGTGTTGGTGATGAAGTGGAAAAATTAGAACTCTTGTGTACAGCTGGTGGGAATATAAAATGATGTAATTGCTGTGAAAAATAGTGTATTAGTTCCTGAAAAAATTAAAAATAGGAATATTATGTGGTCCAACAATTTCACTTCTGAGTACGCACCCAAAAGAATCAAAAGCAGGGTCTCAGAGAGGTGTTTGTACACTCGTGTTTATAGCAGCAGTATTCACAGTAACCAAGAAGTGGAAAAAACTTATCTCCCAATGAAACAAAATGAAGTACATACACGCAATGGAACATTCAGTTCAGTTCAGTTCAGTCGCTCAGTCGTGTCCGACTCTTTGCGACCCCATGAATCGCAGCACGCCAGGCCTCCATGTCCATCACCATCTCCTGGAGTTCACTGAGACTCATGTCCATCGAGTCAGTGATGCCATCCAGCCATCTCATCCTCTGTCGTCCCCTTCTCCTCCTGCCCCCAATCCCTCCCAGCATCAGAGTCTTTTCCAATGAGTCAACTCTTTGCATGAGGTGGCCAAAGTACTGGAGTTTCAGCTTTAGCATCATTCCTTCCAAAGAAATCCCAGGGCTGATCTCCTTCAGGATGGACTGGTTGGATCTCCTTGCAGTCCAAGGGACTCTCAAGAGTCTTCTCCAACACCACAGTT
Source organism: Bos indicus (assembly GCF_029378745.1). NCBI lineage: Eukaryota > Metazoa > Chordata > Mammalia > Artiodactyla > Bovidae > Bos > Bos indicus. The sequence goes on along the minus strand of NC_091770.1, from coordinate 10,681,669 downwards.
AAAAAGCATCAATTCTTTGGCGCTCAGCCTTCTTCACAGTCCAACTCTCACATCCATACATGACCACAGGAAAAACCATAGCCTTGATTAGACAGACCTTTATTGGCAAAGTAATGTCTCTGCTTTTGAATATGCTATCTAGGTTGGTCATAACTTTCCTTCCAAGGAGTAAGCGTCTTTTAATTTCATGGCTGCAGTCACCATCTGCAGTGATTTTGGAGCCCAAAAAATAAAGTCTGACACTGTTTCCGCTGTTTACCCATCTATTTCCCATGAAGTGATGGGACTGGATGCCATGATCTTCGTTTTCTGAATGTTGAGCTTTAAGCCAACTTTTTCACTCTCCACTTTCACTTTCATCAAGAGGCTTTGTAGTTCCTCTTCACTTTCTGCCATAAGGGTGATGTCATCTGCATATTGAGGTTATTGATATTTCTCCCGGCAATCTTGATTCCAGCTTGTGTTTCTTCTAGTCCAGCGTTTCTCATGATGTACTCTGCATATAAGTTAAATAAGCAGGGTGGATTACTCAGCCTTAAAAAGAAAGAACATTCTGATACATGCTACAACATGGACAAACCCTGAGGACATTGTGCTAAGTGAAATAAACTAGTCACAAAAAGACATATACTGTGTGATTCCACTCATCATATGAGGTACCCAGGGTTGTCAAATCTGGACAGAAAGTAGACTGGTGACTATCAGGGGAAGTCGGGAGTTGTTACTTAATGGATACAGAGTTTCAGTTCTGCAAGATGAAATTGTTCTGGAGATTGCACAACAAAGTGAACATACTTAATAATAATGAAGTGAACACTTAAAATGGCTAATTTTATGTTATGTGTATTTTACCACAATTAAAATAAAAAATAAAAGAACTAAGAATATAATGAAACACAGATAGCAAAAAGGAAAGACTTTAGATTAAATTCCAATAAGGCAAATGCTACCAGATAAAGCCAAAAGGTAAATAAATAAAAGTTAAACTGGTGGGAAAATAATTGCAGCTCTTGTGATAAACAAAAGGCTAATGGTATCACTATTGAAATATACCAAGGACCCTTAAAACTCAAGAAGATAAAGACAAACCATACAATAAAAAAATAGACAAAGATATGATCTTTCTCAGAGGAAGATTCCCCCCAAAAGATTAATAAACGGGTCTATTCTCATTGTTCACCAAATAATTTAAAATTTTAATTTCACAACAAGAAGATGCTAAGTCTGTCCTTTTGGATTAGGAAAAGTTTAAAAGATGGTTCATTGCCACATGGTTCTTTGGGGCACAAAGAGAGCAAGAGGAGCAGAGATGCTCAGTTGGCCAACTGTCCACCAAAAGAAACATCTTAAGATGAAGACACCTGTTTCCATATTTTCCTTTTTAAAAAAAATTGAATGCATTACTTTTATAATTAGGGGGAAAACTTAGCCAATTCTAAGGTGGTGAGCCACATGAAAATTTGTATGTTTCCAAAGGTAATAAACAGATGTAATGGACAAAAAACCACTGATACTCAGTGTCTGAAACAGTGTGAAGGAAGTGGTCTCATATCTTATTGGCAAGAGTGTAAACTAGTACAACGTTTTTGGAAGACAATTTGGCCTATCTATCAATATTTTAAATGTTCCTTGCTTGATCAGACAATTCCACTGTAGGAAATGAACCTATATATAGATATACTTACACATGTATACAAAGGCACAATATATAAAGTTTTATAAACTGCAGCAATGTTTGCATAAGTGAAAAATTGAAAATGACTCAAGAACCTATGAATCAGAATATTGGTTAAAAATTTTACAGTATATCCCTACTATGGAAAACTATGTTAGGGTTTAAAAAAATCTATAAGCTGATTTGGACAGCCATCCAAGAGTATTATTAAGAAAACAGGGCAAGTTTCAGAACAGTTGCAAAAATGTATGTTATAACATAATCCCATTTTTATAAAGTCACATAAAAATAGAAGAAAAAATCTGGAAGAAGACTGAAAGAATGTACATCATACTGAAAGCATGTTAGAACCATCTCTGACTCAGGTCTGTACGAGATTGTTGGAGGCAATTGCCTTCTAAAACACACATTTTTGTGTTCTTTGAATTTTTTGCATTATTTTTGAAACCAAGGGGAAAAAAAGAAAGAAGTAGCTGTTTCAGGGTGAGAATCTTCATAATATAAAAAAAAAAAAAACGACAACAACAACTGAGCACCTCTGACAGATGGCTTGGCCTCCTGCCTCCTCCACCCTTTCTCTCTATCAAAGTCAAGGCAGACTCCAGCCTCTCTAAGTATTTCCGACAGGCTTCAATTTATTCAGATAGCCTTCTCTGAACTCCGGACTGTTTGGACCCGGACTCACAACCAATTCCCTTTGATTATAGATTCTTCATTGCTTATAAAATGATTGTGGCAACCAAGGTATGAACTTTCACCCAAGTCACAGTTCAGAATGATTAGAAGAGAATGAAGCCAACCCTGATACTGGGAAGAGAAAAAAACACCCCCATTATACCCCTGATCCACTCAGACGAGACTCACGCTCTGTTGCTGCCCAGGGAGGGAGACTAGTGGGGAGCGCTTGGCCTGGCACTGGCGCTGAGCTGTCCCGCCCAGTCGGAACTGGCAGCACTGTGTCCTTGCTGGACAGCTCCCACCCCATCTGCCGCCCTCGTGCCCCACCATCCACAACGAGGGCTTTTCCAGGGACTTGAAAGGGTCAGGGAATCTTCCTGGGGGCCTGGAATTTAGACCTGGCATTAAGCACTCAGGCCAGTGGTCAAAGATAAGTAAGTATACCTCATGATGGCTACAGTGTCCCTTCTATACAGGGGACAATCCGAGGTCTCCATGCAAAGCCTTCCCCAGTCTTTCCTCTGGGTCCTCTCAGCAGTGGCCACTCCTTACCCACACCTCTGCCCGCCTCAGTCCTTAATTAACGAGCGATACAGACCTATACCAGCCATTGTGCCAGGACCCCCAAAACCACTGGGACCTCCACACAGTGTCTCCAAAATGGATGCAGTTGTGCATGGTCTGCTGCAAGCCCACGTTAGCTAAAAGCCAAAGGGCAATGGCGTCCACACCTGGGAAAACAATCCCCCAAAGGGCAATGGCGTCCACAGCCGGGAAAACAATCCCGTGTGCCCTCCTCCCCTGCTGCCCCTCACACAAGCCCCTAACTTTGGGGCTGAGTCACCTGGGGGCCCAGGACAATGTAAGCAGGCATGCAACACACATTTCTTCTGGTGACGGGTAGGAACCCTGGACGTCTGGGTGAGAGGAAGAGGTTTGTGAAACACAGAGCCATAGCCCCAGTGTTTCTGATTTAGTCCTGTTGGGTGAAACCCGAGGGTCTGCATTTCTAACACGGCCCAGGTCATGCAGTCGCTGCCTTCCAGTCAGCCTGGGGACCACACTCGGGGAACTGCTGGGTTTTAAGGTGGGGCGGAGTCAGAAAGGCCAGTCAGGAGGCTGTGCCGGGCAGGACCAGAGCCTGAAGCAGGGTGGGGGCCCACGGGGGTGGCAGGGAAGAGGTAGAGCATTTCCAAGGGGAAGTGGCACCAGAAAGATGCCTGGGTGGATATGGGCATCAGGGATGGCGAGGCAGTTACTAGCTTAAAGGACTGAGAGGAAGGACTCTGAAGTAGGGAGCCCATTGTCACAGCAACATCGACAGGAGGGGACAAGGATTCCGTTTTGGAGGGTCATCTGGGCAGGAACATCCAACAGGCAGTCGGTTCTTTTAGTCTGGGTCAGGCATGAGGCGTTGGGACTGGGGAATATGGTGGGGAGAGTAATTGCCACAGAGCTCTAGCTGCTAGCTTGGAAATGAAGCGGCTACTCAGGAAGAGGATGTGAGAAGAGCAGGAAGCCCAGGACTGTGGACAGGTCTACAAGCTTGCGGGCCTTGTTAGGTGGAGCGGGTCTTGTTGGGTGTCCCTCCACAACAAGGCAGCTACCTTAGGCTGTGTTCCCAAGGTCCAGGGACTGGCAGAGGGAATCAGGAAAGGAGACAGAGGTTTCAGAAGAGGCTCATGCTGTTCTGGGCCCGCAGGTGACCCAGCCCAGGGGTTAGGAGAGTGTGTGAGAGGCCACAGGTCAGGAGAGTACACGGGATTGCTTCCCCAGTGTGGATGGCATTTCCCTCTGGTTTTTAGCTGACCTGGGCTTGCCCCAGACCAGGCACAATTGCATCCATTTTGGGGACACTGCCCTGGGGTGGCGGGCAGCAGGGCCTAAGTAGGGAGGTGCAGAGGGAGGCGGCCCACTGCCATTCTTGGTATGGTTCTCTCTCCAGGAGCAGAACTCCATCTGGCCTCACTCTGGGCAGCTTATAAGGCCTGGTGTGAGTTTTGTTTATGCAAGTGCAGCATAAAAGGAACAAATCCGCCAGCACCGAGGCTGCAGCCTCTGGAGTCCTTTTGCATACATTTTTTCAAATGATAATTCACTCTACCCAACCCCCTTCTCCACCCTCCCCACCCCCAAGGCCGATTTATTGAAAAAACCACCTTATATGGTAATATTGCTAACACACCGTCAGCTGGCCTTTTTAGGGACTCTGTTTAAAGAAGATCCGCCTCTGGGGTTTTATATTGCTCTGGTATTTATGCCAAAGACACACCAGCCCTCAGTCACTGGGAGAAGAACCTCTCCTACACTCGGTGAGTACTATACAGCTTCTGCTGTCTCTGTCTTTTTGGGGCCGCCTGGCCCCCTGGGTACAGGAGGCGCCTTCAGATTGGCCTGGCTTTGGTGACGCTGGCCTAGGTCACACGTCAAGGCCCTTGGTGTGCAGTGGCGCCTGCAAGCACACTGCTGCCTGCCAGGAGAAGGCATTTCTGGCCATGGGGCATCCTCGGGCAAGGGCAGCACAGCTCCCTGCCCTCTTAACCAGGTGCTGGGTGGGATATGTTACCTGCGCGCTCTCTCTTCTCACTGCTCACCAGGGCCAGTGCAGATCTATTCCGTGTCCTTTGTCATGGCTCAGGATGTCTGGGAGGCTGTTTAGGGGAGCAGATGCTTTTCAGAGAAATGACTTCCCAGGGCATTTAAATCCAAACCAGTCATAGCCCTTGTGTCTGTGAGATGTCTTGTTGGGGATGGGTGAATATTTTCTTCAGACCACCTCTTGTCTCTCTGACTTCTGCTTCATGCTTGGCTAAGAGTTTTCTCGGTCTTGAAGGCTCCAGGATGCAACAAATCAGGAGTAGGGTGGAGTAAGTGTCCCGGGGCATCATGTGACTTTAGGGCTGGAAGGAAGTGGAACCATCTATTAACAATTCATTCTGCGATGAAGACACTGAGACCTGGGGAAGTTAAGACCCTCACCCAGCTGTGAGACCACCACCAATGTCGTTGTCCTCCCCCAGTGACACACACACACAGACACGTGAGCATAAATAATTAAGAGGGAAATAGACCAAGGGGCTGTGTCCACTTTTGCGATCAAACTCTGCTAACATCTCTTTACAGCTGAGGCTGGCCGGTGTAGTGGTGCAGGCCTTGAAGATAGACCACCCAGCAATGGAAGTAATACTATATCTCCCTGGCAGTGCTGTTGTGAGGATTAAATGAAATAATATTTGTAGAAAGTTCCCAGCTCAACACTGTCAGGGCCTGGCCCTGAGTGCTCAGACCTTAAATATCACCTGGACAGTTTGCTGAAACAGACTGCCTTACCCCAGATTCTGACTCAGTAGACTGGGATGGGAGCTGATAATTTCCACCCCTAATAAGCTCCCAGGTGAGGCTGAGGTGGCTGGTCTGGAACCGCCCTTTGCACAGGGAGGCTTTAAGCTCTTGCTTTTACCATTTGAATGGGTTTAGAGTTTGAGGTTAGCCCTTGGGCTGCATAGAGAGATTCCTATGACACAGATGGAGGGGAACTAGAAGAAATCTAATGAGCAGATATTATACGTCACACCTGGGAAACCAGGATGGGCAATATGACATCATGACCTTGAAGCTACATTTCTTTCCTCCTTCCCTTTGTTCATTCTGGCAACACTTCTTGGCGCACTTGTTATGTAAGCAGGCATTGTCCCTGCTCCTTAGGACAGAGTAGGGGTTCTGCAATCACTAGGAGAGACAAATGAAAACCATGGAAAAGATAAATATATGAAAGAGGTAAAGCCCAGGAGTCTCTCACCCAGCCCAGAAGTTATCAGGGAAGGCTTCCTGGAAGAATGGGTACCTAACCTGGGTCCTAAAGTCGGGATAGTCCCAGGACAGAGGACAAGTGGTCTTTGGGACTGTTTAAGTGGCTCAGCTCCACTGAATATAGATTTCAAGGCAGGAAGCAGGGAGTTCTAAGGTCAGAGGAGAAGGCGGGGCCAGATTACTAGGGCTTTCTGCTGGTGCTGCTGCTGCTAAATCACTTCAGTCGTGTCCGACTCTGCGACCCCATAGACCGCAGCCCACCAGGCTCCCCTGTTCCTGGGATTCTCCAGGCAAGAACACTGGACTGGGTTGCCATTTCCTTCTCCAATGCGTGAAAGTGAAAAGTGAAAGTGAAGTGGCTCAGTCGTGCCCGACTCTTAGCGACCCCATGGACTGCAGCCCACCAGGCTCCTCCATCCATGGGATTTCCCAGGCAAGAGTACTGGAGTGGGGTGCCATTGCCTTCTCCACTAAACTAAAGGACTGGGCAATGGGGCATCACAGAATGGTAACAGCAAGAGGTCTGCCCCCTGAAAGGACTGCTCAGGCAGCTGTGAGGGGAGTGGGCTGGAACAGGGCAAGACTGCTACAGCAGTGCACTGGTCCCAGCTGGCGGTGGATCCAGACATAAAAGGCCTGAGGATTGGAGGGGAAGGAGCAGGGAGGACTGGGGAACCGGGCTCCATCCTGGGTGGGGGTACAAGTCTCTGAGGGGCCAATCCAACCAGAGGACGATGCCATCGATGAGGATGGCAGTCTCAGAGATGGAGTTGCGGTGCCAGGGCCGTGGGGCTCAGGAGAGGGGTCAGGTCTAGATCTGAGCAGGGGAAGAGAGTGGCCAGGATAAAACAGAACAGCAAGTCCAAATGGCAGATTCCTGAGGACCAGTAGGGTTACGAGCAAGAAGCCATTTTTAATTTAATTAGAATTAACCAAGTCAAGGTACCCTGAAGTTAATAAGAGGTGCCGCTAGAATTTTCCACCGTAGGAGTGTTCCTCACGCAGTCATTGTATGGATGTATGCACTTGCAGATTATAATAGGCGGCTGCTTAGCTGTCAATTGAAGCCCTCACTCCAATCTATTTCCCCAACTATTACTTGAAATCTCACTATATTTGAGAGGCTTTCCTTTTAGGACTCAAACTTTTCACTGAAATGAAAATGCCTTTGGAAACTGGCATAAATTCAACCTTCCTTTCAATAATCATTGATTGGTGAAGCAGATCCTTCATCTCCTTCCAGTGTGGCAGACTTCATCCTGAGAGCAAGTTGTAATGGAGAAGATAAGAGAGATAACAAGAATTATTATTTTTTCAGTCCTTTACAATAGGGATTGGGAAACTTTCTGTAGAGAACAAAATAGTAAATATTTTAGGCTTTGTGAGTCTAAAGGTCTCTCTCACAATTACTCAACTCTGCCATTGTACTGGAGCAGCCACGGACAGTATGTAAATAAATGGATGTAGTTGTGTTCCAATAGAACTTTATTTATTATTTGATTTCATATAATTTTCTTGGGTATTAGAATCTTATTCTTTGACTTTTTTGCAACCATTAAAAAATATCAAAACCATTCTTAATTCAAGGGTGTCACAAAAACAGGTGTTGTAGTTTGTAGACTACAGGGTCAGGAGTTTACTGACCCTGATTTGCACTTTATAAAGCACTTCATTTCCATTATTTCATTTGATCCATTATCCCGGGAGATAGATGTCACCATTTCCATTTTACAGTTGAGGAAACTGAAGGCCAGAGAGGGAGCCGTGGAACTGAGCCACGGGAAGGGGCACCTGAAGGGAGGAGAGAAAAGGAAAGAGGGCGGGAGAGAACTCTGAAACCAAATCTTCAGAGTGAGGGTGGGGAGCGCTCACCCTGTTCTCGGATTTGCTTGGGGGTGGCCAGGGGTATGTGTGGGTGAGCAAATCCTTTGCACTCATTATGTCTTTGGGTTTTGGCCACTTTTTGGGGAGGAGCGGGGATTTGTGCTTCTAACTCTGTGAAATCCTCAATGAAGCCCAGATGTAGTATGTGCTGAAAGGGCCAGAACAGTGCACTTGGGTTTTCTGCGAGTGTAAAGGGATTGTGACCCAGGAAACCACAGTGACGTTGGCTCTGGTTCAGCTGACACACTCGAGTCTAGCCACAAATTACCAGCAAGCGGCTGAGTGAGGTTTAGAATTTCCCCCAGCAGAGACCTTCCAGGAGAGGCTGGCTCCAGGGTCCAAGCCTTCCCCCAGAGGGCCCCTGCCGCCAGCTGCCCTCCCTCTGCCTTCACCTCCCTCGCTTCTCATTTGGTTCCAACTTCAAGAAAAAGCAGATCTGAATCCACCTCAAGTGCTGCAGAATGGCACGGCTGACAGCTTGAAGTCACTCTGTGGCTTGTCTCAGCTGCTGGGAAATCAAGTCCAACACGCTTTCTTCCTGTAAGTGCAGAACTTCAGGGGGACACAATAGGGTTCACCAAAAAGCCAGACCGGCTTGAACTACAGGTCACACGAGAGAGGGGACCCCAGAGGGAGATAGTCACAGAGGGGCAGCTTTGCTTCTTGGCCACGTTTGGAGGTTGTTTTCTCCTCTAGGTGGACCACCTGCTAGAACAAGGAAACCCAGCGCTCTGTGCCCAGCTTGTGAAGAAGACCATCCCTTCGTGGTTCTTTTTTTTTTTTTTTAATCTATTTTTTGTTGTTGTTGTTTAATTTCTTTTTTTTTTTTTAAACTTTACAATATTGTGTTAGTTTTGCCAAATATCGAAATGAATCCGCCACAGGTATACATGTGTTCCCCATCCTGAACCCTCCTCCCTCCTCCCTCCCCATACCATCCCTCTGGGTCGTCCCAGTGCACCAGCCCCAAGCATCCAGTATCGTACATCGAACCTGGACTGGCGACTCGTTTCATACATGATATTATACATGCTTCAGTGCCATTCTGCCAAATCTTCCCACCCTCTCTCTCTGCAGATGAATGGATAAGAAAGCTGTGGTACATATACACAATGGAGTATTACTCAGCCATTAAAAAGAATACATTTGAATCAGTTCTAATGAGGTGGATGAAATTGGAGCCTATTATACAGAGTGAAGTAAGCCAGAAAGAAAAACACCAATACAGTATACTAACGCATATATATGGAATTTAGAAAGATGGTAACAATAATCCTGTGTACGAGACAGCAAAAGAGACACTGATGTATAGATCAGTCTTTTGGACCCTTCGTGGTTCTAAATCATGTGAGCGAGCTGCCTGGGACTGTGGGAACTGGGAGTTCAGCTCTCAGGGGCAGAGCAGACTGTCACGGTGGAGCCCAGGCAGGTGGAGGGATTGTCATCTGACATTTACTGAGCATCTACTTCGTGCTGCCCACCAGCACGGGGGCTGTCAACATAAATCTAGATCTTGTCATGGCACGGGAGGGGCTCAAAGGCTCCGAGAGAGAAAAGAACACTGACCCTTTTGTTTTAGGGCTTTTGCTGCCAGCAGTGCTAGAGAGACAGAGAGGCAGAAACAAAAACACCAAACATGGAGAAGTTGTGTGGGTGTCACTGAGCTGCTGGGGAAGGGGCAAGCCCAGGCTTTGGAGCCTCATGGGCTGTGGCCAGCCCTACCTCCCCCGGTGAGCAGCCTGAGAGCTATGTCCTTTCACTTTTCTGAGATTTGGTTTGCTTATCTGTAAGTTGGAACTAAGAATATCTTTACTCAGGGCTTCTGTGAGGATTAAATAGATAGTATGTGTGAAAGGCATTCAATTTTTAAAAATTAAAGATGTGTTTTTACCAAAAATCTAAACACAGAATATACTGTGTTTCACCTAACAAGACAGCCTGCACCTTTTCCATGGCAGTAAATATTCTGCTCTATTATGGGAAGGTTTCTGGCAACTAGTTTACAAGCATTTTATTTATTATTCAATAAACTTTTTGGCATTAAAGTTGGCCAAATCTTTGCACTCACCCAAGGATAAATGGGCTTCCCTGGTGGCTCAGCTGGTAAAGAGTCTGCCCGCAATTCAGGAGACCTGGGTTCAATCCCTGAGTTGGGAAGATCCCCTGGAGAAGGGAAAGGCTATCTACTTCAGAATTCTGGCCTGGAGAATCCCATGGACTGTATAGTAAATGGGATTGCAGAGAGTCAGACACAACTGAGCAACTTCCACTTTCACTGTCAAGGATAAATTGCTAGAAGTGTATTTGTGAAAAGACATGTGCATTTTTAAAGACTTTTGATAAATATTTGTAAATTCTCCTTCAGAAAGGTAGTCCTGTTCGCCTCGTCAGCTGTGAACAGGAGCTCACCTTCCCACACCTCTGCGGGCAAGTGTAGTCCTAAGGAGCAGACACAGCTTTCAGGCTGGAGATGGGGTCAGCTTTTATCCTGGCTCCAGAACACTGCTGACTGTCCACAAGACCCCAGGTCCTTCTCACAGAGGCTGAACAAGAACTTTCACAGTTTGTTATTCAGACTCACCTTTACAATTTCATATTTATCCTGTTAAATTTAATCCTAGTGAATTTAACTTGTTTTTCTCTGCTTTTTGAGATCATCTTAGATTTTGATCCTTCCAGCCAACAGATGTGTTTTATCTGGACATATGATCAGCGTGTACTCTACATTTTTGTCCAGTTCATATATAAAACATGAGAAAGGACCAGGAGTGGAGTTCTGAGGTATATCGTTGCCTCCAGGTTGACAGTGATCTATCAGTGAACACCTTTCAGTGACAGTAACTCAGATAGCTGTGAATATGCCTAATTGTTTTATTCTTCGGCCTACATGGCTTTATCAATAGTGATGTCACAGGAGAACTTGTCAGATGCCAAGATCAAATTAAGCTCAATTTCTCCCACGTTCTCCTTCATTTCCAGCCAGAGAGTCTTGGGGAAAAAAAGGAGGCTATTTGTTGTTAGTAAACCCTAGTCAGTTATAAGAAATCACTTCTTCTTTAATAATGCTTTCTTTAATAGTGCCTTCTGGAAACCCACCTAATTTGGATACCAAGATTACCTGAGGTTTTAGACCACTGCCTTGTTTCCCTTTTTGAACACTGGAACTTTTGCCATCTCCATCTCCTGCCATCTCTCCATTTCTCCATGGTTCCAACATGGTAGGTTAGGGAACTTCTCTGCAATCCAGAAACTGTTCAAACCAAAGGCAGCATTGTTTTGAACAACTAGGTACTTTTTCTTTAAATTTTTTAAAACCTTTTTATTTTATATTGGGGTATTGCCAATTAACAATGTTGTGATAGTTTCAGGTGGACAGCAAAAGGACTCAGCCATACATATACATGTATTCCTTCTTCCCTAAACTCCCCTCTGATCCAGGCTGCCACATAGCATTGAACAGAGTTCCCTGTGCTACGCAGTAGGATGTTGTTGGTTATCTATTTGCAGTCTAGCAGTGTACACATGTAGATCTCAAACTCCCTAACTATCTCTTCCCCATTGGCAACCATGGGCTCTGAGCAGCCAGGCACTTCCCTTCAATCTCCATCACATCTGACCTTCTTGTCTTCTCACCAGTGTTTGTTCTATGCCACTGAGACTAGTGGGCCAAAAAGACTGAAAATGCAATGTTGATACAGAAGCCTGACAGGTGATGGGAGTCAGAGTAGTAAACAGGTTGGGGGAAGGGGGTTCCAGACCCTGCATCTAAAGGTCCAGAAGGGACAGGAGATGACACAGTTCGGAGGATGGAAAGAACCTCCACATAGCCTCAGTGAGAAGGCCAAGGAGGGGGTCCAGACAGGAGATGAGTCTGGGGACACAGGCAGGGGCCAGACCTTGCTGGACCTTGTGGGCTGAATGAGAAAGTTGGGACTTGCTCTCCATGGCCAAGGGCATCATGAGGGTCAGCAAGGACAAGCAGGGTTGGATTCTAGACGTCCCGGTGGCCTCTCCCCGGGTGTACACCCTGCTTTGAACATAACAGGAAGGGCTTCCTTTTAGCCCGAAAATTGTGTGAACAAGCTTTTGCTCAGTCTCTAGGTAGTCTTTGGCATTCACAGGACTAGGACTCTCCCTCTTTCCTCTGGTCATGGTCTTTGCTGTCCTCCTCCCACGTAAGGTCGTACGGGAGCCGGGGTCCCAGTTGTCTGCGGCAGCTCTCTTCTTCCCCTCCTGCTGCATGTTCTGAGCGAAGCTCGGTGAGCTCCGCAGCCACCTTCTCTTTCCACGCCTTGTGCCTCTCTTCTCTGGACCCCCATCCCCCTCAGCTGAGACTCTCTCCACCTTCCACCCGGGGCTTGCTGGCCAGATAGTGATCTGCACACCATCTCCTAGACTGCTATTACTTCTCCTTTGTCACTCAAAAGAAAGAAAACCTGCAACATGTTAGAAACATTAATTTCCTAGTCAGTTTGCAGCCATCCCAATTCAGGTATCAGCACTGGAGGCAGGACTTCTCTGTTTTTTTTTCCATCTGAAATGACAGGGGCAGTGAGTCCCATCATGAATTCTCTTGCTTTCCTTGTCCTCCAGGGGCTTCTATCCTTAGGATTGTACATTTCACCTAGAACTGCTGCATCTTTTTTTCCTTGATGATATGTTATGACTGATTTTAATTATAGACTGTACATGGATACAGTCTCCTTGTTAAAAATTAAAACATTACGACACTTCTCCTCCCAGTCCCCTTCCCACCTCCAGGTAACTGCTATGATCAGCCTTAGTTTTTTTTCCCCAGAACTTTTTGCTATGTGTTCACATCCACAAAAAGAAAATTATAGAAAATGCGCAATATTTTTTGTGCTTTAAAAAAAACTCACAAATTTTTTATGCTGGGCCATCTATCCTGCAACTTGCTTTGTTCACTCAGCAGAATGGTTTAGAAACTTGTCCACATTAGTCCATGTCGATCTGCCTGTCCCTTCCCTTAACCTCAGTACAATATCCCACAAGGGACGTTTAGGCAGTGCCACATTGTACATTGATGTGTTTTTCGGATTAAAGAGTGCCAGTGTTCCCACAACTTAGCCAACAGCTATGATAAAACTTCGAATCTTAACAATGAGATGGGTGAAAATGGTCTTACTTCATTTGCATTTCCTGATAACTAATGAGGCTGATCACCTTTTCAGGTAATTGTTGGGAATGTGCATTTCCTTTTCTGTCAATTATCTACTTCATAGTTGTTTTTTTTTTTTCATTTTGAGCTATTTACTTTTTTCTTATTGATTTATAAGAGTTCTGGTATATAGTAAATGATAATCCTTAATTATGTTTATTGCAAGTTTTTTCTATTTCTTTTCTAAACTTCAAGTCTGTAGAGAGTTTTTCCATTGGATTAACACTTTGTATCATTTCAGGCCTTTGAGAGGCAGGTGGATTTGTTTGTGAGGGCTGCCATAATAAAGTATCACAGACTGGCTTAGCAAGGGAAATTTTATTTTTTCACAGTTCTGGAGGTTAGCAGTCTGAGGGCAAGGTGTCAGCAGGGCTGGTTTCTCCTGAGGCCTCTCTCCTTTGCTTGTAGATGATTGTCTTCTTGCTATGTCTTTACATGGTCTTCCTCTGTGTGTCTCTGTTTCAATTTTCTCTTGTAAAGATACCCATTCTATTGAATTAGGCACATTTGGTACCAGTCATAATAGATCAATGACCTCATTTTACTCTTACTTATCTCTTTAAAGGCTTTATCCTCCAATACTGGTACATTCTGAGGCACTAGGGTTAGACTTCAACACAGAAATTGGGGGGTACACAGTTGAGCTCAAAACAGCAGGGTAGAGAGAGGGAAGAGGCCCAAATGCCAGAGTGCAGGGCCGGGTCCTTGCCTGTCCGTCTGGAAGTAGGCCCTAGTTGCCCACGGGGTCAGACCCCAAAGCCGAGAAGATCGTCTCCAGCATGATTTTGAGAAGTGGCCAACTACCTCTCTTCTCCCCAGTTCCCTAGCTGCTCCAGCCCCTGGTTCACTCGGCCACACTCACCATGTGTGAAGAAGAGACCACCGCGCTCGTGTGTGACAATGGCTCTGGCCTGTGCAAAGCTGGCTTCGCAGGAGATGACGCCCCCCGCGCCGTCTTTCCTTCCATTGTGGGTCGCCCTCGTCACCAGGTACGCTCATGTGGACCCAAGGCTTTGAGTTCCTGGGAAGAAGCACTGCATTGTGGCATCCACGGGGAGCCGTGTGTGTGTGTGTTTGTGTGTGTGTGTGTGTGTTTCAAGTAAAGTAAGAGGGAGAAGTGTATGGATGAGCCCTGTTCTCTCAGAAAATGACATTGTTTTAGGACAGAGAAGGGAGACACGCCCACGAGAAATCATCCGTCTTCTCTCCCATCATTTCCCCATTCATCAGCATCTGCCTCACCCCGCTTCCTTCAGCCTGGTTTCCAGTGGGAAAAAAGGACATTCTTCTTGTCTTTATCCTTCTTCAGAGACTCTCCAATGCCTGAATCCCTCCAAGTGGAACCCTCAGCCAATTCTGTTCTCCTTCCTTCTCTTTTGCATTGCAGGGTGTGATGGTGGGAATGGGCCAGAAAGACAGCTATGTGGGAGATGAAGCTCAGAGCAAGCGTGGGATCCTTACTCTCAAATACCCCATTGAACACGGCATCATCACTAACTGGGATGACATGGAGAAGGTATTTGTGGACCCCTCCTGTAATGTGCTCATTTTAATATCATCAAGACCTTCTGCCCTGTCAACTCTTCCTCTACGATGTTTCTCACATCTTTCTTTCCTTCCTGTCCACCCCCCTGGGCATTCCCCAGCCTAAGTTGCCAACATCTCTCACTGGATGATTCCAGTGGCTTCCTGACTGATTTCTCTGTCTCCTGTCTCAATTGCCTAATTCATTCTCTGCACTGTTGCAAAGCTTGTCTTTCTAACAGACCAAACCATGTCACTTGCCTCCTGGGACTCTTCAGTAGCTCATCACTGACCAGCAGTAGGTTCCTAACTCCGTGTCTGGCATCTGAGGACCTGGTCCAGCCTAAGTCCGAGTTTTATCCTTTCCTGCAGCTTTCATCCCAGCCCAGTGCTTGTCCTTCTTTAAAATGCATGGTCCCCTCCAAAAAGGTGAATATCCTCTTTATGTTCCCTGTCCTGCCTCAGATAGGTACATTGATGCTATACTATTATGATGCTTCTCTAGTGAAAAATTTAAGTAAGAATTGCTACTGGTTTCTAGAAGCTTTTTTTCATGTCAGAAAATGGAAGAAGGACTTCCCTGGTGGTCCAGTGGTTAGGACTCCACGCTTCCACCACAGGGGACGGGGCTTCCGTCCCTGGTCTGGGAACTAAGATCCTGCCTGCCGTGTGGTGTGGCCAAAACAAAAAAACAAACAAAAAATCAAACTTTCACTAGATACCTAGGAAATACTAATATCAGGAACAAAACCACCTGTGAATGATAAATGAAAATAAAATATCCAGAAAAGGAAGATATGGGGGTAGTTTTTAAATAGTAGTTTGTGTTCAACAAAATCATGTGCAAAATGCTAATAGAACCTTTCTAATATTCTTTTTTAATTGAAGTATAGTTGGTGTACAATATTTCTAATATTCTTTTGATAAATCCCACTGACAGTTGTCTGAGAATTCTTGTTTCTGCAATGACTGTCTCTTGAAATGTAACAGAGGGCTTATTGAGCAGCAGCTGCAGTCTTGCAGCTGAGAATAAAGAAAGCTGATTTGAAATCTGTGCTTCACATACACTTTTCTCTAAACCTTAAATTCAGTCACTCTGAATGAGAGATAAACAGATAAAAAATGTAATTGCTTTTTGCTCCACTCTGTGGGGCGGTTAAAAGCACAGACACTGGTACCAGAAGCAGGGAGATTTGGGAGCAAAAACTTCCTCTAAACCTCAGCTTCCTTACTTGTGGAAATAAAAATACTTTCTTCACTAGGTTGCGCTGAAGGTTGAATTAGGCAAATAGTATAATCCCAAAGCATGGAGCATACTTAATGCTCAATACATGGCACATATTACTTGTATATGTCTAATGATATCTAATTTAAAAACAATAGACAAAATTTTTATTCACAGTAGTAATATGGACTCTTTAAAGAAATTCCTAAAAGTACATTACATACTTTAAAAGAAAAATTCAATAGGATAAAGCTGTCAAATTTTTTCAAGTTGATTTATAGGCTCATTAAAAGTAAAGTGAAAGTCGCTCAGTTATGTCTGACTCTTCGTAACCCCATGGAGTGTACAGTCCATGGAATTCTCCAGGCCAGAATACTGGAGTGGGTAGCCTTTCCCTTCTCCAGGGGATCTTCCCAACCCAAGGATCGAACCCAGGTCTCCCGCATTGCAGGTGGATTCTTTACCAGCTGAGCCACCAGGGAAGCCCAAGAATACTGGAGTGGGTAGCCTATCCCTTCTCCAGTGGATCTTCCCGACCCAGAAATTGAACTGGGGTCTCCGGCATTGCAGGTGGATTCTTTACCAACTGAGCTATCAGGGAAGCCCTCATTGCCATTCTAATAAAAATCTCACAATTGTATATATTTAAGGTATACAACTTGATAATTCGATAATGTATATACATTATGTATCAGTCACCATATTCAAGCTAATAACATATCTACTACCTCACAGTTTGTTTTTTTTCCTTGTAGTGAGAACACTTAATATTTATCCTCTTAGCAAATTTTAAGGACAGTATTGTTACCTCTAGTCACCATGCTAATATATTCTGTTAGATCTCCAGGTTTACTCATTCCGCATACCTGACACTCCGTGCGCCTTGACCAAGAGCACCTCCCTTTCCCCTCCCCCCAGCTCCTGGTAACTCCATTTTTACTCTCTACTTCCTTGAGTTTGACTAAAAATAACACAAGCTTTAATTATGCAAGATAATCATAAAGTTTGGAGAAATAAATAAAATAAAATTTATGAGACTATTATGAATAAGGAAAACTGACAGAAGACTTGCTATATCTGAATATTAAGATATACAGTTATACAAATTAAAACAATCTGATGCCAGTACAAAGGTGAAAAAGAAATAGTAAATGTAACTTCCAAGACCAGAGGGGAAAAAAGGATTACTCAGTGACAACTGATTACTGTTGTCAAAAAAGGATTACTGTGACAACTGATTCATTATTTGGGGGGGCAGGGAATCTGTTTATGGCCCTTACCTCATACAATTTCATTAAAACACATCAGTTGAACACAAAGTTAAATGTAAAAAAATTAATGAGAAAAATACAATATAGTAAGTATGAGTATCAAATTTCTGGTGAAATAAGTCATAGAAAGAATAACAAATGTGATTTCTTAAAAATCATAATTTCTAGTATGTAAAAATAAAACCAAATTTAGAAGGCAAACAACAGATTGCAAAGAAATTTCACAACTAGTGTAATAGAGGATTAATATAAACAACTAATATAAATTGATAATTAAAAACACAAAGTCTCCACCAGACAAATAATCAAGGGGCATGACCAGGGAATTGGCCAAATAGAAATGATTAAAAGTTGAAAATCTGAAAATTATTTGAAAAATTATTTAAAGTTTTATTTAAAAATTTAGAGTAAAACAGCTAGGTGTTATTTTTATCTGTCAAATTATTTCATATTTTAAGAGTGAGAACATTGAATGCAGATAAGGGTGAAATAGGCAATTTCTTATTCTGAAGTAAAGACAAAATTAGCCTCTTTGTGAGTAATAGAAATCAAAGCATTTTCCAGCAGTCACCAAGATGGCAGCACCCAGGCGTGAGGCTGGAGCTGACCCGAGGGCTTCAGGTGTGCTGGTGGGAGCTGGGGAAGCAGGCAAGGACCTCAAGATACCAACACACACACATGGTCAGTCCAGTCCTTCTTTAGGAGATGCAAAAGTCAGAACACCAATGGTCACTGAAATCACAGAAAAAAATTTGAATACTTTAGAAAAGAAAAGACTTTTCTATATATGGAACAGTGACCTTTGGAACAACAGTTGCTTTCCCTGGAATATCGGGAAACCTCATTTAACCTCAAGGTTAAACATGATGCTTTGAAGACATATGCATCATTGACTCTACTTCCATTTTTGTCCACTACAGTTTCCTACAGGCTTCTTATAACAGATGCTTTGTATTTAGGTAATACAAGCCAGGAAAACTGTGTTCTGAGAAGTTCACTGATTGGCATGGCATGTGGTGTTTTATACCCCACTGCTTTGGCTTTTTATAAAAATGGATGTCTGGCAGTCAAGTATACTGTTCCATTACCACCAAAAGGAAGGGTTTTATTTTACTGGCTGCTGCCTTGTCAAACAGAGATAAAAGCAATGGTGATTCCTCTCATTTTCCAGACAGTCTTTGGGATAGTTCATGGTTTTCAGCATTATGCAATATTTGAAAGTACATTTGAGAAAACTGTGTGTGAAGATTAACCAAAGAATGAATGGATACTGAATCAGCTGAATGAACTTTTTTTATGATAAAAACTCAGGCACTGCTGAAAGAGTTGAAAGTAATTCTAGATGGACGATTTGTTGTTGTTGCTGCAGAATGCTTGCTTTGCGGTGCTGTGCTGGTCTCTGCCATACAGCAGTATGCATTAGTCACAGTTGTATGTGCAGCCCCTCTTAGAACTTTTCTTTTTTGGAAAACATCCTGAATAGAAAAAAGAAAATGTAATAGGTACAAAGATAGTTTTCACACAATTATACAAAAAATCAAGCTACCCTGAATAGCAATGTGATTAAATATATGATGGTGATGAGATATGATCAACTGTCATATAAGCATTAAAACAGTTTTTAACTCAATTTATTAAAAATAAATATTTACTATGAAAAAGAAAATTATTTACTTATATTAACTGAAAAGTGATAGGAAACAAAATTGAACACAGAAATGTAATCGTAGTAAGTAAGAAATAAATGAAAGCATATGAAGTGAATAAATGATAATAGTAATAAATTTGAAAATACATAAAGATGAAAGATTAGGGAGAGAAAAAAGCCAAAGTGTTAACTGTTTATTAGTAAGTGATGGAAATATGGGAAATTTGTATTCCTCTTAAAGAAATTTTCCTAATTTAAAAATTGTCAACATCTTTAACTTTTAAAGTACTTCATAACTTAAACTTCAAAGTACTTTATAAAAGCTTTTGAAAATGAAATAAAATGAAGTGCAGATGGTTGGACCCAACATCCAAAAAGATTCTGATTTATGGGCCTGGGATACAGCCTGGGAAGCTGCACCTATAGCAATTATCCCCACAACTGAGGCCACATTTGGGGAAACACTGACATCACCTTATTAAGCCTAACTGCGGTCTCTTCTGTCTCCTGTGACACCCCCACAGCCTGCGGCCTCTGCCTGTGCCATTTGCTCTGCCTCGGCTGCCCTTCTCAGTCTTTGGAGACCGTCCTTTGCCTTCAGGGCTCTCTCAGATCTCCTAGAAAATGGACTTCTCCTGCCTCTTCCTTCACTTGAATATGAATGTGTCTTTGCATTTTGTCTTTTTGACTGCTTTTCTCCGCTCTAGACTTGGAAACTAAGGTTACATTTAGCACCATCCTAGCTGCCGTCTCTGGGGTCACACAGAGTCGGACAGGACTGAGCAACTTAGTAGCAGCAGCAGCACAAAACCTGAGGCCCATAAACATACCGGTGCAATGGACACAAGGGCTCTGTGCCCCACCTCTGGGGAAATCAAAGCCCTGTGTCCCTACCACTCTTTGCTGAATCCCTTTGAAATAAAGGCTCTTGTTTGCTGTCTGGATTACTCAGAGGGAACCGGACACAGTGGGAAGAAGTAACTTCCTCTAAAACTACCATGCAATGTTTTCAGAATCTAATATTGTGCCCTGTAACTATTAAATATTCAATATGTAGAAGTAAACTACCAGGCTTCCCCGGTGGCTCAGACAGTAAAGAATCCGCCTGCGGTGCAGGAGACCTCGGCTCAATCCCTGGTTTGGGAAGATTCCCTGGAGAAGGGCATGGCAACCCACTCCAGTGTTCTTGCCTGGAGAATCCCAGGGACAGAGGAGCCTGGCGGGCTACAGTCCATGGGGTCACAAAGAGTCGGACACGACTGAGTGACTAAGCACAGCACACATACAGAAGTAAAAAAAAGAACTAGCTTCATCTAAAGCAGTGATTCTCAGCCAGGATAATTTTGCCTCCCAGGGGCATCTGGCAACTTCTGGAGACATTTGTGCTCCTCACAACTGGAGAGGTGCTACTGGCCTCCAGAGCGTGGAAGCCAAGGATGCTGCTAAACACCCCGTAATGCACAGGTCAGCCCCCACGATGAAGAATTATTGACCTAAAATGTCAAAGCGCTGAGGCTGAGAAACCCTGCTCTGAAGAACAGCCTGGTCAGTAATAGACAGTGACAGTCCATGCATATCTGTCAGGCTTCAACAGGAGACAGTATACACTCAGCTGGGGTTCTGAATTAATTTAAGGAAGGACTACTTACAGAGGTGTGAGCAGGTTAGGGAACCAGAAAGAGAGGCAGAGACACCCGAGTACCAGCAGCAGGGAAAGCTCTTAGAGCTGGAAGGCTGAAGGGCAAGGGTGGCGAGGCTAGAGGTCAGTGAGAGCTAGAGCCTGAAGAGGGGCCACACAGCAGGAGCCCTGCTCAGGGAGACCTCAGCTTGGCCAGGAGGGCACCCTGCCCTCCTCCCGCCTCACACTCTGCAACCCCTTGCTGGTATCTTCGATCAGCCAAACACAGCCAGAAGCCAGAGAGCTGCAGGTGCAGGGAAGACGAGGGAGCGGAGTGAAAAGGAGCCATGGTCAGATGGAAATAATCAACACACTGAGTATGTTGGCCCTAGGTCTGAGTCCTGTCTGGGGCCCTGATGAGAAGGAATACACCCTTGAAAGAGTGATCAGAAATTCCCAGTGCTGACGGGCCTCCTCTCCAGATCCAGTCTATTCTGAGACCATCAAGCCATCCTCCCCCAGTACGGACATGCCAGTTGGAATTTCCCCGCCCACTGAGAGTCTGCTGGACTCATCTGACTTTTCTCCCAACCAGATCTGGCACCACTCCTTCTACAATGAGCTGCGGGTAGCCCCTGAGGAACACCCCACCCTGCTCACAGAGGCCCCTCTGAATCCCAAGGCCAACAGGGAGAAGATGACCCAGGTAAGAGGCCAGGAAGACCTGCGTACCAGCGCAGGAACACACATGGATGCTTGGCCAGATTCTTTTTCCCAACCATGCATCAATGCAAAAGAGTAGTTTTGAGGACCTGCTATGCGTGCAGTCCACGCCAGAACCCATGGGAGGTTGGAGCGGGGTTAACAGGCACAGGTCCCCCCCTTAATAAAATTACCAACCATTCTGTGGGCCAAGAGACCTGTGATTTCTAAGTCTTCCATTCTGTGTTGTTCTTTCAGATCATGTTTGAAACCTTCAACGTCCCCGCCATGTACGTCGCCATTCAAGCTGTGCTCTCCCTCTATGCTTCTGGCCGCACAACGGGTAAGCAGCCCTGGAATCTGTTCCCTTTTTGACTTGAGGGGAAGCAAGGGAAAGCTGGGCTCCTGGAGAGATTCCTGTTCAGAAGAATCAAAGGGACAGCCAAAGCCCAACGAAAACCTGGGTGAGGGATAACAGAGGGAAACCCAGGTAGAATGTAGGTGCAAGCCCCCCAGTATAGCTGAAGAGAATCTACACGAGCAAATCATGACCGCAAGGGCCATTTCCATCACAGGAGTTAGTCAGGGAGCTTGTGCACACTCTCCAACAGTACTGGAATGTTTCTGCTCACGAAGCAGCAATGGCAGAATCTGTGATGGTGGCTGTATAAGTATGAGGTGGCCTTGGCATAGAAAACTCAGGGAAAACAGAGGGAACTTCAAAATGAAGTGATTTTTAATAAGGGCTTGACAGCTTCCAGAAACACCTTTCAAACATTCATTCATGTATTCATTGATTTGTCCATTTATTCATCCATTCAAATATTCTCCAATACTTCATACCCTGTGCCAAACGCTGCAGGCCATGGGCACACTGGGAAACTGACAGATGAGCCAGTTTGCACACATGAGCCAGCCATGCAGCACACTGGGAAACAAGACAGATGAGCCAGTTTGCAGCTAACACAGTCTAGTGGAGGAGAGAAGAAATTAAAGGATAATTTCACTGCACGTGATGAGGACAGTGACGGGGGAATGCAGGTACACATGGTTTTGAATCCTGCGCCTTGCGCTTGGTTTTATGCCGTGGACGTCATGTTCACACGCCACATGGTAGTCATTGTGTGTGAGGCTTCCATGATTGGTTGACTGATTTTGCCATTTCTCTAATGCAGAACCTTTAGGTTTGCCTCCAATTTTTGCTTATTATAAGTTATGCTGTGACCAACATCCTTGTATAAGAGTAAGCTACTGATCTCTGGATATTTATTTTGGATCTGCCCTTTACTGAGACATCTTATTAACGCTAATGGTTTCTCACTTAGTCCTCTTAGGTCTTTTAAGTATGGGCTACAGTCCGTGGGATCTCAAAGAGTCAGACACAACTGAGCGATTAACATACACACTACTTTATCTGCAAATAATGATGATCCTCTTTCCTTTTGATAATAATACCTCTTATTTCTATTTCTCGTCATATTGCATTGGCTAGAACATCAAGGACAATATTAAATAATAATAATATAGTAACAATATTGTAATGTTTCCCCATCCATTATATGGCTGTTGGATCAAGAGGGATTTCTTATCATGCTGAGAAAACTTATATCCTTTCATAGTTTACTAAAAGTTTCATCAGTAGAGAATGTTCATTTTTTTCAAGCTGGTTTTTATAGTCCTTTGAGTGCTAACATTCTAATTGCATGAGCGTATATGTTAGTTTGATGCCTGAAGGATATGCAAATTATTCACTCTAACTTAAGGAATGCGCACCCTAGATGCCAGTTGACAAGTATGCATTTTTGTGAAAGTGTTTCAAGGGATATAAGAAGAGGAGATGTTTCATTTGCCTTCCAGAAGCCTACAGTTTCATTTGGGAAAATACACTGACATACACAAAATTGACGTACACAAAAAATATGATTGATAATTCTCACAGTGGGTGAATTTTCCAGCTGCTAAAGAAACATATGGTCGTTGAAGATCATTTGGTGACAGGTCCCAGAAAGAAACAGATGAAAAAAATACAGGGTTTCATAGGCCTTATCTCCTCCGTCCTTAGGCATCGTCCTGGATTCAGGGGATGGTGTCACCCACAATGTTCCTATCTACGAGGGCTATGCACTGCCTCATGCCATCATGCGCCTTGACCTGGCTGGCCGCGACCTCACGGACTACCTCATGAAGATCCTCACAGAGAGAGGCTATTCCTTTGTGACCACAGGTACCCATCCTCTTTCTGGACTTGACTTGGGCTCAGAACCAAATCTGATCTAGGACCAGAAACTCTCATGAGTAATGAGAAGTCAGTGGCCCTGTGTGCTCAAACTCTCTTAGGGTAGATAGGGAGGCCATGAGCTGGGGTTGGGGCCCTGGACCAGACCAGATAGTCAGGGGAGCCTTTTTCAAGGGACAAGTTTCCCAACCAAGACACCCTGGGGAGGGGTACGAGGCTTAGACCTACTTATTCTAAGAAATGCTTGTCTTCACCCTCCGTTAACTGTGCTTTCACAGCACACCCTCCCTCCCCAGGGTCCTGCTACCTCTGTCCACGTCCACAGGATCAGAGCTAGTTTTTATGGGGCTGGATGGTGGCAAGACTGGTGGTGCATTTCATTACCTCGAAGTGTTTATGGTTTGAGGACAAATGGAATAACTAAGGTCTGAATTTCTAAGGGGAAGTGGTCCCCAAGGCAGGAAGAATTTATAGGTAGGGGCTTTCCTAGATTCTGTACAATCCCAGCATATAAGCCTCCATCTAGATGGGAGATGTGTGCTGCAAGGCCCTCAGGAAGGCCTGCAGCTTTGTCAAGACAGAGTGATAAGAGCTAGATGAAAAGTACATGCAAAGTTTTGCTTGAGAATCAAGCAAATCTTGAGACTGAATCCAAAGGAGAAGGAAGAAGGAAGTTTTCATGGAGACCAAAATGGGACAACCAAACTAGCAGAGCCGAGTATCTACTCTCTCTCATTTCTACTCTTTCTAGCCGAGCGAGAAATTGTGCGAGACATCAAGGAAAAGCTGTGCTACGTGGCCCTGGACTTCGAGAATGAGATGGCCACGGCAGCCTCCTCTTCCTCCCTGGAGAAGAGCTACGAGCTGCCAGATGGGCAGGTCATCACCATTGGCAATGAGCGCTTCCGCTGCCCAGAGACCCTCTTCCAGCCCTCGTTCATTGGTGAGGCTCTGCCTTAGTTCTGGCCAATCACACACACTGTTTATTGTTTATACTTACCCAAAATTTTCCAGAAAGGGCTGAAAATACATGAACAATACAACTAGATAAAATCTAATTTTAAATAAAAGGATAAGGAAACCAAAATAAAGGAAAAATGGGATGGGAATATAACATGAAACTAAGAATGAGGTTAAAACACAAAACTCTTCTTGAATTCTCACCATTTAGATCACGGGGTCTGAAATCTATAGGAGTAGACAGAGTGGGTTTGGGGGTCAGACCTGGTTTTAAGTCTTGATTCTGGTCCTTCAAGTGCTATACCTTGGGCATGTTACCTTCTTCAAATCTCAGTTTTTTTATCTACAAAGTAGAAATCGTGATAGTACCTACTAGATAGGGGTTAAATAAGATAATGTTTAATACAAGGATAACTATCATCTTGAGAAGTATATAAGAGGAAGGCCTGTTAGCAAATGTTGGCATACAATGTAGTGGTAAATAGCAAACCAGATAAAGTGCTATAGGCCTAAGAAATCAGGCAAGGCTTCTCATAAAGCTGAATCTTTGAACAGAACCTTGAAGAATGAGCATCACCTTACGGTATCTGGGGATGGAAGGAGTGCAAAGTGGGGAATGGCATGCAAGGCAGAGGGAAAGCTTGTGAAAATTATGGAATATGTGCACGTCATATTCTATTTGGGACATCACAGGTGAAGTGTGTGTGTGTTTGTGTGTGTGTATGTGCACGTGTGCACGCATTCACACACGGGAAATTGAAGAGAGCTGCTGGGTCACACAAAGAGCGTGGGTGTTAATCATATCAGCAATTTCAAATCCCCTGGAAGTCTTTAAGCAGCAGAGTACAGAAGTCCGAATTTCACTTGAGGAAGATTCCTCTGCCTACAGTGTGGAATAATACCACATGGAAAAAGACTGGAGGGGGGGAAACTCAGGTATGTGGGCATGAGCTGTTTTGGCAGGCAGGGCCTTTTACTGTGGAAGATCTCGGTTGCAGACAAAGGTGGCTAGATGTCAACTAGTAGGCAAACACGATGTGATTAGAGTGGGATATTTTTTGGCTATAACTGACTATAACATGGAAGAACCTTGAAAACATTATGCTAAGTGAAATGAGCCAGACATGAAAGAATATTGTATGGTTTCATTTATATGAAATGTCCAGAATAGGCACATCTATAGAGATTGAAAATAGATTAGTGATTGCCTAAGGCTGGGAAAGGGGAGAAGGGGAAAATGGAGAGTGTCTGCCAATGGGTATAGAGTTTATTTGGGGGGTGCTAAACATATTCCAAAATTAGACTGTGGTGATGGTTGTACAACTCTTTAAACTATACACTTTAAAGGGATGAGTATCATGGTACATGAATTATATCTCAATAAAGTTGTAAAAAAAGTGATACAACGGAAGCGTCCCTCTAGAAATATTCATCAGGCAGCAGCGTGAACGATCACTCAGAATAGGGGAAACTCAAGGCAGGGCAGTGACCAGTTAGAGGGTCTGATCTTACAGTCCAGTAGGGAGGTGACAGGCAAATCAGGGTAGCTGTCCTGATAGAAGGGTCACCTGAGGAGCTGTAGGTGTGGGGTGGTGGGTCCTGACCAGATACTGTGGTCTCTCCTAGGCATGGAGTCAGCTGGAATTCATGAAACAACCTACAATTCCATCATGAAGTGTGACATTGACATCCGCAAGGATTTATACGCCAACAATGTCCTCTCCGGGGGTACCACCATGTACCCTGGCATTGCCGACAGAATGCAGAAGGAGATCACAGCCCTGGCCCCCAGTACCATGAAGATCAAGGTGGGTGCTACCCTGGCTCCCCTCATCCTATTCTTTGTACAAAGACCTGTGTACTTGGGTACACAGGTCCAAGTAAGGCTGCCAGGCCTACAGCTTGGTGGTCACCTTTATCCTGGCCTGAGGCAGATTTCATCTTGTGGGGGGAGTATGTTCCTGGGACCCTGAATGGGATACACATTTATTCTGGGCTCTTAAGCACAATCTCATGGACACTGTATGAGAAGGAGGTAAAATGAATTTGGAATGGAGAGAATGTTGAAGAGGTTGAAAAGGAAATGAGGAGTTTAAAGAGGGAAAGAAAAGGAAGAGGCAGCACCTCACCATCTTTAAACTTTAAAAAGGACCTGGGAAACCTTTTTAAGGTGAAAGTTCCAGAGAGAGAATGTTGGCTGTAGGACAGGCTACAGGGACATGCCTCGATTCCTGGATAACCTCTGACCTGTGTCCCATCTCGGCCGCAGCCCTCCCACACTGCTTCGCACCTCATAGGCCTCCTCAGCACAGGATCCCACCTGTCTTACCACCCCTCCCCAGCCTCTGGTCCCCAAGCAACCAGACAGACCTTTTCAGGATTTCTAGGAACTGTTTTGCTAGAGGGGTTAGAAAAAGGTAGGCGCCAAATAGCGATAACAAATAGGTTGAAAGTTAGAGTCTCATGATAAAGTTGGCCTCTGAGCTGAGGAAGTGTGTTCTATATGTTAGTATTCTAAGAACCTTTTTCACAAAGGCCTCCCTGCCCAGGGAAGCAGAATGGGCCATCAGAAAACAGATGAGCACCTCCAAGCTCTTCTCACCTGGAACCACTGAAGCAGTCATGTTTATTGAGGCCTGCCGTATGGTGGGCACTGTGCCAGGCCTTGGGCAGTGGTTTTTTTTACTAAGACCATGTGTCAGGATACCAGACCTAGCCTCACCCCCAGATTCCTGTTCAACAGGTATGGGGTACCGCCATCACCTACACTGACAAACGGACACCAGTGATTTGATGCATATCCCAATTTATGAGCCAATGCCCTGAGTTTAATAACATGGCCAGCTGTTCAGGAGTTTAAGATCTGCTCATTAGACATGTGCAATGGGAGAACACCTTAAATAAGACCAGAGGAAGGGAAAGGGCACTGCAGGCAGGGGGAAGAGAGTGAGTAAAGGTGCCCAAGGGTGTGTGCATGTACAAACTCCCCAGCCAAATTGGACAGCAAGATGTGTGGGGGAGATGAGGCCAGCTCCAGAATATGGAAGAATAGAGTAGGGTGGAAATGGGGCTGAGATTTAGGGCCTCCAGCCCAAGACAGCCCAGAGTTTTCTCACTAGAGCTGCCCAGCAATAAAATCCTTTACCTTCTTAGTGGCTGCGCCCGTCCTTGAGGTGTATGTCAAAGGAGCCCCGGTGTGACTTTTGTCTGCGTGAAAAAGATAACTTCTAAAGACCCTACTTATTCTGTAATTCCTTGATCTGCAATTTAGGAAATATGTAGGGATATCCTTAGGAGACCAAAAAAAAAAAAATCTGTTTCACATCTGGCTTGTTCTAGCATTGGATTCTTAGTCCTTTCAGAAACAGGAGTTAGTTGAAGAGTCATAGTCCTTTTGAGTCCACTTTTAGATGAAGTTCAAAGTTGTCTGACATGGCAACGAAGTTCTAAAGGCCAAGCTCAGGAATCCCAGTGGCATGTATGAATTTGAGAACTTCTCAGATACAAGAGACTATTGAGTAGACTGGCTTATACTCCAGAAAGGAGGAATCCCAGCCCAAGCTGCCCATGCATCCAGGCAAGAAAAGAACAGCACTGCCCTTATAGATGTTTGTATTGGCTAGCTATTGCTGGGTAACAGCAACTGTGAAATGTCAGGTCACATAACAATAAGCATTTATTGTTCATGCATCTGCAGGTCAGCTGGGAGTCAGTTGTTTTGGGTCAAGTTTGGCTTGGCAGTTCTGCAGGTCTAGCCAACTCAGGTCAGGGGTGCATCTCTTACTGTGGGGCTCAGGTTAAAGGGCCAGTAGCTCTTTAAGGGAAGTTCTTCTCATGAAGATGACAGAGACACAAGAGACTGTGCCACTTGCATGACTGAAGCACATTTCTAGCCACTATGTCAAGTCTGCTGATATCCTATTGGCCAAAGCAGACAGGGCCCAGCCCATTCTTCTCATGGAGGGGCAGGGGAATGAAGTGGGAGGCAGGGTGACAATCTGAGCAATAGTCTGATCCACTACAAGGCTTCTCCTAGTTCCTTTCTGACCACAGGAGCTGTCCTTTCCCAGGGCAGTCTGGCAGTATGATGAGATGATTCCTGGACCACCTTCCCTATACCTTGGCAACTGACCATGATTCCCCACATTTGCTCTTTGCAGATTATTGCTCCCCCAGAGCGGAAGTACTCAGTCTGGATCGGAGGCTCCATCCTGGCCTCTCTCTCCACCTTCCAGCAGATGTGGATCAGCAAGCCAGAGTATGATGAGGCGGGGCCCTCCATTGTCCACAGAAAGTGCTTCTAAAGTCAGAACAGATTCTCTGGGGACCTCCTTGAGCGTGCTCTGTTAACAATCATGAATCATGAAACATTAAAACCTACAAGCCTGCCTTCTCTGTGTGAAGGTCTTTTATCTTCCTGGGCCATGTCTCACACATAGTGCTAAGGGCTTTTCACACCTTATTTCTAGTCCACACAATGACTCTATGAGGTAGGTGCTGCTGTTACATATCACAGATGAGGAAATTGAGCTCTGAGAAGTTACAAACTTGCTGAAGATCACACAGAACCAGGGTTAAAAATTCATGTGTATCTGATGCTAAAGCCTAGAGCTTCTTCTACCAACTTGTTTTCTTTTTCTTTGAACTTTAGTAAGAATGAGGACTAGATGACTCTTGGGGACAGGAGGGTTAAGAAACAAGGGCTTTCAGAGATATAAGTCCTTTTACTCAAGCGTGATAACACTAGACAATGTGAACAAAAAGAGAAACACAGCACTTATAGGATGTAACGTATGAGTGGTTGAAACACAATGCTATTTAAACTCAGGTGAAGGATGGTCATAGTGGGCTTAAGTCTCTATGAGGTCCTTTGTCATTGAGGATTAAGTTGTATTTTGCCCCAAAAACTAATCAAGAAAGGAGCAGCACCACAGGAAGAATATTTTCTCTTCCTGCACTTCTCTTCTCCCTCCCTCTTCCCCTTTTCTCTCTGTCTCTGTCTCAGATTATTTGCTACCCACTCCCTGCCCTTGGTCAAGTCTCCTATTTCACAAGTATTTACTTGACTTTTTTATTTATTTGAATTTTTGGCATCTACAATTCCTGGTTAAGGTTGAATGGGATTTATGTACCCTACAAAGATGATTTCTGCCCATCAAGGTCACAATGCCTAAAGAAGGAGACAGACACATACATATAAAACAATGATTTGAGCAGAAACAGAAGCCTTCACAAAATACTATGGGAGAATAATGGATACTAACAGCTACCATTGATTGAATGCTTACAATATGCCAGGCACTGGATTAAGAGTGTTACGTGGATTTTCTCATTTCATCCTTACCACAGCCCTATGAAACAGGTGCTAGTATCATTCTCATTTCATAGCTAGTTTACTAGTTAGCTAGATTGCCCAGCTAGTTATTGGCAGAACTAAGTCCTTACTTTTGCCAACGTGCCTTTTGCTCTTGCCACCTGGCCAGGTCCCATCCTTGATGCTCCTGAACAGAGCCCACCTGGTCTTTGCGGACACACCTATATGGAAACAGTGGAGTCCAGTTAAAGCATTACAGAACTCAAGGTCAGACATGCCTCCTCCACTATCCCCTCACTTGCCCTCTGGGGTTGTGGTAGAGAGGCATATTTTCAAAAACAAAATCCCTAGAGGATTTTTGTCTTCTAAAGGGTTTCCCAGAAGCAGACCCTGGAAGGAGGACTCACATACAAGTGATTTATTAGAGAAGTGCTCTCGCTGGAAACCAGCGAGTGAGGAGAGAGGCAGGACAGAAGAGGGTGACTTCAGCCCGGTCTCCAGGGAGCCCTGGAGTATAAACCTTACTGCAGGCAAGGAGCCACGGCCATATATCAGTGATTGGTGATGGCACTTCTTAGCAGACAGAAAGTCCCAGACTTTCCTCCAGTAGGTTAAGAGCTGTCTTGCAAAGAAGAGCCACAGGCATGGGCTATTGGGAGAGAAAGCACAGGGAAGATGGATTATGATGCCCAGGCACACAGACCCTTCCCACTGTGGAGGGGCACAGAGGAGTCTCCACATGGGGCAAGAAGGGAAGGCTGACCAGTCCTTCCTCCTTTTCCCTGACCTGATCTTACCCCACTTCAATAAATGCTGTCCTAGACTTCTGCAGGGGAAGTCGAGTTATGTGCTGGTAGAAGAGAGAGCATGGATCGGTTACAGTGGTTTGAGGAGTGTGTAAATCCAACAGGAAGTCAACTAAATAGAAATAACATCCTAGGACCTGAGGGCCAAGCTGAAGGCGGCCATTACTTATTATGTAATCCCTATTGGTTGGTAACCGTGTTGCAGGCATTGCATTAAACGCTGCACATGGATTATCTTTCTTAACCCTCACCCCCAGCTGTCTGAATACAAGAGCCCACACACTTAACCGTTTCCTATATGCCTCCTTTTATGACTAGGTCTATCAGTGTTCATTCAGGCAAGCAGAGCCACCATGCCCATTATGGGGATAAGGGAGTTATTATAGGAATGAGACTGCACCAACATGGGACAAGCTGGGGAAGTGGAGGTCTGGAGGGAAATGTGGGGCAATCAGGGAGGAGTTGCTAGGCCTCAAAGACTAGCTGGCATCTATCTCTGGGCACACCAATGACAAAGGTCTCCTCAGAGTTGCTGAGGCTCCCATCCTGCTTTCTAAATCTCAAACCTGGTCCTCTTTTGATCAACTCAAACTCAAAGCCCTGTTCAGATCAGATCAGATCAGATCAGTCGCTCAGTCATGTCCGACTCTTTGCGACCCCATGAATCGCAGCATGCCAGGCCTCCCTAGCCATCACCAACTCCTGGAGTTCACTGAGACTCATGTCCATTGACTCAGTGATGCCATCCAGCCATCCCATCCTCTGTCGTCCCCTTCTCCTCCTGCCCCCAATCCCTCCCAGCATCAGTGTCTTTTCCAATGAGTCAACACTTCGCATGGGGTGGCCAAAGTACTGGAGTTTCAGCTTTAGCATCATTCCTTCCAAAGAAATCCCAGGGCTGATCTCCTTCAGGATGGACTGGTTGGATCTCCTTGTAGTCCAAGGGACTCTCAAGAGTCTTCTCCAACACCACAGTTCAAAAGCATCAGTTCTTTGGCGCTCAGCCTTCTTCACAGTCCAACTCTCACATCCATACATGACCACAGGAAAAACCATAGCCTTGACTAGATGGACCTTTGTTGACAAAGTAATGTCTCTGCTTTTGAATATGCTATCTAGGTTGGTCATAACTTTCCTTCCAAGGAGTAAGCGCAAGGGGGTTTTGGAAGCATACTTCCCAGTTTAACCAGACTGAGTTAGCATAATCCAGTATGTTAGAATATCTTTGATGTAGATAAGAATATAACTGACCAGACATCAAGCCGCAGAAGAAGGTCAGGGTCACCTTTTGTATGCTTATCTCCCCATTTTTAGTGGCTGCATGGCACATTGGTAGTACAGATCAGTTTACTTGTCACAGCAGCATTTACAAATATTTGAAAGTGGTAATTCCTTCAGAGCTCTAAGGACTAAACAGAGTGTCTAGTACATGGTAGATGCTGAGCCTATACTGGATAAAGGAATGGATGCTGAATGACTGCAGTCCTCCTGGGGCAACATCAGCTTTTACTCATAAACTTCAGCAGATGTCTGACAACCCCCAGGAGCAGGAAGTGACTTCATTCTTTCAAGCAAATGGGACATAATTCTGCGCACCAACTGCTTTCTGGCCAAAACCTGTTTACCACTTCCAGGAAGAACTGATCACCGTTTTTTCTCCCTTGCTCCTGACAATCCCTTTAATCACCCTTCTTCCTCATGCACCCTGGGGTGGGCCTCCAACACACCCATTTGTTGCTTGAGCCCTTACCTTTTGACCATAGCCGGGCCAATCAGAGTCTCTCTTTTGGAAATTTGGAATTAAGATCAAGTAAAGTGTTGAATTTTTCTACATGGTATAACATAACAAACAAGCATGAAGAAATACAGAGGAATAGAAGGATCATCAATAATTGAGGGATGACTAACAGGCAAAAGACATTTTAGCTTCTTACTTTACAGTATACATCCCCCCAATTTAAAAGCTTTTGGAAGCAAGGAACAGAGTGAGAGGAAATATTCATAATGGATTCATATCCAGAATATACAAAGAACAATAAGTAAAAGAGAGATAGCCAATAGAAAATGGGCACAGGACTTGAACAGGTCCTTCACAACAGAGGCTACTGAAATGGCTGATAAACATACAAAAAAAATGTTCCATTTCATTAATCATCAGGAAAAGGCAGATTAAAACTGCAAGACACCATTATACAGCAGAATGAATAAAATGAAAAAAGCTGACAATACCAATTGTTGGCAAGAATGTGGAACTATAAGAGCGCTGACTCACTGATGGTAGCACTCTTGATTGGTATGATCAAACACTGTGAAACTGTATACCCTTTCGGAATATCTACTAAAGCTCAGCACACATATAACCTCTCATGCAGCAGTTCTAATTGTAGGCATATGCCCAAGACAAATGAGTTCTTAGCTTTACCAAAGACATACTCAAGAATATTCATAGCAATGCTATCTATTATAGCTTTAATCTAGAAACTTTCAAATGCCCATCAAGAGTAGAATGGATAAATTAAATTCAAGGTGGTATAATAACATAATGGAGCACCACACAACAACAAGAATAAATGAACTACAGCTATCTATATAACATACATAAATCTCACAGACATTATGTTGAATGAAAGAATGACTTACTATATGATTTCATTTACATAAAGAATGGGCAAAACTAATGTCTGCGGTTAAAAGTCAGCCTATTGGTTAACTTTGGGGGTAGTAACTGGCAGGCGAAATGAATTCTGGGGGTGGTGGTAATGCTTTATTTCTTGCTCTGATTCTGGGTAACAGGGTGTGCTTAGTTTGTGAACATTTCATAAAACTGTATACTTATAACACATGCTCTTTTCTTCACTACATATTCTGCCTCACTAAAAAGTTGTTTTAAATGACTCTTGAGGGAATTCTCTGGTGATCCAGTAGTTAAAACTCTGCACTTCCACTGTTGAGGTATGGGGCGAAGTGGGTTCAATCCCTGGTTGGGGAACTAAGATCTTACATGTACAAGGTGCAGCCAGACACCTTATTTTAAAAAATAAGTAAATAAATTAGTTAAATTATTTTTAGGAGCTCTAACTTTTAGGAACAGGTTAATTGCCTATCTGTACCTAAACCTCCCAGAAACTTTTGTAGTTAACCTTCACAGTCACCCTGAGGGCAAAGAGACAAACAAGGCCATAGGATGGTGAGAGCTTCTCAAACTTTTTTGGAGGAATATTTTCCCAAGTCGGAGTTTACATAGATAAAGAAACAGAAGTAATTTTTCTACGGAGAAGTGACTGTGGCAGAGGAAGTGGGGGAATGGGACAGATTGTAGCTGCTCCAATATCCTTTAGCACTCTACCCAGGTTATCCTAAATAAATTTAGAATCTATTTTTTAATGTGTGTGTGTATGTGTGTGTGCTCAATTTTGTCCAACTCTTTGCAACTCCATGGACTATAGCCCACCAGGCTTCCCTGTTCATGGGATTTCCCAGGAAAAAAATACTGGAGTGGGTTGCCATCTCCTTCTCCAGGGATTGAACCTATATCTAAATATACGAATGTCACTTCAGCCATCCCATATAAACATCAATATAGGAAAAGGATCTTGTGCCTGCTTTGCAAATAGTTGTCCTGAGACTGGCAGGAAGGCAGCAGGGCACAATCATTAAAAGAATGGCACAGTTAACAAGAAGAACAGGAGATCACAAAAACAGGTTAGAACCTCCTAGGCCCAAGATGGCAGAAAATTTGACTTCCAGTAGATGAACCTCATTATATGCTCATTGTAATACATTAGCATCTAAATGACACCCACAGGCACCATGACAGTTTTGAGGCTGACCATAAATGGGCAAAAAGTGGGTGGTGCTCCAATTTCTGGAAATCCTTGCCCCTTCTCCAAGATGTTAGAATATTCCACCCACTCCCCAGCCCATAAAAACTAACCACCTCCACACCTCTGCTGCTCTTGCCTTCTGAGACAGCCCATACACTGTGGAGCGTATATCTTCCTAAATACACCTGTTTTCACTTTACTATGGCTAGCTCTTGAATTCTTCCTGCAAGAAGCCGAGGACTCTCACTTTGCAGCCTGTCCCAGGGATTCAGTCATGTCTCTGCTGTTTTTGACCCCATGGACTGTAGCCCACAGGGTCCCCTAGTCCATGGAATTTTCCAGGCAAGAATACTGGAGTGGGTTGCCATTTTCTACTCCAGGGGATCTTCCCCACCCAGGGATCGAAACCAGCTTTGTTAGTCTCCTGCAATGGCAGGTTGATTCTTTACCACTGCACCACTTGGGAAGCCCTCCACCCTCTTCACCCTTATGGACTTTTTGCTTACTACTCAAATCAACTGATTGAACTTTATATTTATTCAAGAAGCGAAACAAGAGGTGGCGTGTAACTAACACACTAACTTGCTAATTTATTCAATAAGATTTCAGCATTGCGGTGGAAGTTATACGGAATATGAAGTTAACTTGTGTAAATCATCAGACTGCATCATTTTCCTACTTAAAACTGTCCAATTTCTTCCCACGTTAGAACAAAAGCCAAAAAACAAACGCTTGGGGGAAAAACTCGTTTAAAATTACAATTATTTTTATTTGTCTTTAGTTACGAAATTTATTCTAAAGTGAGACAAATATGCAAAGGTGATGAATTGTTGAGTTATGGCAGTTTTTAAATGCTGCTTTTCCAGTGAACACAAACAGACAAGCGAATAAAGCAGCAGCAACTCCAACTTTCATTAAACTCTCCAGTACCCAACACTAGAAGTCTTTCTTGCAACACTTTCCTACAAATATCGCGAGAACAGAGAGATTTCCCCCACCCCCCCCCGCCCCCCGCCTCGGCCCCTCCCTTCGAGCCAGCTCAACACCACCTACTTCCCGCGTGACGTCAAAGGTGCGCCGGAGTGTCTCTACAGCAGTATCGGGGGCGGAAGTGCTCTCGACGGAAGTGATCGCTGCGTGAATCGTGGGTAGGATGACCGCTGGCCGGCTCTATCTAAGGTTGCTGCGCGCACCCTCGAAGTTCATGGTTCAGCGCTTACTCGAGGGTGTGCCCCCTTCCAGGGGTCTACACGCGGGGCGTGGTCCCCGAAGGCTCTCCGTCGAAGGCAACATTGGTAAGGGCCAGAAAGTAGGTGCCAGGCTTCGGCCTCCGCAGAGCAGGTCCCTGAGAGGCTAGGAAAGGGAGTTGGGCCCAGAAGCCCTTCCTTTTCGATCTGTTGCGGCCAGGCTCCTTGTTCTGAGCTGCCAGACCTTTCCCCACTCAAGGTGCGCTGTGTGCCTTTGCCTCTTGGATTTTTCAGACGTCAGGCCTTCGTACTCTCCCACAGGGATACGTTTATTGAGGCATAAAAACCACGCAATCTGTTAATGGGACAAGAGCTATCTTGTTTTGGTAGATCAAAATGGAAGCGACAAAGAGAAGGGTGAAATTTCTTTGTTCTCCTAAGATGAGGTTGCTAGATTGAGGGGAGGAAAAAAGGATGTCCATTTAAAATAGCATTTCAGATAACAATATTTTAGTGTGTGTCCCATGCGGTATTTGGAACATACCCCCCCCCCCCCATCTAAAATTCAAATTTAACTGAGTGTCCTTATTTTATCTGGCAACCCTACCGTAAGTTCATAAACTCCAGTCATTCAGATATCACTTTCACTATTTTTCCCATGTCTCTGCTGGTCCCACTATAGTTTCTTAACATTTTTCTTAGAACAGCTCACTTTTTAAACCTAAAAACGTGTTAAATTAAAAATAACTGTTGTAAGAGTGAATAGAAGTCCAGTACCTTAATAAAAATATTTCAAAATAAAGCAAAATATTCAATTAGTTACTGTTAGTTACTAATGTTGCTAAAGTCTGACTTGAGGCTTTTACCTGTAGGGTGCTGAGCCCTAAAAAAGGATTAGGAAGTTTTAAGTATTGAAGACTTTTAGCAGCAAACTGACAATTTCTCAATTTGTTCATTCAACAAATAGCCCTTTGAGCAACTTCCATATTTCAGCAGTGCTGTTGGCCCTGAGGATACAGTAGTGAAGAGAACAAATAAAATCTCTGCTCTCATGGGACTCTAGTAGAGAGAGATACAGAATTAACAACATAAATAAATAGTATGTTAGATATTAAAAAGTGTGATGGAGGAAATACAGGATTGAGAAATTGAAGGAAGTTGCAATTTTAAGTTGAGTTGTCAAGACAGGCCTCACTGAGAAGGTGATAATTTGAGCAAAAGCCTGAAGAAGGTGAGGAAGTGAACCATGTGGGTAATGTGGAGAAGAATCTTCCAGGCAGAGGAAAGATCAAGTGCAGAGGCCCTGAGCTGGGAAATGTGTTCAGGGAACAAAAGGAAAGCTGCTGTGGCTGGAGTGGAGTGAGGCAAGGGGGCAGGTGAGGGAGATGAGGTCAGAGGGTAAGGGTGGCTAGATTGTATAGGCCTTGTAGTCCATTATGGAATTTTACTCTGACTGAGATGAGAAACTGTTGGAAGATTTGAGCAGTCAAGTGACTTGATTTGACTAAGATTATAAAAAGATCACTCTGGCTGATCTGTTGAAAATAGAAGGTGTCAGGAAGTTGCTGCAGTGATGAGTTATGGTGTGTAGGACCAGGATGTTAACAGTGGAGGTGGTGAGAAGTGATTCGATTCTAATTTCATTTAGGGTAGGGCACACAGGAATTGGTAACAGGAAATTGTGGAGTATAACATAAAAGGGGTCAGTGATGACTCGAATCATTCTGGCCTGAGCAACTTGAAAGATGGAGTTCCAATTCTCTTAGAGAAAAGTGGGAATAACAGCCTGGGGACAGAAGGGTGATTTCAAGTTTTTGGTTTTAGGCATGTTAGATTTTTATAAGCTTATTAGATATCTAAGTAGGGCTGGATAGTCAGTTGGATATATGAGTCTAGAGTTGAGTCTCCCTGGATTGTAGTTATACATGTAGATGGTATTTAAAGCCAGGAGCCTATGTATGTTGATAGAAAGGACCATGTCCCGGGCATGCAAATGTTAAGAGAGATTGAGATGATAAGAAGAAACCAGCAAAAGAGACAAAGGAGGAATGACCACTGAGATGAGAGGAAAGCCAGAAACATGATATACTGGAAACTAAGTGAAGAAGGTGTTTGGGAAAGAAATGATCGACTGTATAATGTTGTTTGAATAATGGAACTCTTTGGTGAACTTGAACAATTTATAGGAGTGGGGGCATGAAAGTCTGATTGTAGAGGTTCAAGGAGAATGGGAGGTGAGGAATTGGAAACAGTGGGTTAAGACCACTGTTTGGAGTTTTCCTTGAAAGGGGAGATGTGGAGTAATAGCTGAAATGGGACAAGGGTTTGAGAGAGTTAGATTTTGTATTTTTTTTTCTTTTAGTAAGAGGAATTAGATCATATTTATAAGCTGGTAGAAGGGGAGAAAATTGGTGAAACAGGAGAGAGGATAGACTTGCCAGAGTGATTTTAGTAAGCAGGAAGGAATGGAATCTCTTGCCCAAGTTAAGAATGAGAGATTGGCTTTAGCTAGGAGCAGTTTATCCCTAATAAACAGGGAGAATGGCAACATAAATGATTACTGACCTGAGTAGGTGCAGTGGGAACCTGGGGAACATCTTCTGGTTGTGTCAGTTTCTCAGTAGAAGGAAGAAAGATCAGCTCAGTGTGAGGAGAGAGGAAAGACATGAAATAGTCTGGTTAGTGAGCAGGAGAAATGTAGAACTGCTGGGCAGCATTAAGGACCCATTTGGACTCAGCGGTCTTGAAATTTAAGTGAGACCAGTCACCACAGATGTGTGTTTTTCTCCAGCTAAATCAGAAACATTGAAGGGAATGAGAGGGGCTACCTGCCTCATGGTGTTTTTTTTAAAAAAGATTTTCTGTCCTATATTTTGGGAAACATGCTGCTAAAGGAAACTTTGTCCTCAGAGCCCAGAGAGGAACAGAGTACTTCACAAAATAAGTGGTTTGGACAGATGATCAAGTGAAATTTGAAGTGCCTATCCCAGTTTTCCTGCCTTTTGCTTTTCTTCTTATCCTTTCCAGATTTCTGGGCCACCTCCTTGCTTTTTCCTGCAGCCAAAGCTCAGTGTGTGCCTGCTGTGGAGGTAGACTCAGATGTGGTCCAGGCCTTCTCCTGTAAGGAACTCACAGCTAAGTGGGAGGAGCGGACTTATAAGCATCGTTTCTATACCAAGTGATGAGTGCTATGTTCGGACATGGAGACTTGGAATCTCTGGGGTAGGAATTCCTCCCCCAGAGGAAAGAGTGTTCCAGGCACAGGAAGTAATATTTGCCAACACAGAGCCTCAGGAGACATGCAGTTTTAATATCAGGCTTGTGCTGGGAGTTTGAAGGGCCTGTGAGAGGATAGCAGAACAAGAATTTGGAAGGGTAGGATTTGCCAGACGCTGAACAGCGAGGAGTTTCTCACGTAGGCTATGGGAGGCTACTGAAGACTTAAAGCTAGTGTGTGCCATGGCCAGATTAATGTTTAAAAGGAAATGGACTAGAATGAATGAATAAAAATAAAGCTTCATAAAGTGGGCATTTTGTATGTCTTATTTGCTGCAGTACCCATCATGCCTTGCATGCAGTTTGTTGAATGAATGTTGGTGTAGACAGACTAGGCTTTGTGGCCATTGTAGTTGGAGGGAGGGAAGATGCAGGCCTGAACAGAGAGAATGGTGGACATTATCAGACATCATGATGGTTTGAGAAAGATTTTGGAAGTGGTATTGACAGGACCTGGTGACCACTTGGAGGTGAGAGATAAGGAGCCTTAATTTAGACACTGACTGAAAACTGAGGATGGAAATGAAGGAAGAAGCAGTCTTGGGACGTAAGAGTGACGTTTGGAGGAGGTGCCTGAGACAAGAGATAGATGTTCTGAGGTAGATTAGAGTAAGTGCCTGAAGTGCATAGACAGATTGGAGCTGCAGTCCCAGACATGGAGGTTGTTGACTTGTCAGGGTAGTTGTTGAAGTCTTGGAAGTGAGTGCAGTTGCCCAAAGGAAGTGACTAATGCGAAGTGGACTGGGGGATCTTAATCTGGCTCTTTCTAGTTTTATCTCCTATTATATTATTCTCCATCACCCCCACACGGTGATGACTCTCCCCAGACAGAATTGGGCACTGCCTCCTCTGTGTGCTCACATAACATTTTGTACCCACAACTTCTGCAGCACTTGGGTTCTGTTGAGATTGTTGACACCCTCAGTACTTTTCCTGGATTAGCCACAGAGTGTCTTGTTCATCGTTGTGTCACCAGCATCTAACCCATGTGTGGCCTATTGTACTCATTCAGTGTTTGCTAGATGCTTGAATCCTGGGCTGTCATAGCCGTGTGCAAGTTAGTCATTGGTATCCACAGAGGAAACACAATAAACTGCTTGTACAATCAAACAGTTATCTTGTTCTCTAACCACAGGTGACATTCCCCCCCACCCCCAAAAGTCGGAGTATCCATTCAGGAAACCTGAACAGGGGAAGGTGAACCCCTGTCCCAGCTGGAGTTAGATAAGTTTAGAGGGACCTGTCTTGTTTTCTGCTCTAAATGTTGGCTATCTGACCCCGCAGGTACGCACAGTAGCACGTAAGGAAATGGATCAGTGAAGCAGCAAGTAATGGCATCTAGCATGAGTTGTGAGCCATATGTTATGATTAAAAGTCAAAGCTTGGGATCTAGAATCCCTTAAAATCTAAAAAATAAAATACCTACCCTATCTTTTTTATATAAGTGTATCCATCACTAAAGTGTATTATCACCTTCCAAAGTCAGTTATTTTGTGTTTACAAACCTAAATTGAATAAAGGATTGCTGTAGGAACTTTTGTTAGTGAGTCATCTCAGACTAGTCTCTTTTTTTTTTTTTCCCCCGTCTTGGTTTTCAAAGACCCAGCAGAGAAGAAACCTCTCTTTTGCCATTTAGAGGCTTGTATGTAAAGCAGTGGAGAGCGTTCCTAATAACATTCCAGCATTCAAAATTAGTGATTTAACATTGCTAATGTCATCTTTTATTTTCATTAAATGTAAACATTTGGGCAAGATTCCTAGGGAAAAAAGGAATCTTTGTATATTGGATACAATGTTAGGAATAAATTGGATTCTCTGTTTCTGTGATTTACATCATTCTATCCATCCATCTCCTTCTTAGCACCTGGCCAGATACTCAGGATGCAAAGGAAATAAGGTTGGTCCCTGTCTTCAAAACGTGAGTTCCCAGTCTAGCTGGAGAGACTGATGAGTCAACAAATAATTACACTGTGATGCCTTTTAAAGCAGAACAGGCAGTAATTAACTCTGCCCAGGGATAAAGTGGAGCTGGAGAGAGTTCAAGGAGACCTCACTGAGAAGGAGACACTGAAAGGATGAATCAGCTGGTGGGCAGAGCTGGGGAGGGCATTCCGGACCAGCAAAGGTCTGTGCTGAGTGCAGAAGCTTAACTACACTTTGGAAGTTGTGAGGACTGTTTTTTTTTCTCTTTTTTTAACAATGATTTTTTTTTTCTTCTCATGAAAAGAAGAGAAAGTAATCAGGGCTGAAATATATCAAGTTTCTTTTAAGTCAGCTGATGATTTTTTTCCCAGAATGCTTTTATGCTCAGAGTCTCAATATAAGTTCCTTGAGGGCAGCATCTCAGCTTACTTCATTTTAGTTATAGTACCCGCCGTTAGTGGCTACTCTGTAAACATCTGTTGGTTGAATGAATGAATATAGCATCAGATATAGTTCCTGAAATAAAGGCTTTAAATTTTCTTTGGAAGAATTTTTT
This sequence comes from Bos indicus, assembly GCF_029378745.1. Lineage (NCBI taxonomy): Eukaryota > Metazoa > Chordata > Mammalia > Artiodactyla > Bovidae > Bos > Bos indicus. The sequence continues at coordinate 10,640,373 of NC_091770.1, read as the reverse complement.
TGCTTAAAGATAGGCAGTTTTATATTTACTGCTTTTGCTTGCTTCTTGGTAAAGGATTTTACATCTTGTTCAGAAGAAAATGCCTAGAGATCATGGTATATTTAAGAGGCTCCCATGAACTACAGCTGTAAGCATTACATCAAGATACTATCTTAACTACTAGGTTTTAGTATAATGTAAATCCCATGGACAGAGGAGCCTGGTAGGCTGCAGTCCATGGGGTCGCTAGGAGTCAGACACGACTGAGCGACTTCACTTTCACTTTTCACTTGCATGCATTGGAGAAGGAAATGGCAACCCAGTCCAGTGTTCTTGCCTGGAGAATCCCAGGGACAGGGGAGCCTGGTGGGCTGCCATCTGTGGGGTCGCACAGAGTCGGACATGACTGAAGTGACTTAGCAGCAGCTGCAGCAGCTGTAACAGGCATTGTATTGCTAGTTTATAGAAAAACTTGTGGGAGGAAAAAAAAACATGATTTAGGAAAAGATGAATGTTAACAACAGAACTGTTTGATCCATCCTGTGGAATGACAATACTGGTGCTAATAAAAGTCAACTTGTTGATGTAATGTGCTCTAATCACAAAGTACCTCCCGCCCTTTCTCAAGTCACGGCACACATAATACAGTACAGTGATAGCCAAGGCCCTAAGGGAGCGTTTAATGCTGCTTATGAGGCCTGAAACCTCCCAAGTTTCATGATATTAGACGTATACTGAAAAAGAACAGTTAATTGTTTTAAGTCTGAGATAATGATATCAGAAGACGCTGGTGCTCAGTATAGAGACCAGACAAGGGGGAGGCATTTTTCAGCTGGCCCAGTGTTACTCTGAAGAAGAGAACGTCTGGACACAGATGTTCTGGTCACTAGGAGGAAACCAGTGTAGCAGTGGAGAACTAGACAGCACCATTCTTAGGAAACCCCTGGGAATATTTTAAAACCTAAGTCTTAAAAAAATAAAACTTTTTAAGTTTCATTTCCTTTTAGGAACAAGAAAAAAACTATTATGGTCAAGTATCATAACCCCCAAAAAAGTTATGTATTATAAATACATAATTTTGAATTATTTTTAAAAATAATCATTCTGTATTGGTGGGTGGTGCTTGGCACAGCTGAGCTCCACTGGAGTGCAGTTCTGTGGTCATTCTATGGTAAATTACCCAGGCTCTCCGAGCCCTACAGTGACATGGATGGCAAAGTTCCTAGGACCTTCCATCAGCATTCATTGTTATTCTTTGCTGAAAGTCTAGCTTCTCATTTTTAAAGTGGCTTTCCAAAATTTTTGGAATGGGGAGTGGTGTGCAAGTTGGGGGTGTTGCACTGGTGTGATTGTTCCAGTAATTGGGACTGTGTATTTCCCATTACATCTCGTTTATTGGCATTCCGGGTTTTGTGTGTTTAAATAGCACCAGTCGGTTTCTCAGAGTACTGACTGCCCTTGGATGAACTAATAGTGTCTGATCTCAGATGTGAAGTTGGCACACCCTACCCCTCAGGGCCCTTCCTTTCCATCTGCAATTGTTCCTTGGGTAGTTGTTTTTAACTTTAAAAAAATTTAATTCAAACAACCATTTTACCCCACCCATGTAAGAAATCAGTTACCTTCATCTTTTCATGTGAATTAAAATAGTTTTTCAGCCCATAGCCAGGAACCATGTTTTAGCTTTCATCAAAAACCTGCAATCTAAATATTGACCATCTCTGCCAAATATTTTGAACTAGGGACGATTCAGGGCTGGCAGATGTCTGATAATAGAAAATTCAACCAGCTTGTAGTTCCTGCAGCCCTGTTGGGCACTCCATGACAAGCCCAGAAGGTCTTCTTTGGTAGTCTGGGATGTGGTTTTGGAACCTATATTTTTTAAAAACCACCTCTGTTGATTGTGATCAGATTGTTCTGGATACAATCTGAAATGTAAGTCTACATCACAGTCACTTAGGGCATACTTGAAAAATGTGGATTCCTGGGGGTCCAACCTCAGAGATTCAGATCCTGTTAGGAAACCAAAATTGAGACCCATGAAAAATCAAACCAATTGAATGCTAAATGTATCAGAGGCAGTTAATAAATATTTGTTTGAGTCAACTGCCCAACATGGTAGGAATTTGGTGTGAGCTAGAGATGTCCTGAACTTTGTGGAAGAGGTGGGCCTTGGGCATGATGGGGAAGGGATTTAGACACAGGCCGAACAGAGCAGGGAAAGGCATTTATTCATGGAAGTGTGGGAGGGGCAGAGGCGCGCAGGAGCTCGGTGGACGTGGGATTGAGAGATGAGCATGACTGTACAAAATGCACAGATTTCTGTTGTGTGTTTTTCACCCCCTGTGTTCAGAGAGGAGTTGGAGCAGTGTATGATAAATGTCACATATTGGATGTGTGGGCTCTCCTGCTGAGACATCTCTTTACTCCCAGTCATCAACCATGAATGGCTGATAGAATCGAAGGAAGGATGCCTCCCCTTTCCTTCTCTTAGTTCCATTTGGGTTCCTTCTAAGGGTGGAATTCACTTGAGAAAGATCATCTCTGATAGGGGAGATTGAGCTCCAAGTGCTCAATTGTTTTGGATGTTTTGGTTTTTAATAGATGTGGGTTTCGTAGGGAACTGAAATTAATAATGTATGTTTGATTCACTCGGCTGGGTCATTAGTCTGGGCTTTGGTTCCTGCCTTGGAGGAACCCCGTCTTCTACTTAGAGAAACAGAATTACAGTGGCAGTGATGGAGTCTTATCCACGTCGCCAGGCCAAGCACAAGCATTGCCGGGCCAATCCAGCTTATAGGTGTGAGGTCCTGAAAGGCTGCACACAGGATGCGTATCTAAGCAGAATCCTGAAGACTGAGTAGTAGCTGGTCAGAGGAGGAGAGGAGGTTCCCCAGGAAGTGGGAAAGCACATGCGAAGGCACATTTGCAGCAGACCACACGGCCTGATTAAAGTTGCAAGGCGTTTGGTCCAGCGGGAGCTCTGGGTGTCTGAAGAGAAGCTAAGGCAGAACCGTCTATGCAGAGGCCAGGTTTTTATATGTCTTACAGGCCATGCTGGCCTTCCCTGGTGGCTCAGACAGTAAAGAATCTGCCCGCAATACAGGAGACCTGGGTTCGATCCCTGGATCAGAAAGATCCCCTGGAAAAGAAAGTGGCAACCCACTCCAACCTATTGCCTGGAGAATTCCATGGATAGAGAAGCTTGGTGGCCTGCAGTCCATGGGGTCATAGAGAGTCAGGCATGACTCAGAGACTTTCATCGTCACCACCACCGTCATACACCATGCTAAAGGGTTTGAATTTTGTCATGAAGGGAGTAGGGACCTGTCAGAGGATTTTAGGCAGGGTTATTTTGTGTGGTGTGGCTGCTGCAGTATGAATAATGGATTGAAGAGGGCAAGGCCAGAGTTTGAGAGGCAAGAAATGAGAGCCTGGTCTTGAGTGGGAAATGGGAATAGAAGGACAGATGGGGAAGGCATGTTCAACATGTTAGAAGGCATGTTCAACATGTTAGAAGGCATGTTTAACAGCACTTGGCGGCCACTTGAGGTTTGGCAGAGGAGGAAGTTGTGACTGAGTGGATAGTGCTGTTGTGCCCTGAGATTGGGATATGGGAGGAAGCTCAGTTTGGTCGGGAAGATCGTGAGTTCATTTAGCAAATGTCAGTACTTCGAGGTGCTTGTGGGACATTCAAGTGGAAATGTCTGGAGGGCTCTTAGTCTGGAATTTAGGAAGGTGTGGGCTAGATGTTGGTGTAAATGGGAAGAGGGAACTTAAATGTTGTGGTACTGGGTTAATTTCATCTCCAGAATATTTCTCATAGCAGTCACTACTTTCCACCTCCTCTGCTGTTGCCTTGGTTGAAGCTCCTGTTGTGTTCCAACCTAGCTGGTGGAGTGTCTTTTAAAAATGAGGTGGTAACTTGTTATTTTCCTGCTTAAAACTCTTCCTCAGTGGTTTCCCATTGCCCTTCTTCGCATGGTACAAGGCCCCGTGTGGCCTGGCCCGCCCTGCCTGCTGCCCTCTCCACGCTCACTTTTTGCCGTCCTTCTCCCTCTTTTGACCACACTGTCGCTGCAGTGCCTTCTTCACGGCCACAGATTCTCTTCTTTCCCCTTGTGCACTGTTTTTCTCTTTTCCTGACCTTTCCCCCCATCCTTGGCCTGGCTGCTCTCTCTCCCCTTACCCCACCCTTGACCTGACCAGTCCTCGTCTTTCAGGTCTCACCTCAGGTCACATTTTTCAGAGGAACCTTCCTTGATCTTTCGAGCTACATTAGAGTCAGCATGCATTTTTCTTTCCTAGCACTATCACAGTTTGTTGTTAGTTACTCATGTGTTTGCTTGGTGTCTGTCTCTCACACAAGCTCTGTGAGGGCAGAATCCGTACAAAAAATCTGTGTTTTGTTTACCGTGGTACCACCAGTGCCAGACGGTTCTGAGCACGTAATAGCACTCCCTGAGTATTGGTTAGATTTGTTGAATGCATGAGGGTCATTGTCTTCATTTTCTATAGAAAAACTTGCAATTTTATACTGTCACAGAATAACTGACTGTGATTCAAGGTTTATAACATATGTAGTTGATTTCGTCTACTTTTGAGAGTATTCCATTTTTAACTGTTATTAAATACTCTATTCCTCTGGGAGGTTGGGGCAATAAAATTACAAATCCAATCTTAGGGGTATTTTTCCTCCCTGTTACCTGCATTCATCATGGTGACTCTGGTTGGCATGGCATGACCTGTCATCTGTCTGACAGTGATGTGGCTGCTGAGTTGGGTGTTTGTGGAAGAGTTGAGTAGCAGCCTTCTCCTGTAACCTGATTTGGGAAGTGTCCCAATACATGCTGTTTGCATTGCAGCTGTGGGAAAATCCACCTTTGTGAAGTTACTCACGAAAACTTACCCAGAGTGGCACGTAGCTACAGAACCTGTAGCAACATGGCAGAATGTCCTGGCTGCTGGCTCCCAAAAAGTAAGTTTTCAGTTGTGGTGGGTAGTTGGCAGGCTTGGGTTCATAAACTAGTTGCAGTAATCTAATTTGCTCCAAGTAGGTGAAGTAGTCCATTTTGTGTCTCCTTTTTAAAATACCTTTATTTCAGAAAGCAGACTGTGTACATCAGGGAGGGATGACTTGTTTGAATGTGTTAAGTTTTGATTTTTGTAGTTTTGACATTTCTGTTTAAGTGATTGCCTCTGTTCTTTCCAGTTTCCCAAAGCATGGCCAGCCATCCTGTCATTGAAGATTAATTTTGTCATTCCTACCCTTAAGTATTTTATTGAAATTGACCATCAGGAATAGTAGTTAATTACAGTGATTTTAGCTTAGTTTTGAAGTCTTAGAAATTGAAAGGAATCTTAGAGAAGATCTTGTCACATTTTAAGTCAATGCAGAAATCATAGCTAACGTTTATAAAGTGCATACTATGTGCCAGGCACTGTCCTGTCCCAAACACTGTACATTTCACAGATGCCTTGTGGCTGAAGCCCTCCCGTCAGTATGTTGCTGTGGGAGAGGCCACGGGCTTGGTTTCTCACTAGCCACATCAGTGTGAGTAGGGAACAACCAACTGGACGTGACCCTCAGAAGCAACTGAGGGAGTGGCAGCATCTCCGCAGACTCCTGTAGTTCCAGGAGCAGTCACGAGTACCTCATTCTTGCTTTTAACAGCCTATTGTTAGAAAGTTCTTGTATGAGCCACTTTGCATACCTGTGACTCTGATTCATTGGTTCAAGTTCTGACTCTTAAGACTTTTAACTTTTCCACATGGCAACTCTTCATTCATTTCTAAGGCAATGATTTCTTGATTTTTTGCCCCGTTGAGTCTTCTCTTTGAAATCAAATACCATTTTCCTCCAGACTGTTTCTCATGCAGAAGTAACTTTGTGTAGGAGATGCACTCCTGTCTGTTGGTTTTCCACCTAGATTTTAGTAAGAGTAGCACTCAGAGCTGAACAGGACATCTTAGATATCGTCTACATGGTACAGAATACCATAGAACTGGTTCTCTGTGCCCTTTGCTTGTGCTTCCAACTTAGGATCGTGTTACCTTTTTTGGCAGACACTTATACTTACTGAGGATATTTGTTTTTTTTAAACTGTCTCCATCTATGTATGTACCTGTGTGTGTGTATATGTGAGATTAACTTTTCTATTTAGTAAATAAATTATCTTTTTCTGAGTATGCCACAGGGCACCTGCTTTGGGGATTTAAAAATATAACCACAGATTTGGTACTGTTTCCTTCAAGAAGGAAATAGTATTAATTCTTTTATTCTTAATTCTCCCCTGGAGTGTGATCTGGACTTGGTGACTTGCTTCTAATGAGTACAGTGTAGCAGGATTAATAGTGTGTGACTTTCTGTGGTAGGTGGTAAAAGACACCGTATCTTCCGTCCTGCTCTCTCTCGATCACTTTTGGCTCTGGGGCTGCCAGCTGCCCTGTGATGCAGCGTACCTGTCTGTGAAGGGGTCCACGCAGCAAGGAACTGGTCCTGCCAGGAGCCGTGTGACTGAGTCTTCTTGGAAGCAAATCCTTGAATCCCCAGTCAAGTCTTCAGATGACTGTAGCCTCAGCCAATATCCTGACTGAAATCTCATGGAAAACCCTGAGGCAGAACCACCTGGCTAAGCTGTGTCCCGAATTCCTTTCCCGTAGAAGTGGATTTAATGAATGTCTTTTTTTGTTTAAGCCACTAAATTTTGGCACAACTTAGATAATTACTACTCTGATAATCCCATTGTCTGGAAATAAAACAGTTAACATTTTTGTCCTTTTAAATTTTTTTAAAAGGACAAAATGTATATATTAACACACATATAAATGTATAAAACATACACACATTTCATCTTTTAAAAAATGTATTTATGGCTGTGCTGGGTCTTCATGGCTGCGCAGGCTTTTTCTCTAGTTGCGGCACGCAGGGACTGCTCTCATTGCGCTGCTCGGGCTTCTCACTGGTGGCTTCTCTGGTTGCGGAGCATGGGCTCTAGGTGACCAGGCCTCATTGGTTGCAGTGTGCGTGCTAAGTAGTAGCTGGCGCATGGGCTTACTGCTCCAAGGCATGTGAGATCTTGCCGGACCAGGGATCCAACCAGTGTCCCCTGCCCTGGCAAGTGGATTCTTTACACTGAGCCACCAGGGATGCCCACGTTTCCTCTTTTAAAGTAAAAATTGTGACTGTCACTTGCACGTCCCTTGATACCCAAGGCCTTCTTCCTTTCCGTTAATGTCGTTTTAACGGTTGCTGTATGATGTTACACTGTATAATGTGGTGTACTATCATTTAGTCATCCAGCCTTATTTTGAATGTTTACTTTTCTAATTTCTGCTTATTATAAACTGTCACAATGATGAATATTTTTGTAGCATATCTTTTTTTCTTTTTAATGGCTTAATTTTGAGGGTAATCTAGAAGTGGTATTTGGATGTCCCCAAATTACATGTTTTGTTGAGACTTTTGTTACATTTTGTAAAATCTTCCTTCAGAAAAGTTTTACTATTTTTCTCATATTTTCAGCAACACAGGGTATTATTTTTTTATCCTTTCTGACTTGAGAGTGAAGAAAATGAATGGTATGTTATTTTATTTTACATTTATTTGATTATTAATTTGTAAGGCCTCCTCAGACAACCATTTTGCTTTTTTGCATTTCTTTTTCTTGGGGATGGTCTTGATTCCTGTCTCCTGTACAATGTCGTGAACCTCCGTCTATAGTTCATCAGGCACTCTGTCTATCAGATCTAGTCCCTTAAATCTAATTCTCACTTCTATTGTATGTCATAAGGGATTTGATTTAGGTCATACCTGAATGGTCTAGTGCTTTTCTCCACTTTCTTCGATTTCAGTCTGAATTTGGCAATAAGGTGTTCATGATCTGAGCCACAGTCAGCTTCTGGTCTTGTTTATGCTGACTGTATAGAGCTTCTCCATCTTTGGCTGCAAAGAATATAATCAATCTGATTTCGGTGTTGACCATCTGGTGATGTCCATGTGTAGAGTCTTCTCTTGTGTTGTTGGAAGAGGGTGTTTGCTATGACCAGTGCATTTTCTTGGCAAAACTCTATTAGCCTTTGCCCTGCTTCAATCTGTATTCCAAGGCCAAATTTGCCTGTTACTCCAGGTGTTTCTTGACTTCCTACTTTTGCATTCTAGCCCCCTATGATGAAATGACATCTTTTTTGGGTGTTAGTTCTAGAAGGTCTTGTAGGTCTTCATAGAACCATTCAATTTCAGCTTCTTCAGCATTACTGGTTGGGCCATAGACTTGGGTTACTGTAATATTAAATGGATTGCCTTGGAAATGAACAGAGATCATTCTGTCGTTTTTGAGATTGCATACAAGTACTGCATTTCGGACTCTTTTGTTGACCATGATGGCTACTCTATTTCTTCTAAGGGATTCCTGCCCGCAGTAGTAGATATAATGGTCATCTGAGTTAAATCCACCCATTCCAGTCCATCTTAGTTCGCTGATTCCTAGAATGTTGATATTCACTCTTGGCATCTCCTGTTTGACCACTTCCAATTTGCCTTGATTCATGGACCTGACAGTCCAGGTTCCTATGCAATTTTGCTCTTTACAGCATCAGACCTTGCTTCTATCACCAGTCCCATCTACAACTGGGTGGTGTTTTTGCTTTGGCTGCATCCCTTCATCAGAAAACTAAGATCATGGCATCCGGTCCCATCACTTCATGGCAGATAGATGGAGAAACAGTGGAAACAGTGCTGACTTTATTTTTCTGGGCTCCAAATTCACTGCAGATGGTGATTGCAGCAATGAAATTAAAAAATGCTTACTCCTTGGAAGGAAATTTATGACCAGCCTAGACAGCATATTCAAAAGCAGAGACATTACTTTGCCAACAAAGGTCTGTCTAGTCAAGGCTATGGTTTTTCCAGTGGTCATGTATGGATGTGAGAGTTGGACTATAAAGAAAGCTGAGTGCCAAAGAATTGATGCTTTTGAACTGTGGTGTTGGAGAAGACTGTTGAGAGTCCCTTGGACTGCAAGGAGGTCCAGCCTGTCCATCCTAAAGGAGATCAGTCATGGGTGTTCATTGGAAGGACTGATGCTGAAGCTGAAACTCCAATACTTTGGCCACCTGATGTGAAGAGCTAACTCATTGGAAAAGACCCTGATGCTGGGAAAGATGGAAGGCGGGAGAAGGGGATGACAGAGGATGAGATGGTTGGATGGCATCACTGACTTGATGGACATGGGTTTGGGTAGACTCCGGGAGTTGGTGATGGACAGGGAGGCCTGGTGTGCTGTGGTTCATGGGGTCGCAAAGAGTTGTACATGACTGAGTGACGGAACTGAACTGACTCCTTGAAAAGAAAGTTATGACCATCCTAGATAGCATATTAAAAAGCAGAGACATCACTTTGTCAACAAAGGTCCGTCTAGTCAAGGCTATGGTTTTTCCAGTGGTCATGTATGGATGTGAGAGTTGGACTGTGAAGAAAGCTGAGCACTGAAGAATTGATGCTTTCGAACTGTGGTGTTGGAGAAGACTCTTGAGAGTCCCTTGGACTGCAAGGAGATCCAACCAGTCTATCCTAAAGGAGATCAGTCCTTGGTGTTCATTGGAAGGACTGATGCTAAAGCTGAAACTCCAATACTTTGGCCACCTGATGCGAAGAGCTGACTCATTGGAAAAGACCCTGATGCTGGGAAAGATGGGAAGGCGGGAGAAGGGGATGACAGAGGATGAGATGGTTGGATGGCATCACTGACTTGATGGACATGGGTTTGGGTAGACTCCCGGAGTTGGCGATGGACAGGGAGGCCTGGCGTGCTGTGGTTCACGGGGTTGCAAAGAGTCGTACATGACTGAGCGACTGAACTGAACTGAACTGATTACCAATTAATTGAACAACTTTTTAATCTTTATTGGCTATGTTTTAGTATTCTTTATGAACTGCTTGTTCAAACCTCTTGCCACTTTTTCCTCCTATTGAGATCTTCAGGTTTTTGTACTGGCTTCATAAGAACTCATTGTATTGTTAAATATCTTAACTCTTTGTCATATACTGTCGATTCTTTCCCCAGTGTTGTCATTTTTTCTTTGCCTTTCTGTATGGGATATTTCGCAATGTAATACTTGAAAGTTTTTATGTGGTCAGAGCTACATTTTCTTCGTAGTTACTGCCTTTGATGTGAAAGTCTAAAAAAACCTGTTACAAGCCCAAGGTGATAAAAACATGCACTTGTTTTTCTTTCTTTTGCTTTTAAGGTTTTACCCTTTATGTGACTTTGAAAGTTACAGGAGTCTTAATTTTCCCCCAATTGTTATCTGCATTTCCAGTAATAGTCATGTTGAGTGGTTATATATTTTGTGGTTATTGTGACTGGGAACTGTTTTTCCATCATCTTTTTCAAACTGGTTATTGCTGTTTTAAAGAAAAGCAGTTGATTGTTGTATATGTCTTGTGTGACTTAATTCTCTCTCTTCTCTCTTTTTTTTTTTTTTTTTGCTTTATTTGCTTGAGGTTTTAGAAAATAATAGTTTTCTCTAAATCCTAATCACTTGTAAGGGCTTTCCAATATCCAAACCTCATTTCTGGTTTCTTTTGTTAGATAGAAGTTCCAGAATAATATTAAATAGTAGCAGTGATGGTAGTCACCCTTATCTTTTCTGTCTTTAGTGAAACTACCTCTAATGTATCATCATTAAGTTCTGTGCTTGTCATTCATTTCAATAGACTGTGTGGAGGAGGTACCCTTCTATTACTAAGATATTAACTGTTTTTATCAGTATCAGATGTTAAGTTTTCATCAAAAGCCTTTTTTAGCATCTAGTGAGATAACCATGGGATTTTTCTTTCCTTTGCTTTTTTCTCTTAGTGTTAGTCATAGATTTGATAATGATGTCATCCTCACATTCCTAGAATGAACCCTTTTGATCATGGTGTACTGTTGCATTAATTTGCTAATATGTTGTTTGGACTTTTGCATGTGTATTTATAAATTTAATTGGTATTACTATTTGGGTATACAGTTTTTGACAGGTTTTACCATCAGGGTTATGAAAATGAATTGAGCTTTGTATCATTTTTAGCATAGAAATTGTCTATTCCTTGAAGGTATGATAGAAATTAGTTTCAAAATTACATGGACTTGATGTTGTTTGAGGGGAATATTGGACAACTCTTTCTTCCTCAATTATTATTCAGGGTTTTTAGTCACTTTTGATAATTTTTTTCCAAAGAATTGCCTTTTATTAAGATTTTCAAATTTAATAATGTAAAATTTGTACATGTCTTTTATGCTTTAAATTCTGTATTGAGAGTTATTTTATTGTTTGTCTCATGTTGCTTATCTGTGTGAATATTTTGAAAGGAAAAGACTTGGTAGATGATTATTTATTCTTTTTTAAAAGGTGCAATTAATAGATTGTAATTTTTAATTCTGTTGGGGCTTGCATTCTAGTTCATTACTTTTTGCTTTTAAATTTATTTCTCAGAATTTTTGTATTTTGAAAAGTCTTTAATAAAGTTAATGATTAATTTGTGTATTTTCCCCTTTTTTCTGCCTTAATAATACTGTTGGCCAAAAAGGTTCACTAGGTTTTCTCCCACCTGTTTTTGGCCAACCCGATAAAAGCATTTGCAATGGGAAAGTTTCTTCGTAGAATAACTTATGGCCCTATCTTCTAGATTTTGACATATGAGACTGTAACTGAAATTTCTAAAAAATATGTAATTGTAGTTTTAACTTATTTTTTGCCTAAGAATTATTTTTAGTGTTTTACATATTCTGAGTAGATTTTGTATGTTTATTATTTTGTTAATCTAGTTTTATTTTGTTAAGATCAGTGTGGCTGATACAGTTTCTCATTGGGGAAACTTACTGAGGTTTTCTTCATGGCCTGTGTATGGTCAGTTTTCATAAGTTTGCCATGGACTTTTAAGAAGAGTATGTATTTCCGTAAATTCTGTGTAGTTTGATGTCACATATTTTATCCATTCTAAGATGCCATTGATTATGAGACTATCAATTTAGTGACACTCCTAAGGAATAATTAAAATGTCTGTTCTGTTTAGTAAGCATTGTACTATGTATCCCAGTTTCCGATATGTGAAAAAAATGGTTTAGAGTCTAATCCTCCAAGTTCTCTACAGGTTTTTTTTTTAATTAAATGCTAAGAGAAGTGTACTAAAGTTTTGTGCTTTTATTATGTTTTGCCCATTTCTCCTTGTATTTTAAAAAATATTTATTTACTTATTTTTTATTTTTACATAAAATAAATGGGTCTTTGTGGCTGTACACTGGCCTCCTCTAGCTGCGGCGAGCAGCGGGGAGGCCCCTGTCTCGCTCCAGTGCGTGGTCTTCCTCTTGTGGGGGCTTCGCTTGTGTCAAGCACAGGCTCTGGCACGCGGGCCTCAGTAGTTTCAGTGCACAGGCTCAGCAGCTGTGGCTCTGCAGCTCTGGAGCACAGGCTTAGTTGCTCTGAGGCATGCAGGGTCATCCTGGACCAGGGATTGAATCCATGTTTCCTGCATTGACAGGCAGATTCTTCACCACTGGATCACCAGGGAAGTCCCTAATGCTTTTTTTCTTAATACAGCTTTGCCACATCTGCTTTCTTTTTATTTGCACCTACTTGATGGATTTTTCTGCCCCTTTGTTTTCAACTAATATCTGTCATCTTGGTTTGGTGTTTCACTTATGAACAGGAGTTTTAGCTTTTACACATTTTGAGGGTCTGCTTCCCATTCCTGGGAATTTTTCTCTTTGATCATGATTATATTTAACTTCTTCCTGCCACCTTATTTTTGTGCTTTCATCTCCTTTTTTTTTTCTTTTTTCTGTATTTAAATATTTCTTTCATCTTTCTCCGCTTCATTCCTGTGGTAATTTTTACTATTTTTACTCTGCTAGTGGAAACATTTAAACTAAAAATATACATGTTAAATATATATATATATGTTTAAGATTCACAGATACAGAAAACAAACTTGTGGTTACCAAAGAGGAGAGGGAAGGGGGAGGAACAAATCAGGAATGTAGGATTAACAGATACAAACTACTACATACTAAATAGACAAAGCAACAAGAATATACAGCACAGGGAATTATAGCCATTTATGTTGTAATAAGCTATAGTGGAGTATAATCTGCAAAAATACGGAATCACTGTGTTGTACACCTGAAACTAATATAATATTGTACATCAACTATACTTCAATAAAAAATATATATATATTCAGGTTTAAACCTATTTATAGATACTAATGGCATCTCCATGAAAGAAAAAAATAAATTTTACTACTTTTTTATTACTTTCTTCTCTAGGCTCTACCACCCAAGCATAGAAATCTGTAATTTTATAGTTCTGGAATGTTTGTACATAGTGAAATTTCTCTGTCTCTTTCTCTCTTTTTTTCTGGCCAGGCTGGACAGCTTGTGAGATCTTAGTTTCCTAATCAGGGATTGAACTTGGACCCCAGCAGTAAAATCACCAAGTCCTAACCACTGGATCGCCAGGGAATTCCTGGAAATTTCTCTTTTAACTATAGAAATTGGCAGTAAACTTCTTAACCACATTAATAATAATTTATACTTAACTCTCTTCTGCTGGTCATTCACTGAACACTGTTTTCTTATTGCCACTTCCCATTTCTTGATTCTTTGATTCATTTTTCAATTGGTTGAAGTTTATTTTAGAGGAATTTTTTTTTTAGAATGTAGGTGGTATTAATATAGTCTCTGAGCGATTGCTTGTCTTAAAATGTCTTTAATTTCTGTTGTGTTGTTGCTCAGTTGCTTAGTCGTGTCTGACTCTTTGTGACCCCACAGACTGCAGCACACCAGGCCTCCCTGTCCTTCACCATACCTTGGAGCCTGCTCAGACTCATGTCCATTGAGTTGGTGATGCCGTCCAACCATCTCATCCTCTGTCAGCTCCTTCTCCTCCTGCTTTCTGTCTTTCCCAGCATCAGGGTCTTTTTCCATGAGTTGGCTCTTTGCACCAGGTGGCCAAAGTATTGGAGCTTCAGCTTCAGCATCAGTCCTTCCAGTGAATATTCAGGACTGATTTCCTTTAGGATGGACTAGTTGGATCTTCTTACAGACCAAGGGACTCTCAAGAGTCTTCTCCAACACCACAGTTCAAAAGCATCAATTCTTTGGTGCTCAGCCTTCTTTATAGTCCAACTTTCACATCCACACATGAATACTGGAAAAACCATAGCTTTGACTATAGGGACCTTTGTTGGCAGAATAATGTCTCTGCCTTTTAATATACTATCTAGGTTTCTGCTATAGGGAAGTGTTATGTGGTTCTGATCTTTTTTTAAATGTAAGAAATTAATATTTCCCCCCTCCTTAGGTTTTTGTTTCGTTTTTATGAATTGAGATCTTGCTAGGATAGGTCTGGGTGTGTGTGTGTATGTGAGATAGAGAGAGAGAAAGAGAGAATATGAAAGCCACATATGTAAATCCATATTAAATCCTTTCTGGTACTCAGCAAATTTCTCTGGTGGAAAGTCTCACGTCTTCAGAGATATTCTTTAATTTTTTTCTTTGGTTTTGGCTTCTTTTTCACCTGAACTAAAACCATAGTAAAAGTACCATGGTTTTAAAAGTTTATTTTTGTTCTAAAATACCTAGAGATATGTCATGTTTCTATTAGACAGTGATTCTCAGTGACTGAAATTTGTTGAGAGGGAGACACAGACCTTATGAGTAGTGGTCTTCCTCCATTCATCTCTTTTTTTGGGGGGGTAGTGGCATTTCACCTCTCTGTATTGGGCTCATCACTTGAGAAAGAAAATTGTTCACTTTGGGTAGGTAGTTTTATCTAAAATATGGGTACTGCAAAGTTGCACATTGTTTTAGCTCTTGTTTGAAAAGTTATTTGATACAAAATTGTATTAACTGCTGTGGGGTTGGAGAAGGTGACATTACATCTTGATGTATCTTTCCAGAAGAAAGAAAAAACAAAAAATACCCTCCCACTGTGTAACAGTGTATATTGGATCTCCTAAACTGTTTCTGTTTGTTTCTTAACTTTCTGCTTTTTTCTGTTAGTTTAGGAAAAATTTCTTGAGTTGATACTCTGTATGTGCTGTGTGCTGTGCTTAGTCACTCAGTCCTGTCCTACTCTGCTCAGTCGTGTCTGACTCTTTGCGACCCCATGGACTGTAGCCTGCTAGGCTCCTCTGTCCATGAATTCTCTGTCCTCTGTCCATGAATTCTCCTCTGTCCATGAATTCTCCAGGCAAGAACACTGGAGTGGGTTGCCATGCTCTCCTCCATCGGATCTTCCCAACCCGGTAATCGAACCCAGGTCTCCCACTTTGGAGGCAGATTCTGTACTAGTCTGAGCCAGGAGGAAAGCAGTGTTCTGTTTGATACTCACTAATTAGGTTTAGTGCAGTTTACAGTCTGCTGGTTACTGTCTTCATTGGGAGTTTCGTTTTGGCAATTGCATTTTTTCCCTCTAAGAATGTTCTTTTCATATTGTTCCATTTGGAGCCTGGGTTCATTTCTTTTACTGGGGGGCATGCCATGCAGTCTGTGGGACCTTAGTTCCCCAACCAGGGATCGGAGCCTTGCCCCTGTAGTGGAAGTGCGGGGTCTTAACCTCCAGGGAAGTCTCTGGCTCCTTTTTTTGATAACCTGTTCTTATCAGTGTGGCAGTCTCTTGAATCTTATTGAGCTTTTTCCATTTTCTCCTTTCTCTGGCAATAGCTCTGTCTCCTGAGAGGCTGCTTGTCCTGAGCACATTGATGAGTTCACTCCTTTTGAATGGCTGAGTATTTTTATTTCCACTGCTTGTCCCCTTTTTTGTTTTTATGTCTAAAGGGATATGTGCTTCATGTTCTGTAGTTGAGATAGGTTCTTTAGAAATAGTGTAGGCCTCTGTACAGTCAACCTGGTGCCTCTGCCAGCGCAGTGCCCCACTCCAGTCAGCTGGCTTCCCTGCCATCTCAGAACTGTGCCACGCACCATGGGCTCCCTACAGTCTCCAGTGACCCTGCCAGAGACCCCAGTACATCCAAATTTGTCCTCCTGCTTCAGCCTCCAGCTCTCAGCCAGGGGCCGTTTGTGAGGCTGGTGTGTGTTTGTGGGTTGGGACTGGAAGGAGGGAAGTTGTTTTGTGACCTGCTGTGCTCTACCTGCATTGCTCCTGATGAAACCTTCCAAAGGGTAAGACCCTTCTTTGGAATCCAGGGTTGATATTCTGTGAAACCGGACCACTTGTGGTTGTCTAACCTCCCCTTCCCCACCCCCCACCCCCACCAAGACTTTTGTCTCTATGTGAAATTCTTTCTTCTTAATCTCTATTTCCATCTATGGAGATTCCATGTAGCATTTACTTACTTCCCAGCTTAATGCCACTCTTTTCCAGAAACTTCCCAGATTCTCTCCACCATATGTGAGCACCCCTTTGTTGTATGTTCTGCTTTCTAGTCTAGTTTTCCATATTTTTGTCACCCCCTTTCTGTTTGCATTATGAGCTCCTTAAATTTAGGAACCATGTCTTGCTCGCTTTTATATGGAGAAGTATTAAAATGAAGAAGTTAGTGGAAGCCAGGTTTGAGTCCCCATTCAACACTTAACCATGAAACCTTAGGCAAGTTCCGTCACCTTTCTGAGTGGATGTTCTCCTCAAGGAAATGGGCATAACAGGGGTACCTACCTCATGGTGCTGTTGTGAAGATCAAATGAGACAGTATAGCACAGTGAACATTGAGATAAATCTTAATTTTGTTTTCTGTACCCCTTACAGCACCTAGCTCACGTAGCACCTCATCCACACAGGCCTTCAGTTAATGGTGACTGAACACAGATAAGAGTGCTTTGCGCAAAACTCACTTTAGCACTGAGTCAGTGGCAGAGCCCAGGAAAGAATCTAGGGTTCCTGAGTATCTTACACACGTTCCCGCCTGCACATGCTGAGTAAGTGGGTCTTCACGTGCCTTTCGTAAAGTGTCTAGAATCCAGGAGGAGGGATTTGTGTGTTTTTGTTTGTTCGTGTGTTTGTTTGTTTAACAACGTGTAGCTCTGCCATAAGAGAGACAGAACTCTTTATTTTGTGGGTTGGATTTTATAGTCAGTTACTTTCTTGTCTAGGTTAGTTTTAGAAAGAACCACAAATGGAAGCCCCAGAGAGAGGCAACATAGTGTTGCGGTAGAGGTAGTATGGTTGCAAGTAGAGTTTTAGGTGGCTGTGATTGTTAACTCCTCCTCCGGCACGCTCTGCAAACACATCTATCGGTGCATGTGCTAATTGTACGGTGGTTCTGCCTCTGCTGTTCTAGGTGTGTTGAGGCATGTCATCTCCCTCTATCAGAGTCTCACCTAATAAAGTAGGAAAGTCTCTCCCTTGGTTGTGTAGCTTTGACTGCACCAACGGTGAGGGATGCAGTATCTTTTTAGTGGGAGGAAACCTCTGTAATTGCTTCTCCCAGTGATTACAAGGTATGAGGTAGAAGGGTGGTGAACACTGTCAAGTAAATGCGTCCTAGGAAATTCTCCTCTTTTGTAATTTGCCTTTAGGCCGGCGCTGCCACCAGCCTTGGAAACTTGCTGGATATGATGTACCAGGAGCCAGCACGATGGTCCTATACCTTCCAGACATTTTCTTTCCTGAGCCGCCTGAAAGTACAGTTGGAGCCCTTCCCTGAGAAACTCTTAGCGGTTGGGAGGGCAGTACAGATCTTTGAGAGGTCTGTGTACAGCGACAGGTAAGGTCCCGAGCCTCTGCCGGCCACAGGCGCTGTGCTCAGCGCCACAGGTTTTCTTTTCTTGGTCAGACCCTGAACTGCTCTTGTCATTGAATGTTATCCTTGAAAAAATTGTCTTCTTTTTAACGACAACACTATAGAGATTTGTTCAGACTTACAATTTCAGTTACCACACATGTCAAGAAAGGAAACTGTGTTTTTCATAAACTAAATACATCTAATTTCTCACATTGGCACTGATTGCCTTGTCGTCTTTTCTGTCACAGAAGCAGGCTGGTGGCTACCTAGTAAAACCGTTACATGCACAAAGGCTCGGAAGAGACACTTAAGTAGCAGCGTATGTTTCAGCAAACCAGATGAATCAGTGGCTGGCTATCGCCTTGAAGAAAAAAGCAGATGGAATTAAAATCTGTGTTCCTAAAATGATAGGAGAAATACATTTATCCTTGTTTTATTCTTCAAGAAAGGATTTCTGAGTAGAAGCACATCTGAAAAATTGACTTCTGTCTTGGATGTAACCATTTTTGACTCTCTCGTGTGAGAGGACTTATTATTGGCCAGAGTCTATAAGAGATATTCAGTCTCTCATAGGTCCAGGGAAGGGCATTATCCTATCTACCGATGGAGTGAGATGAGTCACTTTTCACGAAGGCTAGCAGCTAGCTTGGGAATTCAGCCCCTTGATTCTAAAGGAGCTAGTCCGTCTATACTCCGGAATTCCTGGTTCTGCCACAAGACCAGGCTGAGTCTTGTGTTTCAGCCATTTGGCAATGAAGTGAGGGTGCCTCGATCTGGACATCACTGAGGGTTTTTTATCCGAAGGAACCTGTGTCAGTGTGAGATGGTGGCTCAAAGCATGTTGAGCTCTGAAGCCCCTTTGAATTATCAGAATGGAAAAATTCACTTTTATTGTCCATTCACGTCTTTTTTAAAATTTTTATTTATGTATTTTTGGCTGTGCTGGGTCTTCATTCTGCCCAGGCTCTCTCTAGTTGCAGAGAGTGGGGGCTACTCTTCACTGTGGTGCTCAGGGAGCAGTGGCTTCTTTGGCTGGGGAGCACGGGCTTTAGGGCATGCAGGCTTCAGTAGCTGCAGCTCCCCAGCTCCAGAGCACAGGCTCAAGAGTTGTGGCGTATGGGCTTAGTTCCTGTGGAGCACGTGGGGTCTTCCTGGATCAGGGATTGAACCCATGTCTCTTGCAGGCAGATTCTTTACTGCTGAGCCACCAGAGAAGCCCTGTCCATTCGCTTCTCAAGATGCTAGATTGGTTACCTGTTTACTTCCAAATTACAAAAACTAGCGCTACTTCTTAGTCTTCCCATAAAGCCGCCTGGAGGGGGAAAAATAAGGGTATATTTGTAAATGTATTGTGATTTTTTTTTTTAAGCATTACTTAAAAACCATTCAAGAAATGTAATACAAACCCTATAGGCTAGGCACTCCTTCTCTGTGGACCCCAAGAGAGAGCCTGTTCTTTATAAAAGCTAAATATGTGAATTGTAAATGGTTGAGCTATAGACTTTTGTTGTTTTTTCAACTGTTGGATACACTACTATTTATTTTCCTCTGCCTTCTCTCAAGCCTAGCCTCTTGAATTAGGAAGATGAATTACATATTGCTACCTTCCTGGAAACAGACTGGCCATTGGTCTTTTGATTTTCAGCCCTTTAGTGAGGTAGACATGTGAGAGACCCCTTAAAAATACAAATACTTTGTTTAGAAAGTACACGGACTTGAGAAGATCTGTTTAGAAGATCTCCAGACTTCTCTGGCGGTCCAGTGGTTGAGACTCTGTGTTTCTACTGTAGGGGGCATGGGTTTGATTCTTGATCAGGGGACTAAGATCCCTCATGTGGCGTGCCATGGTATAAAGGGAGACAGCTGATTGCACTATAGGCAGCTACAGCATCCCAGATGTTTTCTTCAGAGGGGACATTTTTGAGACAGAAAGGGTAACTGATTACACACTCTAACCCTGATGGTAATTTAGAGCCTCTCCACTCCTTTAAACATTTATTCATTTGGCTCAGCAAATGAACAGATTTGTTGAATGCCACCTGTGTTCAGGCACTGGGTCAGACCTGGGGCTGCAGCAGTAAGCAGGGCGGACCCAGTGCCTGCCCTCATGGTGACCTTAGTCTGGCAGGGACTGCACACCTGCCCAGGTGTGTTATATGTATTCCAAAGGAGGAACATCGCTTGTTTGGGAGGGTAGATGACAAGGAGGGGGAAATCTAAATCTTTTCTGTTTGAGTTGAAAGAAAACAATAGCATGTGGTTTTAGAGCAGGGACCCTGATGCCTTGGTGCTTAAGCTGGCCCTTTCCTGCAGTCCCTTCATTCAGGCTGCAGTGGCTCTCCCCACCCGCCTCAGCATTTAGCACCACCATGGCCTTTATGTCCTCTCACCCCTTCACTACCAGCTTTGGAGAAATAAAGAAGTGCTCATCCTCAGAAAAAGGCCAGGGCCTTTTATAAGACTAATTAACAGGTATTTACTTGCTCTTTATAAGATCTTCATTTCCATGTTACTTATGAAGAAGCTGAAAACATTTTTCAGATACTGAATTAGAAATTCACCTCTTTTCTTTGTTGCCTTCAGCTAGGCTATAGGTAAGCCATTTCAGAGCTCCCAAATTAGTGCCTTCATAGCCTAACAGTGAAGTAGTTACAGTGACAGCTAAGATGTCTTTAATAGTATGTGTCAGTCACTGTTGGAAGCACCTTGTAAGTATTACAGTTCTCACAACTCTACGAATTAGGTTCAACTGTTATCTATGTACAGAGGAAGAAGCAGCCTGAGAGTTTGATGACTTGCCCCTGGTGACACAGCTAGTGAATTTTGAAGCCAGGTCAGACTCAGGAGTGTGACGCTCCAACCCCTTCTCTTATGCAGCACTCACAGCCTTGTGGTGTATACCTCCCTGAGCCATTCATAGACAAGGCTTCCGAATTTCATTTTTCCAGAAGTAGCCAGTTGCTGAGTATTGCCTTAGAAACTGGAATTCACTGCTTAAGATGTAAACTGTGTTTTGTATCAAGATGCCTGAGGTTGGAAAGCAGAATTGCCCCTCCTGAAACAATGGTTTCTAGTTAGCTCCGACTTCCTATTTATCCGATGCTCCTTTAGTTACGGAAGTAAGCAAGGGGCAAAATGAGATTGATTTTTAGATTTAGCCTTCTCATATCTGGATTAGAAGCTCAGAAGCAGAGGAGGCTTGCTTTGGAGGAGAGTTTGTTTTCTTGGAGGTACTGCAGTTAGTAGGAAATGCGTTTCCTGCTCCATAGGGGACATGACTTAAGTACAGTTCCTGCTCTACTTCTCGGCTAGACCAAAGGATGGCTCTGCAGCCTCAGAACCCTTGAGTCCTTAAAGTAAGTCGTGGGTGCTTTATACTAGGTTGTTTTTTGTTTGGGGGCTTCCTTACAGTAATAGTAAGGAAATCTTAAAAGTCTGAGTCTACATGCACCATTTGCACATGTTTTGACTGGTTTCCAGGAGGGAAAATTGTTAGCAACCAATGGTACTGTCTTTCAGTGGCCTTTTTCTTCCAGTGGATTAATCCACTCAGAGATTTTGGCCTCTAAAGTCTAAATGCTATTCTCAGTATTGAGCAAAAAGTGTAGGTGAAGAATTCAGACTTCTTAAAAATCAGTAAGGAACCAAAAAGGTTAAGTGGTTTGGACAGACGTGGAAGAAGTTGTTATTAATGTTTTTTGCTTCTTTCTTTTGCCTTTCATTCCATTTCCCATTCTCTTCCCCTCACCCATCCCACCTACATTTCCAACCAGGTATATCTTTGCAAAGACTCTTTTTGAAAATGGTTCCCTCAGTGACATTGAATGGCATATCTATCAGGACTGGCATTATTTTCTCCTGCAGGAGTTTGCCAGCCGGCTCAGATTGCATGGCTTCATCTACCTTCAGGCTGCTCCCCAGGTAAGACAGAATTTAAAGCCTTAAACATTAGGGCCATATGAAACTTAAGAGGTGCTGTTCTCTGAGCCCCTGATTTTCCAGTTGGAGAAAGTTGGTTGTGGGTATTACCTGGAGCATGGAGAGCAGTGGGTGAGCACCCTCCCATTCTAGCACAAGGACCCAGTTCCCTTAGGCTTTCTGCAGCAGGGGGCTAAAGGGTCCCTCTTGATGTAGTGCCCACCTAGAGAAGATTGGGCTTTATCACTGGGATCCACAGTTTCAACCCTCTGACCAGCTAACCTGTAGCCAGTTGCCTCAGCTTTTCCTTCCCTCTAACTGGGTCATCAGAGTCCATTGTGGTCTCTATGGTTTCCTGACTATCATGTCAGGAGGACGAAGAGGCTTTCCTCACCTCATCCTGGTACTCTCCTAATTCATTGTCTGCTTTTTTGAACCTGAAGGATGCCACTGGTAAGGCACGATGGACTGTGGGAGTTGCCTCCCATGACCTCCGACCTGGACCATGGGGGCAGCCCAGCACACAGTAGGGTGGTGATGTGGAGTCTCTGGAGATGGCAGGGGTCCTTGGCTCTGCCAACCGTGGGCAGGCCCTGGAAATCTTTCCCCTGGATGGGTCCTTGTCTGTCCAATCCAGTGTCGCAGACACGTGATCCCTAAGGGCTCCTCTGGAGTGGGAGTCAAGCTGGGGGGCATTTTTGAGGGATGTGTTGCTCTCACCTTTTTAGACAGATACCTGACATACGGTCAAATGCCAGGTATAACGCATAGTCTTAGGAGGGAAAGTTTTCTTGAGGCTAGAGGCCAGGCTTTTAGGTATATGACCAAGTCTTGTGGAAGGAAGAAGCCTGAGAGCAGACTGGCCAGGGTCAGAAAATGGGTGGGAGCGCCCCCATGACACAGACTCGCAGGAACCAGAGGGGAGAGGACCGGATGGAAGGGCCTGACCTCAGCAAGGGTGGCAGCAGGCAAGGAAGGGCCTTGGGTGTGAAGGGGACCAGGGATCGGGGCTCTTTATGTCAGGAGCTTCTGAAGATTGTGAGGAAATAAAGAGAGTCCACGGAAGTAAATAGAGTCTCAGGTTTAAGTGAAACTCAACTGGAGATGCAGTGAAGCCAGAGGGCTGAGAACCTTCTGTGAAAAGCACAGCTGAAGGTGGCAGCCTCGCGCATTTATGACTTCTTGCAGTAGTTGTCATTTCCTGGGAGCAGGAATAGAAGAGACCAGTTCTGAAGGTGACTGTCCGGTAGGGGCAGGGATTGGTGTCAGTGTTTAGGGGAGAAGGAGACCCCTGCCAAAAGGATGGTTTGAGGTAGCCGAATGTAGGGTTCAGGGTGAGAGGAAAGTCCTGGCCCCCAGGAAGGCTCATGGCCAGAGCCAAGGATGGATTAAGAGCATTGTGGACTTGAATTGAGTGAAGATTGTGGTTGGGTTTGAAGAGGTGATGGTTTCCAGTAGGAGTTCATGGGATGGAGAGTTGAAGGCAGCAGCAGGTTGGGCTGAGCATTAAGAGAATTGAAAGCACTGCCACCTAACCTTTGCCTGGTTCCTGACCTAGCCTGCTGGGCCACTGGGACCCAGCAGGAGAGGAAGGAAGTCTTCCTCACGTCTTTGTGTACTTGGAATGACTGTGAGATGGGACAATGATGGTAACAATGGTGGTGGTGGCTGTAATTGTTACGGTGTGGCTGGTAACATCTTTTTGGAGAGACGAATTGAGGTATTTCAGCTGGGGTGGAATAGGGGTTGAAGGATTAAGGATTACTGCAACTTGATGGTAGAAAAAAATTACTTACTCATTTTGGAATTGAATGGGGATTTTGGTGCTGTTTTGATGGCACCAGAACTGAGAATGTTGATATCCTTCCCCTGAAGTCACTCCTAACCTCTGCTGTGAGACCCAGAGGGACTGTGAGAGAGCAGAACAGAAGTGAAACATCTTTATGTAGAAAGCGGTGCAGAGTCCCGGCAGATGTTGGCTTAGAGCTCATGTGATGGGCTTGAGTAGGGCATTTTGCTCCTTCCTACCTACTCTTCACTAACCTGTAAAAAGCAAGCGAGCCAACAGTAAAAAAAGAAATCAGAAGAGAAACGGCTGGGCCTCAGTGCCCCAAAGAATCAGCAAGAGAGAGTGCAGCTGGCCAGTGTACCTCCAAGAGCCAGGCCGTGTCTGCAGCCCGGACAGCGTGTGCTGCGAAGACCTGGGACAAGGGGCACCTGGGTGTGGGGCTTAGGAAGTGCAGTGGTCAGACCCACTAGCAGTCCCTGTCCAGTTGCTGCCTCTGACTGCAGGCAGTCCAAACAGCAGCTCTTCCAGGAGGGTCGGGTGGAGTGAAGCAGGCAGCTGCCGTCCCAGCCATGCTCTTTCCTGTTCACGTTCAGTGCGTCCTCCCCATGAGGACTGAGGTAAAGAGGAACCAGACTAAAGCACTGTTTGCACAAGGTTGTTTTTTGTTGTTTTTTTTTTAAAAAGAACTTGTAACCATATCAGTACAGCAAGAAGTACACCAAATGTTCAAAATAGAAGTTTACCTAGGCTTCTGGGAGGGAAGAAAAGTTTGCTCTCTTAAGTAAATTAATAGTGCAAAGGGAAATGTTAGCCTATTTTAACAGGAGAGACTTTAGCATCAGTGTTTGCCTGCCAGCAATGAATGAATAATTATAGCTTTTATAAAAAGAATTGCTCTACCCTAGTGTATAATTGAAAACATAACGTCACATTCGGAAAATACGCATTTTCATTAATTCTGATAATATTTTTCTCTCAGGAAAATTAGGTAGCTTTGCTATGTTTAGAAATCCTGAAGCTACCTTGCTGGCAGGAATGAGAATTGGTCAGCCTCTAAGGAGGCAGTCTGGCAGTGTATACTGGCAGGATACATAGTTTTGCCCTATTAATCATGCTTCTTGGAATTTACTACATAAATATGCTCCCACATAGGCAAAATGGCTCATGTGCAGGGCAGCATTGTTTATAATAGCAAATTATTATAAACAACGCAAGTAGTCATCAGTAGAGGCCAGTTAAGTATATTATGCTCCATTGATGCACTGAAAAACTCTGAAGCCATGAAAAAGAACTGGAAGGTACTACACTGACATATAACAATCTTCAAAACATATTCTTAAGAAAAATAAGAACCAAATGTGT
Organism: Bos indicus; assembly: GCF_029378745.1. NCBI lineage: Eukaryota > Metazoa > Chordata > Mammalia > Artiodactyla > Bovidae > Bos > Bos indicus. The sequence continues at coordinate 10,615,597 of NC_091770.1, read as the reverse complement.
AATAGGAGATCTTTTATATGTTTTTTTAAGTGGAGGTAAGACTATATGTGTAAAGTCTTTCTGCAAGTAGACAATAGCCACTAACATCTGTCATCAGTGGGGTAGAGCACTGGGTCGTGGTTAGTCAGGGCTGTAAAGCTGTGTGATGGGGAGGCAAGGGAACGGCGGAGAGGTCTTGAAGCAGTCAGCAGTGAGGAAAAGATGTAGGGACAGAATGACAGAAAGAAAAAGAGAAGGTTCAGAGGGAAGGAAAGTAGAGATGGAAAAAGATAAAAGTAGGAGCAGACGGTCAACAGGGATAGACGGGGTCAGAAATGAAAACATTCAGTGAGTATGTGCGATAAATATGTATTGACCACCTGCCCTGCCAGGCCCTGTGCTCAGCCCTGGACCAGACAGATTCTGGCCTGCTTTCAGAGTGGTGTTGAGTAAGCTGGTGCCAGCGATGAAGGGGGAGCCCCTGCCGCTTCCAGGAAGCGCCTCTGACTGCCCCAGCCCAGTTGCTGCCTTCCTTATCTGACTTCTGTACTTAAGATCCAAACCTCACAGTAGAGCACCTGATTTGCTGTTTTGCATATGTTCTTTTACTTGTTATCTAATTAGATTATAGACTCCCTAGGACAAGGACTTCATCTAACTTTAGAACAGTTCTTGATTCAAGGGAAAGAGATGAGAAGGGATAAGTGCTAAAAGTATTAGCATGTTAGACTGTTAACCTGTGTTAATCAACTTGAAAAGTTGGGCAGAAGATCATAAATGAAATTTGTTTATATGATTTTCTTTCCATAGAGAAAAGATGATACAAGAGGGAAACAGCACAGATTGCATCTTTGGGAATATTATACATTTTTTTGGGAATAAAAGTTTACATTTGGGAATAAAACTAAACTATTTGAAAGAGAGAAGTCCTAAATCAGTGAGTTAATCTACGTGTTTTTCTCAGGACAGATGACACTGAATAATGAAGTGTTTGCCATGCATAGAAAGAAAGGAAGGCAATTCAGGCAAAGCAGACATTCAGAGCAAAAGTTTTGAGATGCGAAAGAGCTTGGTCTGTACTGCAGACAGGAGGTGACATCCGGCTTCAGGGGAGGAAGGAGCTAAGGATGTCAAGAGTGGAGAGTTAGGAGGGGTGGCCAGACTCTGGGAATGGCCCTGTGTGACCAGTAAAGGAGAAGGTGACATTCCTTGAGTCATTGTGCTTCAGATTTCTAATCAGATGAAGACAGACTGGAATTACGCACGCTCTGGAAGGACTGAGGGACAGAGTGAATCTCAAGCCTCACTTTTTTATTTTTTGAACTTTGACGTATGCAGAATTTGCATTCTGCCCCAGAGTGAATGTGTGATATGACATGACTTCAAGTTACGTACCGTTTTGTAAATATGATGTTACTCATACTTCCTTGCACCTGTGACTGAAGGCGATAAGCACCCTGCAAGGAGAGTCATACCGTTGGAGTCAGCCCTCCGAATCCAGACGCGGAACCCCTGATGTGGAGAGCCCACTGCCATTTCACACACATAAGGGGCTCCAGCAACCTTGGAATTTCGTACCCACAGAGGGTCCTGGAACCAAACGCCCCTGCAACCCCCTCTGCACGTGCTGAGGGACAGCTGTATATTGCAATAGTCTGGAAGGGTGGACTGAGCAGGAAAAGTAGGAGAAAAGACAGCATTTGCCAGGAACTGATGGGCTCCCTTCCCTGAGTCTTCACAGTGACCCACGGGGTTGATGAGAGGAAATGGAAGCCCACAAAGCTTACCCCCCTGGTGCCTGGCTAAGATGGGAATTTAACCCTGGACTTTCTAACCTTAAGGCCTGTGCTGTTTCCATACACTTCACTGCCTCCAGGAGGCAGAGAGTCAGAAGGCTCTTGCTCCATAGTCCAGGTGAGAAATGCTGGGGACCTGACCAGGGCAGGGGTGAGAGAGAGGCAAGGAGAGAACCAGCTGGAGAGAGATGAAAGAGAATTCAGTGACTTCCTGGATGTGGCAGGGAGGAGGAAAAAAGTAATAATTCCAGGTTCCTAGGGTAGATGATGGTTGCCATTAACCTGTGATTCACTAAGAAGACAAGGCAGCAGAAGGAATGTCACAACACTAGCGCCCAGGATAGACACAGCAAGGAGGCCTGAGAGCCCCCCAGCTTCTGTAACAGCCGAGATAACCCAGGAGCTCAGCAGAGCCTGGGGATTGTCTTTCAGGTTTGTTTAAAGAGACTACAGCGGAGGGCCCGGCAAGAGGAGAAAGAAGTTGAGTTGGCCTATCTGGAGCAGCTTCATGGTCAACACGAAGCCTGGCTTGTCCACAAGACAACCCCGTAAGTGGAGAAGAGAGCGGCAGTGGACAGGGGCCTGCCTTCCTGCAGCCAGGCATTAAAATACAGGAAGCTGAACACGCAGCCCCTTAAGCAGGTTCAGAATGTCCTGGAAGTGGTTGGGATTGTTAAGCGTTATCCCCAGCAGAAATTTAATACTGGATATAATCTATATATTTCAAGAAACTTTTTTATTAGATTGTTTCCCAGCTTTTTTATTTTTCGATATGCCCTTAGACTGAACTTGGTGATTGATGATGATAAAGTCGTTGGCTCAGGGTAAAGGGCTGAAACATTGTCAGTGTGTACTAAGTTAATATTCCTGGTTTCAGCCTTTCCTCCCTTCAGGCTTGGTGTGCTGTCCATTTAAATTGTTTGGGGCTCCGACCTTCAGTATCAGTCTTCAGACTAAAGAGAAATTTCAATCTCGTCTTTCCAGCCAACTTTATTGAGTTCCTTTTTTAAACTGTTTACATAAAATTTCCCTAAGAAGCCCTGTGACCTTAGAGCTATTATGAATTATTAAGACTGGTGAGTATGTGAAGCTTACCATCTTTTTTCTGTTCCCTAAATATTCGTGCTTCTTACAGGCTCCACTCTGAGGCTCTGCTGAACATTCCAGTGCTCGTGTTGGATGTCAATGATGATTTTTCGGAAGAAGTAACCATACAAGAAGAGCTCATGAGGAGGGTGGGGAAGACCTTAACTCCTGCTTTTCTTTTTTTACACTCTTATCACTTCAAAACTTCACTATGGGTCCTATGCATTGCGCCTCAAATTGCATTTCACACTCCAAAGCCTGTAGGGCCTTGGATAAGTTATTAAGATAATCTCTATTCTCTAAAGTATTTGGGGCTAATAATTGTTAAATATTTGCCTTGTAAGATGTGCTTTCCAGCTAACTTCCTCGTCTGAGGTATTCTAGAACTAGGGAAATGAGACTTCTGGATTCTCTCCAGCTCTGCTACTTGATACCCTGGGCAGGTCTCATTTCCTTTCCATACCTGTGTTCTCTTCCTCACAAAAAACTCGAAGGCTTGGCTACACATGCATTATGGATGGACTGTTGTATAGTCTCCTGAAAATGTGAAATTTAACTTTTTGTTTTTCTCTTTCCCACAGGTAAACACCTTTGTAAAGAATCTATAACCAGTACTGGGATGTTCTAGCTGGGATCTGGGCTCTCTGACTTTCTAAAGCCAGAAAATACCAAGCCACCCACCTTTCTGTCCTCTGCTCCCACCTGCTTTTACCCCTAGAGTGCTCTGACACTCAGGGGTTAAGCTTCTGTTATCTGTAGACCTAGCCCTAGTCTTCTTTTGTATCTCAAGGACTTCTTAAATAAAGTCTGTGCTTTTGTGGATTTTGTTAATCCATTTGTTCATTTATTTCAGCTTGTATCTACTGCTCTGAGCTCCCTCTAGACTAGCCATTTTCACTTGAAAAAAGTCCTGGCTTGCTTTTAAATCCTTCACCTGTCAGACTTCCCTGTATGTTCATTGGCTCCTTGTGACATGATAGGGCAGGAATTGCTTCAGAACCCTGACCAAGCTCTGCCTTAGGAATGAAGAAGGGGAATAAAATGACTCAGGAGTGGGTGGATGTGAAGTGAGCCCTCAGAGCCAGGAAATGGAGCTCAAACTCCAGGAAGCTTCTCTGTCTCTCCCCATCCAGCACTCTTGGTGTGGGCGATGGGGTCGGTACTTAGACCTTTGTCCCAAAGCTGAAGAACCTGGATGAAAGAAAAGGAGGGAAGGAGGGAGAGAATAAATCACAAGCTTAAAAGTTCAGCATATGACATTTAGGGCTTGGTCATCATGGCACTCTGGCCTCCTCCAAACACCTACCAAGTAAGTTTCAGGTTAACTTCATGGAGTGAATTTGTCTATGCTAGAAAGAAAATTTTTTGTGTGTGCTGCAGTTCAAGCTTCAAGGATAGTTTATTGTAAAGAGAGAAAAATACATGACTCTATAGAATTGAAGTGCTTCATTGAAAGAAGCCTACAGATCCACGATTCATCAGGATTGGAATTCCTGCACTGAGCCCTTAACAGCTGCACAGGCCCACAAGAAAATGAATGAGCTTGGGACCCAGAGTGTCCCAGAAGACAGAAATCTGTGTTTCCCCTGATACTTGGCAAAACGGATGTGAGATTGGTTTCTAATAGACGTGTGATGTTTTGAAATAGCACAGCATTTCTTTATTCTACTTAAAAAATTTTTACAGTTTTATTGAGGTAATTCACATACCATACAATTTACCCATTTAAAGTGTTCAATTCTGTAGTTTTTAGTGTAGTCATAGAGTTGTACAGCCATCACCACAATCGATTCCAGAATGTTTTCATCACCTCAAAAAAAAATGCCATACCAATTGCAGTCACTCTGTATCTCCTGCTTTCCCACAATCCCCACCCACCTGTATCCTGCTCTGGGCAGTCAGCAGTCTACTTTCTATTTCTACTGATTGGCCTCTTCTGGACATTTCATGTAAACAGAGTCACATAATATGTGGCCTTTTGTGACAGGCTTCTTTCATTTTCAAGGTTTTCAAGATTCATTCAAGTTGTAAAACATATCAGTACTTCATTCTTTATTATGGCTAAGTATTTTGTAAATATACATTTTATTTAACCATTTATCCATTGATGGACATGAGGGTTCCACATTTTGACTATTAGGAATAACGCTACTATGAAAATTCATCTACAGGTTTTTGTGTGGACATATGTTATAATTTCTCTTGGGTATATACTGAGGAATGGAATTACTAGGTCAGATGATAACTCCACGTTTAACTTTTTGAGGAACTGCTAAACTTCCGAAATTCCATGTTACATTCCCTCCAGCAGTGTATGAGTGTTCCACTTTCTCCACATCATCGCCATCTATCGTTTTGATTATAACCATCACACTAGTAAAGTAATGCTCAAAATTCTCCAAGCCAGGCTTTAGCAATACGTGAACCGTGAACTTCCTGATGTTCAAGCTGGTTTTAGAAAAGGAAGAGGAACCAGAGGTCAAATTGCCAACATCCGCTGGATCATGGAAAAAGCAAGAGAGTTCCAGAAAAACATCTATTTCTGCTTTATTGACTATGCCAAAGCCTTTGACTGTGTGGATCACAATAAACTGGAAAATTCTGAAAGAGATGGGAATACCAGACCACCCGATCTGCCTCTTGAGAAACCTGTATGCAGGTCAGGAAGCAACAGTTAGAACTGGACATGAAACAACAGACTGGTTCCAAATAGGAAAAGGAGTACATCAAGGCTGTATATTGTCACCCCGCTTATTTAACTTATATGCAGAGTACATCATGAGAAACGCTGGACTGGAAGAAACACAAGCTGGAGTCAAGATTGCTGGGAGAAATACCAATAACCTCAGATATGCAGATGACACCACCCTTATGGCAGAAAGTGAAGAGGAACTAAAAAGCCTCTTGATGAAAGTGAAAGTGGAGAGTGAAAAAGTTGGCTTAAAGCTCAACATTCAGAAAATAAAGATCATGGCATCCGGTCCCATCACTTCATAGCAAATAGATGGGGAAACAGTGTCAGACTTTTTTTGGGCTCCCAAATCACTGCAGATGGTGACTGCAGCCATGAAATTAAAAGACGCTTACTCCTTGGAAGGAAAGTTATGACCAACCTAGATAGCATATTCAAAAGCAGAGACATTACTTTGCCAACAAAGGTCCATCTAGTCAAGGCTATGGTTTTTCCTGTGGTCATGTATGGATGTGAGAGCTGGACTGTGCAGAAGGCTGAGCGCCGAAGAATTGATGCTTTTGAACTGTGGTGTTGGAGAAGACTCTTGAGAGTCCCTTGGATTGCAAGGAGATCCAACCAGTTCATTCTGAAGGAGATCAGCCCTGGGATTTCTTTGGAAGGAATGATGCTAAAGCTGAAATTCCAGTACTTTGGCCACCTCATGTGAAGAGTTGACTCATTGGAAAAGACTCTGATGCTGGGAGGGACTGGGGGCAGGAGGAGAAGGGGACGACAGAGGATGGGATGGCTGGATGGCATCACCGACTCAATAGACATGAGTCTGAGTAAACTCTGGGAGTTGGTGATGGATAGGGAGGCCTGGTGTGCTGTGATTCGTGGGGTCGCAGAGTCGGACACGACTGAGCTACTGAACTGAATAGGAGTGAAGCTGTACCTCACTGGGGTCTTGATTTACATTGCACTAACGGCTAATGATGTTGAACGTAACTTTCATGTACTTATTGGTCATTTGTATATCTTTGGGAAAAACTGTCTATTCAAATCCATTTTTTCAATTGTGTTTTGTGGCTTTTTATTGTTGAGTTGTAAGAGTATATATTCTGGATACAAATCCTTATTACATAGATAATTTATTCATATTTTTCCCATTCTGTGGGTTATATTTTCATTTTGATAGTGTCCTTTGAAGCATGAATGTTTTTAATCTTGATGAAGTCAAATTTATTTTTATCAACTTATTTTGGCATCATGTCTAAGAAGTTTTGAATAACCCAGGGTCACAAATATCTGCTGTGTTTTCTTCTAAGAGTTGTATAGTTTTAGCTCTTATATTAGGTCTGTGATCCATTTTGAGTTAATTTTTGTGTAGAGTGTAAGGAAGGGATTCAACATGGTTCTTTTGCATGCATATATACAGTTATTCCAACACTATTTGTAGAAAACATGACTCTTTTCTCCCATTGAATTGTCATGCCAAAAAAAATAATAGTCTTGGCACCATGTTAGAAATCTGTCCCACTTGTTCATGTGTTTATTTGCCGCTTCGGGCTTTGGACAAGACCAGGGATGAATACAGGATATTAGGCGTGTTTGGAAAGTCAATGGTTTTGGTACTTGAGCTCTGAGGGGCTCAAATGTTTCATTCCTACTTAAGTTTCCCAGAGCCACTAATGTAGAAATCATCTGTAAACCTGGAGTAAGAGCACTCGGTCCCCACCCTTCATTCATTTATGCAGTCATCAACAAATATTTGAGTATCTCCCACATGCTAGAGACCAGGAGGGTAACAGTGAGCACAGCTAGGGCAGGCCTCATCCTCAGCTCACAGAAACTGTCAGCTAGTGGAGAGGCTGATAGTCACAGACTACACGTTGCAGGTGTGGTGACCGTTTCCAAAGATGTCAGGTGTACTGTGGGGGCCATAACAGAAGGAGCCAACGTAGTCCGGGAGTCCCCTGCAAAAGTGACAGCTGCTCTGAAGAATGAAGTGTCTAGGCAGAGAAGAGTGTCCTGTGCCGAGGCTTTCGTGTGAGAGTGAGGCGTTAGGCCCAGATGGACCAAACTTGATGAGGTTAAAGAGCTTATTTAAGGATGCTCTCCTCTCTACACTCTTTTGGTCAGAACAGTGTTTCTTTCCATTTGTAAACAAATACAGTGTTTCTTTCCATTTGTAAGCATTGCCTTTAGAATGTAAATATTCTGTGAGATAATCAAAGCTGTCAACAGTCTCACCTGAAACAATTTGTCATTTTCCAAATTGGTAGCTGAGCTGGTCTGGTGAGAGTATATATTTTAATTAGGAGTAGTTTGGAACTTTAAGAATGTGGGTAGGGGTAGGTCTGGGTGAAGTGTTTAAATATGGAGATTAGGTCTTCACTGGCAGGCCAGAATGGGTGGGCTGTTCTCAGTCTTGGATTAGATGGTCCCCCAGAGTCAAGTGAAGGCAATGGCACCCTACTCCAGTACTCTTGCCTGGAAAATCCCATGGATGGAGGAGCCTGGTGGGCTGCAGTCCATGGGATCACTATGAGTTGGACACGACTGAACGACTTCACTTTCACTTTTCACTTTGATGCATTGGAGAAGGACATGGCAACCCACTCCAGTGTTCTTGCCTGGAGAATCCCAGGGACAGGGAGCCTGGTGGGCTGCCCTCTATGGGGTCGCACAGAATTGGACACGACTGAAGCGACTTAGCAGCAGCAGCAGCAGAGTCAAGTAACTGGGATTAACACATAAAACAGCTACATTTCTTTCCAGCTTCAGTTCAGTTCAGTCACTTAGTCGTGTGTGACTCTGCAACCCCAATGGACTGCAGCATGCCAGGCTTCTTTGTCTATCACCAACTCCCAGAACTTACTCAAACTCATGTCCATTGAGTCGGTGATGCAATCCAACCATCTCATCCTCTGTCATCCCCTTCTTCCTGCCTTCTGTCTTTTCCAGCATCAGGGTCTTTTCAAATGAGTTAGCTCTTTGCATCAGGTAGCCAAAGTATTGGAGCTTTAGCTTCAACATCAGTCCTTCCAATGAATATTCAGGACTGAGTTCCTTTAGGATGGGCCGGCTGGATCTCCTTGCAGTCCAAGGGACTCTCAAAGACTTCTCCAACACCACAGTTCAAAAGCATCAGTTCTTTGGCGCTCAGCTTTCTTTATAGTTCAACTCTCACATCTATATATGACTACTGGAAAAACCATAGCCTTGACTAGATGGACCTTTGTTAGCAAAGTAATGTCTCTGCTTTTTATTTTATTTATTTTTATTTTATTTTTTCTGCTTTTTAATATGCTGTCTAGGTTGGTCATAACTTTCCTTCCAAGGAATAAGTGTCTTAATTTCATGGCTGCAGTCACCATCTGCAGTGATTTTGGAGCCCAGAAAAATAAAGTCTGCCACTGTTGCCACTGTTTCTCCATCTATTTGCCATGAAGTCATGGGACCAGATGCCATGATCTTAGTTTTCTGAATGTTGAGCTTTAAGCCCACTTTTTCACTCTCCACTTTCACTTTCATCAAGAGGCTCTTTAGTTCTTCACTTTCTGCCATAAGGATGGTGTCATCTGCATATCTGAGGTTATTGATATTTCTCCCAGCAATCTTGATTCCAGCTTGTGCTTCATCCAGCCCAGCATTTCACATGATGTACTCTGCATAGAAGTTAAATAAGCATGGTGACAATATACAGCCTTGACACTCCTTTTCCTATTTGGAACCAGTCTGTTGTTTCATGTCCAGTTCTAACTGTTGCTTCCTGACCTGCATACAGATTTCTCAAGAGGCAGGTCAGGTGTTCTGGTATTCCCATCTCTTTCAGAATTTTCCACAGTTTATTGTGATCCACACAGTCAAAGGCTTTGGCATAGTCAATAAAGCAGAAATAGATGTTTTTCTGGAACTCTTGCTTTTTCCATGATCCAGCGGATGTTGGCAATTTGATCTCTGGTTCCTCTGCTTTTTCTAAAACCAGCTTGAACTTCTGGAAGTTCACGGTTCATGTATTGTTGAGACCTGGCTTGGAGAATTTTGAGCATTACTAGCGTGTGAGATGAGTGCAATTGTATGATAGTTTGAGCATTCTTTGGCATTGCCTTTCTTTAGGGTTGGAATGAAAACTGACCTTTTCCAGTCCTGTGGCCACTGCTGACTTTTCCAAATTTGCTGGCATATTGAGTGCAGCACTTTCACAGCATTATCTTTCAGAATTTGAAATAGCTCAACTGGAATTCCATCACCTCCACTAGCTTTGTTCATAGTGACGCTTCCTAAGGCCCACTTGACTTCACATTCCAGGATGTCTGGCTCTAGGTGAGTGATCACACCATTGTGATTATCTTGGTCATGAAGATCTTTTTTGTACAGTTTTTCTGTGTATTCTTGCCACCTCTTCTTAATATCTTCTGCTGCTGTTAGGTCCATACCATTTCTGTCCTTTATCGAGCCCATCTTTGCATGAAATGTTCCCTTGGTATCTCTAATTTTCTTGAAGAGATCTCTAGTCTTTCCCATTCTGTTGTTTTCCTCTATTTCTTTGCACTGTATCATTCAGTTCAGTTCAGTTCAGTCGCTCAGTCATGTCCAACTCTTTGTGACCCCACGAATCACAGCACGCCAGGCCTCCCTGTCCATCACAAACGCCTGGAGTTCACCCAGACTCACGTCCATTGAGTCAGTGATGCCATCCAGCCATCTCATCCTCTGTCGTCCCCTTCTCCTCCTGCCCCCAATCCCTCCCAGCATCAGAGTCTTTTCCAATGAGTCAACTCTTCACATGAGGTGGCCAAAGTACTGGAGTTTCAGCTTCAGCATCATTCCTTCCAAAGAAATCCCAGGGCTGATCTCCTTCAGAATGGACTGGTTGGATCTCCTTGCAGTCCAAGGGACTCTCAAGAGTCTTCTCCAAACCACAGTTCAAAAGCATCAATTCTTCGGCGCTCAGCCTTCTGCACAGTCCAGCTCTCACATCCATACATGGCCACAGGAAAAACCATAGCCTTGACTAGATGGACCTTTGTTGGCAAAGTAATGTCTCTGCTTTTGAATATGCTATCTAGGTTGGTCATAACTTTCCTTCCCAAGGAGTAAGCGTCTTTTAATTTCATGGCCGCAATCACCATTTGCAGTGATTTTGGAGCCCAGAAAAATAAAGTCTGACACTGTTTCCACTGTTTGCCCATCTATTTCCCATGAAGTGATGGGACCAGATGCCATGATCTTTGTTTTCTGAATGTTGAGCTTTAAGCCAACTTTTTCACTCTCCACTTTCACTTTCATCAAGAGGCTTTTTAGTTCCTCTTCACTTTCTGCCATAAGGGTGGTGTCATCTGCATATCTGAGGTTATTGGTATTTCTCCCGGCAATCTTGATTGCAGCTTCTGTTTCTTCCAGTCCAGCGTTTCTCATGATGTACTCTGCATATAAGTTAAATAAACAGGGTGACAACATACAACCTTGACGTACTCCTTTTCCTATTTGGAACCAGTCTGTTGTTCCATGTCCAATTCTAACTGTTGCTTCCTGACCTGCATACAGGTTTCTCAAGAGGCAGATCGAGTGGTCTGGTACTCCCATCTCTTTCAGAATTTTCCACAGTTTATTGTGATCCACACAGTCAACGGCTTTGGCATAGTCAATAAAGCAGAAATAGATGTTTTTCTGGAACTCTCTTGCTTTTTCCATGATCCAGCGGATGTTGGCAATTTGATCTCTGGTTCCTCTTCCTTTTCTAAAACCAGCTTGAACATCAGGAAGTTCACGGTTCACGTATTGCTAAAGCCTGGCTTGGAAAATTTTGAGCATTACTTTACTAGCGTGTGAGATGAGTGCAATTGTGCGGTAGTTGGAGCATTCTTTGGCATTGCCTTTCTTTAGGATTGGAATGAAAACACCTTTTCCAGTCTTGTGGCCACTGCTGAGTTTTCCAAATTTGCTGGCATATTGAGTGCTGCACTTTCACAGCATCATCTTTCAGGATTTGGCATAGCTCAACTGGAATTCCATCACCTCCACTAGCTTTGTTCGTAGTGATGCTTTCTAAGGCCCACTGGACTTCACATTCCAGAATGTCTGGCTCTAGGTCAGTGATCACACCATCGTGATTATCTGGGTCATGAAGATCTTTTTTGTACAGTTCTTCTGTGTATTCTTGCCACCTCTTCTTAATATCTTCTGCTTCTGTTAGGTCCATACCATTTCTGTCCTTTATCGAGCCCATCTTTGCATGAAGTGTTCCCTTGGTATCTCTAATTTTCTTGAAGAGATCTCTAGTCTTTCCCATTCTGTTGTTTTCCTCTATTTCTTTGCATTGATCGCTGAAGAAGGCTTTCTTATCTCTTCTTGCTGTTCTTTGGAACTGCATTCAGATGCTTATATTTTTCCTTTTCTCCTTTGCTTTTCGCTTACCATGTGGTAAAACCTGCTCTTCTGGAACCAGAATAATTACCATAATGGGTTTATAATGCGGGTTGAGGTGAAAGTCCTCAAACTCTCAGGCTTTTAACAGGAGGGAGAAAGTGATAGTTTCAGGTGAAAGTTGTTATATACAAATACAAGCATCACTGGGAATATGAAGCAAGAAAATAACACATAGTTTGAAAGACTGCTACTTAATCTTCTTCAGCTGTCACTTTAAAGAGTAGGCAGTTTCAGTCTCTGGGCCACTTTCTCCTTCCTGAGACTCTCTCCTTTTTGGTCTCTTCTGGCTCTTCCAGTGCTTGGTATTTCCCTTTCTGTCTCTTTGCTTCACCTTTTTTTTTCTAGTCTGAAATGCTGGTGTTGCCCCAGGCACCCTTGGCTCATCGCTCTCTCTGCTCAGTCTTCTGGGTGATCTTGCATTGGTTTCTATTGCTGCCATACCAAATTACCAGCAAGGTGATTTAAAGCAGTACAGATGATCATCTCACAGTTCTGAAGGTCAGAACTCTCACATGGGTCTCACTGGGTTAAAATAAGATTATCTGCATGGCTGCATTCCTTTCTGGAGCTTCTAGAGGAAAACTTGTTCCCTTACCTTTTTTGGTCTTCTAGAGGCTGCCCACGTCCCTTGGCTTGTGGCCCCTTCCTCATCAAGGCCAGCAGTGTTGCATCTCTGACTCTTCCACCATCTCATCTCTTTCTGACCACAACCAGGAAAGGTTCTTTGCTTTTAAGGGCCCACTTGATTACACTGGGCTCATCTGGATAGTCTAGAATACTCTGCCATCTCAAGGTCTTTAGCCTTAAATACATCTGCAGAGTCCTTTTTGCTAGTGAGGTAAGATTCACAGGTGCCAGGAATTAGGGTCTGTACATTGAGGGGAGGGGCATCATTCTGCCTTAGACCTCAAACACTGTCATAGTGCACACTACTAACATGGGGTGAGGACTTTTTAAAAACTTGGAAATGTTATGGAAAACGTGGATCATTTACAACAGAATAGTATAGAGAATTCCTGTATCCCAGTTGCTCATGACATAATCAGCCTCAGATCACTGGGAACAGACGTGTATTTTGGCAAAATCAGATTTATTAGCTCACTCAAATGAAGGAACCCACATACCAGGGAAACTATGGGGTGTCTCACCAAACAGACAAAGAGTTAACAGGATTTAGGGTAAGGATAGAATTTAGGTAAAATTTAAAAGAAGCCATGTTTTGATAGACTCAAAGCAAAGCAGGAGTCAACATCTGGTCTGAACTGCTTGCTAGACCCAGGTTCATTTCCTTAGGAAGTGCAAAGTTAAGCTAAACATGAAATGTTGTGTTCAGAAGCCCCTTATCTGAGGCTCTGAACCTGGGTTGCAAATCAAGACTGCTTCCCTGTGTCAAAGTGACTTAGATCCTCCTGGCAACAGAAGGGTGTTTCATTTTTAGTGATAAAATTTCAAACACCAAAGTTTCTGATCTATCATTTTAGAGAACAAGGTTTCCCAGTGAATCAGAAAGCAGTAGTCACACAAAGGAGGGGGTGGTTATGACACTTTAGCTGTAGCGTGCCCTTGGGGGGAATATTGTTTCATGGTAACTTTGTAGCTAGCCTTACAGATGTCTGTCCTCCCAGCCTGATGAATGGCAGGGCAGCTTTTTTTCCCTTAGTATGAGCTAATTTTTACTTTTTCACCCACTTCAGTTATCTACTCATAGCCAATTGTGTTTCACTTATAGCCTACCCACCTAGTTTTGACACAGGTTTTGAAGCAAATTACAGAAAGGAAGAGGACTTCTAAAGCTACAGCTATATTGACCTCTGGATATCATGACCTGGACATCCATCATAGTGTGTACAAGACAGTGTCTCATCCCCACCCACACGCTACACCCACCCCCAGCCTGAGCTAACAAAACCCACTTCTCCTGCTCCTCCATTCACCTAGTTGACTCACCAGACTCTGTGGAGTCATCTTTGCCCCTTCCAACTATCATCATGCCCTCCTTTTTCACCAAAGTCTACCTGTTCATCTCCAAAATAGTGCAGATCTTCTCTGCACTTTGGTTTGTTTCTCTAGTCACAGGTGTAGTGGGTATTGTGGTTGACTCATTCACTCTACCTGCTCTGTCATGGTGCTTACATGGCTCCTTCCCTGCATGGGCATGCCAGGAGTGGCTGGAATGCCCACTCCCTGCCCAGACCCTGCCCATCACTACTGCCAGTAATCATCTCTTGCCCAAGATACCGCAACTAAAGTGTGTGCATGTGTGCTCAGTCGCTCAGTTGTATCTGACCTATTGCGATCCCCTGGACTGTAACCCACCAGGCTCCTCTGTCCATGGGATTTCCCAGGCTAGAATACTGGAGTGGGTTGCCATTTCCTCCTCCAGGGGATTTTCCCAACCCAGGGATCAAACCCAGGTCTCCTGTTTCTCTTGTATTGGCAGGCGGACTCTTCACCTGGGAAGCCCTCCCCTCAACTAAACCATGTGTTAAAAAAGCAGTGGTTACTTGGAGCTTCCAGTTGGGTCTCGGGCCCCACCCCCAAACAGCCCTTCCTGTGCAGAAGTATTCCAGCTGCTGTGTTTTGATAACCTCATTTTCCACCACTCATTCCATACAAGACTAACATAAGTTCCACAATATGACCTGTGTTTCCCATATAATGCAATTCTCTCTCTCTCTCCCTCTCACTTTTTCCTCACTCTTTTTTTTTACTGGAAGACCTACTTATTCTGCCAGTCCCAAGTCTCTTCCTCTTCTCTCTGTGAGGCTCTTCTCTCAGCCCTCACACAAGTAGCCAGGCTTTGTACCTTGGGCCCTCTGCTTATTAAACTATGTCAGACTGTGTATCAGTTCAGTTCAGTTCAGTTCAGTCGCTCAGTTGTGTCCGACTCTTTGCGACCCCATGAATCGCAGCACACCAGGCCTCCCTATCCATCACAAACTCCTGGAGTTCACTCAGACTCACGTCCATCGAGTCAGTGATGCCATCCAGCCATCTCATCCTCTTTCGTCCCCTTCACCTCCTGCCCCCAATCCCTCCCAGCATCAGAGTCTTTTCCAATGAGTCAACTCTTCGCATGAGGCGGCCAAAGTACTGGAGTTTCAGCTTCAGCATCATTCCCTCCAAAGAAATCCCAGGGCTGATCTCCTTCAGAATGGACTGGTTGGATCTCCTTGCAGTCCAAGGGACTCTCAAGAGTCTTCTCCAACACCACAGTTCAAAAGCATCAATTCTTCAGCGCTCAGCCTTCTGCACAGTCCAACTCTCACATCCATAAATGACCAGAGGAAAAACCATAGCCTTGACTAGACGGACCTTTGTTGGCAAAGTAATGTCTCTGCTTTTGAATATGCTATCTAGGTTGGTCATAACTTTCCTTCCCAAGGAGTAAGTGTCTTAATTTCATGGCTGCAGTCACCATCTGCAGTGATTTTGGAGCCCGAAAAAGTAAAGTCTGCCACTGTTTCCACTGTTTCCACTGTTTCCGCATCTATTTCCCATAAAGTGGGGGGACCAGATGCCATGATCTTAGTTTTCTGAATGTTGAGCTTTAAGCTCACTTTTTCACTCTCCACTTTCACTTTCATCAAGAGGCTTTTTAGTTCCTCTTCACTTTCTGCCATAAGGATGGTGTCATCTGCATATCTGAGGTTATTGGTATTTCTCCCGGCAATCTTGATTCCAGCTTGTATTTCTTCCAGTCCAGCGTTTTTCATGATGTACTCTGCATATAAGTTAAATAAGCAGGGTGACAATATACAGCCTTGACGTACTCCTTTTCCTATTTGGAACCAGTCTGTTGTTCCATGTCCAGTTCTAACTGTTGCTTCCTGACCTGCATACAGGTTTCTCAAGAGGCAGGTCAGGCGGTCTGGTATTCCCATCTCTTTCAGAATTTTCCACAGTTTATTGTGATCCACACAGTCAAAGGCTTTGGCATAGTCAATAAAGCAGAAATAGATGTTTTTCTGGAGCTCTCTTGCTTTTTCCATGATCCAGCGGATGTTGGCAATTTGATCTCTGGTTCCTCTTCCTTTTCTAAAACCAGCTTGAATATCAGGACTATGTATCAGACCTGAATAAACTTCTCTCTCCCTCCTGGGCTTTGCCATTCTTGACGCAAACCAGCTTAGTCACTTAGCACAGAGCCTGGCATTACCTATTTATTGATATTTAGTGAGTGACTAATAGAGACTTGCTCAATAAATGAATGCTGTAGTTGGCGTCATGATCTGCTCTTCCTGAAGTCATTGGGTTTGTGAGCTCCATATCACAATCATCAATGTATGAATTGCTTTGCACATGTTAAGCAGTTTGAGGATATGCAAGAAAATTATGGGCTCAGCCCTACCCTCCTGTTGTCAAGGGAGCCAATTGATTACTGAATACCTCTTGTGTGCCAGACCCCCTACTGAACACTTTGTAAATGTTAATCAATCCTCTCAATAATCTTATTAAAGAAGTTTAATATAACAGTTATTATTAGTGAGGAAACTGAAGCTCAGAGAGGTTCAGTAAGTCACACATGGTCCCACAATAAGTGGTGGAGTCAAGACTTAAATCCTGGGCCATCCTGATCCTAGAGCCTGTTCTCTTTCCACAACACCAAACTGAATTGTAAGGGAGACAAGTCTAGACTTTCAGAAAAGAAGGCAAACATGCATTTCTTTGGCTACCTGTCTGGGTTACCAGCCAACTTTGGGTGCGTAGGCAGGAAGACCTTCTAGCTTGCAGCACTGCTAGGCAGAGGCTCCCAGGTGTCTCTCTCTCTCTCTCTCTCTTTTTTTTTTTTTTAGTTTTCCAACCAGGGATCAAACATGGGCCCTCAGCAGTGAAAGCATGGTGTCCTAACTACTGGACTGCCAGAGAATTCCCAAGGAAGGAGTTTTCTTTTTCTTGGCTCCCAAGTGTACCCTAAATATATCTTTGGCCCCCTGAACCCTGAACAGGCACAGAGATGCTTCCAATGGCCCAGGTTTCCTCTTCCTGGCAACTGCACTTTCAAGATGGTGAGCTCCTTCAGATGCTGGGCAGTGGGATGTATTTGGAAGTTTGAAGGTTCTGGAATGCCTTCCTATCTCACTTGACCATTCCTGTCAGATGGTTCTCCTAAAATGCCTTTAATAATGTTAACATTCTCCTTTAAAAAGGTTGGTATCTAAATGCAGAATGGTATCCTGGAGAGGATTGTGGAATAGAAAAGAAAATTTTAGTGGAAAAACTAGTGAAATACGAATTAAGTCTGGAGTTTGAACAATAGTAATGCACCAATGTCAGCTTCTTAGTTTTAACAAATGTACCATACACCATAAGATGTTAGCACTAGGGAGAACGGTAAGGGATATATGGAAACTCTCTACGGCATTTCTGAAACTTCTCTGTAAATCCAAAATTATTCCCAAGGAAAAGTTCATTTTTCAAAAATGTTGGTGCTCCTTACAAGATGATGACCAGGTTCCTTAACTGGGATTTTGAGGTCCTCCAACCTCATCTTCTCCTGCCTCTATGAAAGAACTCTCTGTGCCAGCTCAATGGTTTTACTCACTGTCCTCGGAACAAAGCCATGCTCTCCTGGTCCCCATGTTTGCCATAGCCCAACCCTCTGCTGGACTGATGACGGCCAAAGACTCCATCATGGACCTAAACTGCACTGAGGAGCAAGTTGCTGTGAACCTGAGGAAGCCCTAGGGCCCTTCACCTGCAAGGTCTCAGAGCTGTCACAGAAAGTTGTCAGGGACCTGACTCCGGTAGGCATCGTCGACTCCTAGAATCTAGGCCATGGGCGCTTGATATGCCAAGTACCTGCAAGGGAGGGTGGGAAAAACAGTATCTGAGTCTTCATCTTCCCTGCGGCAGGTGGGTTCTACCTTCAACCAAGGTGGGTAAGTCCCCAAACACAGGATGTTCTCAGACAGCAGCCCTTCACAAGGTGGCAGGTGTTTACAGGTGGGTTTTCTAGAGCCAGAGCTTCTCCTAGGAACTATCAGACTCGGGTGACACTTGAGAAACACCAGCTGAGTCTGGCCTGGAGTTTGTACCATGCAGACTGTGCTCCTATATTTGATATGCTAGGCCAGGGTCAGGGGGACTTCAGCTCCTGAGGGTACCTGGGTTAAGTCTCTGAGAGAATGAAGGGCCCAAATTCATGTCTTTGGGAGCAACAGCGGGAAAGCAACCACCTGCTCTGAGGCAAGAAAGCACTAGGCTTCTGTGAGAAGATCCATTGTTCAGCGTTCTCCCATCATTCCTGCAGCCAGTGGGGGTGGGGGCGGGCGGGGGGGCGGCGCGGCCAACTTCTCTCACTCATCCCCAACATCCAGCCAGTCATCTGGAGCTAACAACATCCCTCCTAGTATTTCTCATCTATCTCATCAGCAAGTACCCTCTTCAGAAAGCCTCAGCTGAACCCCTTGCCCCGCAGCTGGGTCAGGGGTCTGGCATTTTACTCCTGTTGACTGCCTTTTGCATATACCTTATTGTTGCACTTGCCACATAGCATTAAAATGATCTGTTTCCTTGTCTCTTTATAATAAACTCAGAGTGGGTCTTATTCCTCTTTGTCTCTCCAGTGCTTGTCACATAGGTATAAGTAGCTTCATAAATGTTAAACGAATGGAAAGAAGTAGGCTGGGCTTGAGAAGGGCCCCTTGGACTAAGCAATGAAATGTCTCCCACACCCTCATCCCTTTATGCTCCCAGCTACATGCTACAAACTTGCCAAGTCCCAAGCCAGCTCCCAGCTAGGTTCGAGCAGTTTATCCACGTCTGGACTAGATTATGTGACTGGGAGATCCTTAGAGTAAATGGCAGAAACAGAAGATGGGCAGGGAGTCCTTGGATTCTTCTGGCAGCACCCTTGCTCTAGGCGATCCTGGAGCCACTGGGGACCACGAGTACCCCTTGAGGAGGGAACTGCAGGAGAAAGCAGAGGCCCAGACCCTGACTCAGTAAAACTGCAGCAGCAGCAGCTTTGGATTGCCCTCCTCAGACAAGAAAGAAATGCTAAGTGACTGTCAGTTTGGGACGTTATCACTGCGTACAGCTGTGACTCTGAACTTGTTGCAACATCCTCTCCTGCCTATTTGGAGCCCTGCTGCCAGGCAGTTGTGTCAGATGGTTTGCAACTGGGGACCCCAGGGAATGTTACCTGGTATTAGGGACCACTGCAGCTGACAGATGGTTTCTGGGAGAGATGAGGAGAGCAGGTAGGAAGAAACTGTGTCACCTTGGGCAAGTCATGACACCTTAGGCTTCCTGCATTGAAAACAAAGATAATCTTCAAGGTCCTCACAGTCTTAGGCTTAAAATATTTGCCCTGTGAATGAAGAAGTTGCATGGAATGGAAGGAAGGCGTGGGTTCAGGTGTCACGCAAGCCTGGGTTCCAATCTTGGCTGGGCCACAAGGACGCAGTGCAACTCAGACACTTTCTTAACCTCTCTGAGCTTCTTTTCTCACCTCTGAAAGTGAGACTCTGCACCTACTTTGCAGAGACGTTCCAAAGATTAGAAATACCCGAGATAAGCTTCTGGGCACTGAGTAGCCACTCAAAAAATGGAGCCAGCATGTCTGTTGGTGGAGAGATGGGGAGAGCTGGAAGGTCTTTCACAGTCTGTTTCTGAGCTGAGCCTCGAAGGGTGAGGTGAGGGGTGTGATGGTAGCAGAACCTCAAAGATGTGTAGGCAGGTGGGCAGCTCAGAGCTAGGAGGGAAGTCACATGATGCCATGGTGAGGAGTGGATACGATGCGATTCCAAATCTGGGCGAGACAACATGGCCCACCTGTGATGCAGAACAGACGGTAACAAGTGCTACTTCCAGCTCTGGGGGCTTCATGGGTCACGTGGCTTTCCAGCTGGGCATTAAATGATAATAGGATTTTCAGAGCAAAAGTTGTGATGAGAATGACTTTGGGCTAAACACCAATGGCAAAGGCAGGGAGCTAAGAGAGAATCCTGTGTCTAGGGGAGGGGAGGCCGTGAGGCTGGAGGAGGACAGCGGTGGATGACGAACTCTCTAAGGCTTTCAGGAGAGCGCTGCAAGAGGCCAAGACCCGACCAGCCGGCACCGCCCGGGTGCTCGCACCTGCTTCTCCCACCCCTCAGCACGGGCTGCGTCCGCAAGGCCCAAGCCAGGTGGCCGGGGTCTGGAAGGGGGCCCTGGCAAAGGGGCTGGCGCGAGACTCGTGTTCAGAAGGCGAAGGGCTGGGAGAGCAGGCGGGCATTCACTGCAGCTTCCTTCCCGCCTGGCGGCTGGCTGTGTTCCCTGAACTTGACCTCAGATGACCTGTGTATTCCCTTCTTGGAAACAGTTGCATTGCCAGGAGCGATCGAGCTCTGTCTGGCTTTCTTTTTCCTTCAGAGCAGGGACTTCGTCTCAGCGGAGTCTTTCGCTCTTTCGGCAGCACCCAGCTTTCCCTCCACTGCCCTGCCGGCAGGGTGCCTGCTGTTAGCAACCTGCTCTCCTTGCTTCCTGTCCTCCTTCATTGTTCTTAGGATTGATGGCTTTTAGAGTGTGAGATCACTGACGGATAAAGACCAAGGGGGGAGGTGTGAAGTCCCCTCCGCCCCCCAGGCCACACAGCTAGTTACCCGCTGAGCAAAACCAACTCAGGAGTTCTGACTCACAGGCGATGCTCTCAGTCCTGGCTCTGAGCTGCTTAATTCTGTACGTCTCAAATTCATTAGTGCGTGGAGGTGTGGACCTCGGCTAATCTGCAAGTCTTCATTTGGATTCATGTCAGTGTCTTGAAATTCTTTTGTGAAAAGAATTTTGGGTGTTGTCCTTATTGACAATACCACGTTTGTGTGTTTTGTGGATTGGGTTGGCATGAAAAATAATTCCAAAACTGCCTGGATTTGCCCAGTGTTGCTGATTAGTGTTGTCTTAGGAGACTAAATCCAGTATTAGCCCCAATAAGGGGAAGGAACTGCACCATTTTCTCCTTAGTCAAATGCGTAAGGTATACCCACAGCATACTTATCAAAAGAAAGGGACAGATTTCTAATCAGCATACAAGCTAGAAATTAATCCCAAACAGGCGGCTTTGTTCAAAAACCTTTCTCAGACTTACCTATTGAGTCAGTTTCTGGGTCCCAGTAGAGAACCAGGCTCTATTCACACTCATAAGACTGTTGACTGCGCCATAGAGGGTGCTGGGAATAACACTGGAGAGCAAGACAGACACACATTTACAAGTGACAGCTTCACTTAAAAAATAAACTGTCTTCACTCAAACTATTGTTCCTCTTTCTTCAAAGCTGAATCTCCTTGTTTCCACAGTTGAGTGATCTCCCGTCTCCCAGTCGCTCCCTCTCGTCCACTGAAGTCTCGGCACTACTTGTCTTTCTTTTCAACCCTACTCTTATCATTTTTGTCCAAACAGCCCCCTACCTAACACCTCGGTTTCTCTAATCCACCGACCCCAATACGTTTTAAAAAGTTCTCTATAATGTTTTTCTTACCTTCATTCTCCCCTTGTCTGCCTTTGATCCCTTGATCCATCATTATGAAAAGCAGCTCTGTGTGTGCTCAGTCACTCAGTTGTGTCTGGCTCTGTGATCGTGTGGTATTTTTCAGGCAAGAATACTGAAATGGGTTGCCATTTCCTCCTTCAGGGGATCTTCCTGATCCAGGGATTGAACCCACATCTCCCGAGTCTCCTGCATTGCAGGTGGATTCTTTATCACTGTACCACCTGGGAAACTTATGAAAAGCAACTCTAGTTCTTTTATATTTACTTACCCTGCTGGGTATAACTCCAGACCTTCTCTAGGCCTACAGCCAACTAGCTGAACATGGAAACAGTGCCTTAAATTTATGACAACAACATAATACTCCAGGATACAAGCAGCCAAATCCAGAATGTAACATACTATAAGGAAAATGAGTTGATTTCATTAACAAAAGCTGCTGCTGCTGCTGCTAAGTTGCTTCAGTTGTGTCCAGACTCTGTGCGACCTCATAGACGGCAGCCCACCAGGCTCCTCTGTCCCTGGGATTCTCCAGGCAAGAACACTGGAGTGGGTTGCCATTTCCTTCTCCAATGCGTGAAAGTGAAAAGTGAAAGTGAAGTCGCTCAGTCGTGTCCGACTCTTCATGACCCGATGGACTGCAGCCTACCAAGCTCTTCCGTCCATGGGATTTTCCAGGCAAGAGTACTGGAGTGGGTCACCAGTGAACCTGCAAATTAAAAGAAATTTAAGAGTCATAAAAATAGTCTTACCTAGGCTTGAATACCTTCTTACTTGTCAGGTTTGGTTCTGAACGATATTTCTGGCTGCTTTCTAAAGTTAAACTTTTCTTTAAAGGACGGCGAATGAATTCACTGATTGAAAAATACTCAGAAAATAATGTATCTTAGACAAAACCAGTCTCAAAAGAGGAATTACTAAGACATTTAAGCAATAGCCACATAATCTCCCAAGGAGATGGTTTAGATGTTTTTTTTTTTTGAGGTGACAGTCTGAGGTATTTGTGTAAAAGGTCCAGGCACATCTTCATGAGAACAAAATTTTAGCTTCCAGAGGCCAGCCACCTTTCAAAGCAAGATGACCAAATGGTCTGAACCAACTCAGATCTATTGTCTACTGTCCACAGCCCATGAGCCCTCAGGCTAGGACTGCCCCAGGCATCCACATCTGACAACACCTGCCTGTAGGATCTCTGAATCAAATCAAATTACAAGACTGATACAGCTTAGAAGAAAACCTGTCTATTTGCATGAGCTCCCGAGTTGCCAAGGATATTTCATTGATCAAAGATAATTGCTATCATCTGAGTTTTCAGGTTCTCACAAAGAGCATATTCTATATGCTTCCTATTTCACATAGCACTTTCTCATTTATTCCTTCCTTGAAGCCAGACTCCAAATACTGCATTAAATATTCCCATTTTACAGATAGACTAAGATGCAGTTAAATGACTCAGCTAACGCACACAGCTAGAGAGGCTACATGGGTCCTCCTGAGGAGGACCGGCAGCTCCTCCTCCACCAGACCACAGTGGCCTAACTCTTGAGGAAACTTGTGATGACTTATGCCAGTGCATCCCAGCCTGGCTGCACATTATACGTCCACCCAAGAGTGACTAGATATTGCCAAGGGCATAAAGCCCAGGACCTGGCTCAGCCCATCCCACGGGAATCTCTGGGAGTAGGGCCCAGGCAACGGCTTCCTTAAGTTCTCTAGGGCAACTCCGGTGTGAAAGTCAAAACCATTCTGTTAATTGTCATTATTTGCATCCTGCTCTCTCAACAACCTGCTTTCAGGCAGGTTCACTTGTCCTTTTACAGAAATAGTTTTCTATCAATATCTCTCAATTATAGGATTAATATCCATTTGTTGTAGAAATTTTAGAAGTATGAAAAACAAAAATCATCCAGAGACCCATTGTTAATATTTTTATGTATTCCCTTCCAATCTTTATGCATATTTACTTACAAATTCTTAATAGTTCAATATATACTGATTATTTTGTTTTGACTTCATACGGTAAATATTTTCCAATGTTCCCAAATATTTTTCAAAACACTATTTTAATATTAAGATATAAAAATTTTTTAAAGATATAGTCCACAATGTTAGTGGTGTTTAATATTGGACTAATGCAGGTTCTTCTTCGATTTTTCTTTTTGCTCATTTGTCTATTCTTATTTTTCTATAATTAACTTGTATTTAATTTTAATTTTTAAGTTAATGAAATTATAATAGCTGTATCATGTTATACTGTGTTTATATCTTATGAATTAATCATTCTGTAATGTTGGACATGTAGGTTGTTCCTAATTTTGTTGTTATAACTAAGCCTTCCATGAAGACTCTTGTACCTTGATTTTTGTACCCTACTTTTCTAGAAGTGGGATTATTGAGAGGGTGTAAATATTTTGAAGATTATTGATAAGCATGCTAAATTGTTTCCCAAAGGGCATGTGAGTTTATGATCCCATCAGTGGCATATCTTGGGCATGAAAAGTTAACAATATTTACAAAATTGAGTACAGTTGACCTTTGAACAACACGGGGTTGGGGGGAGGTTAGGGCACTGGCACTCTGGTAAGAAGTCCAAAATCACAATACAGTGTAGTCAACCCTCTGCATCCTTGGTTCTGCATCCTCGGACTCAACCTACCACAGATGGCGCTATACTATAGTACTGTGTGCGCGAGCGCGTGTGTGTGCGCGCTCAGCTGCTCAGTCGTGTCCAACTCTTTGTGACCCCGTGGACTGTAACCCGCCAGGTCCCTCTATCCATGGGATTTTCTTGGCAAGAATACTGGTGTGGGTTGCTATTTCCTCCTCCAGGGGGGCTTCCTGACCCAGGGATTGAACCTGGGTCTTCTGTATCTCCTGCATTGCAAACAGATTCTTTACTGCTGAACCACTGCTGCTGCTGCTGCTGCTGCTAAGTCGCTTCAGTGTGTCCGATTCCGTGTGACCCCATAGATGGCAGCCCACCAGGCTCCCCCGTCCCTGGGATTCTCCAGGCAAGAGCACTGGAGTGGGTTGCCATTTCCTTCTCCAATGCATGAAAGTGAAAAGTGAAAGTGAAGTTGCTCAGTCGGGAAGCCCAAAACTATAGTACTTACTACTGCAAAAAATATAGGTTAAGTGGACCTGCTTCATTCAAACCTCCTGTATTTTCAAGGGTCAAATGTATTTTCATTTTGTGATCTGTCAGTTTGCTATAATTAATGATGCTGGACTTTTTATATCTTTACCGGTCATTTGCATTTCTTCTTTTGTGAGTGTTGCCTTCTCCCCCTCCTTGTGGGTGTCTTTTTTATTATATATCAACACTATAACACTTTTTCTTTTCATTTGTTTTGTAAGTATTTTCCCTGACTTTATAATTTAACTTGGGTTGTTGACATGCAGAAGGATTCACTGATTTTATGCTTAGAAATACTTTTTGATTGCTTGATCAGGTAGATGGTTCTATTTTTCTGCTACAGGTCTCAATGAATAAATGCCTGCTTAAGTAAGAGCAGTTTTTCTGGTTAAGCAGGATTTTATTGGTCTAGACTAAGAAGCAGCCCAGGATTCCTTGGTGGCTCAGACAGTAAAGAATCTGCCTCCAATTCGGGAGACCTGGGTTCGATCCCTGGGTGGGGAAGATCCCCTGGAGAAGAGAACGGCTACCTACTCAATATTCTTGCCTGGAGAATTCCATGGACAGAGGAGCCTGGTGGGCTACAGTTCATGGGGATGACTGGCAACTAAGACTTTCACACAAGAAACAGTCCATCTCCTATAGGAACCAGACTGGGAAGTATCAAAACTACTTTAATGGTATGCATTCCTTGAACCACCTCACCAACACATGTAAAAAAAACATGTTGGTAGTTCCTACTTCGTAGGAAAAAACTTTTAAAAAGCAAACTAAGACTGCCCCACCCCAAAACTAACAAAAGCCCATTTCCACTCTGTATTACAAAACAGGGTGGGTCTTAGGATAGAAACTGGGCCTCAGGTAGAAGCTTTCTTTCAGGCCAACCCCTATGCCTCTACCCTGCCCGCTCCCCTGGCCCCATGCCTTGAGTATAGACTCCAATCCTGGGTAGAGTTGTTCTGGCATGTAGTATGTGGGGTATACATACACTAATAACTTATTTGTTGTTTCTGACTTTTGAATTTAACTGGATGCTCTGTATTTTTATTTGCTAAATCTGGCAACCCTAATCCTGAGGTTTCCTTTTGGGGTTGATATTGGAGCCCAACTCCCAGGAGAGCCCACAGAAAACAGTAGATAAACCTGGCATCTCTGGCATACACATGAAGGAATTTACCTGCCTGTGTCCAAAGAGGGCTGTCACAGCCAAGAGGCACCAGAGATGTTCTCCAGAAACCCTACTCATTGACTTTTCTACAGACATCAGCATCTGCTTGTAAATCTGCGCTCTAAGCCAGGCTTCTGGAGTGGGGATGGGGGGAGTGTCCACACTTCCTGTCCTGAATTGTTCTTCCTCCTTTTTCCAGCAGCTCTGAGGCTCCTCTTGGGTGTAGTTCTAGGCAGGCCCTGTTGAGTGCCCACCACTGCCTCGATCAGGTGCCCTTCACCTGCTGCATATCCCTGTTTGAATGGCCAATCTGTTTGTTCCCTGTGGCTTCTTTTGCCTTAATGTTCACTTTCTCTCTTACAGGCTTTTGAGTCACTATACATAATTTGATTGCTTTCCAAAGGCTGGATATTCAAATTCAAGTTTTATTGTGGTTTGAGACGGCTGAATATCATCAGGTGGATGTAGGTGATGACCTAGTCATGCCACCAGTAGGACAGTCCTAGAGATTGGCAAGAAGACTGAGACATAAGCTGATAACCCCCTGCCTGGTTTAGCAGATACATAGTGCAATGTTGGGAACACAGAAGAGCTCCCCAGGAACGAGGTTAGAGTGACCTGGAATGACTGGATCCGTTAGTGCAGGTGTTTCTAAGAATGCCTCGCCCAGCTTGAGGGACACCTGGGTCCTTTTTCTCTCTAACCTTCTTATCCCTAGTCCTTGCAGACTTCTATTAATAAGGTAGAGCTTCTCAATCTTTAGAGCACCTATGCATCGCAATGGCTGAGTGGGAAGAATGTAGTCTCTGGTTTTTTTTTGAGGATTTGTCCCCCTGCATGGCACAGTTTGAATAAATGGGGCTTGACCCTCACCCATAAGAGGATTTGGGGAAGGGGTGTCTCAAGGACAAAAGGAGTTGATATCAAGTTCAGGTCTCAAATGGGACAAGTAGGCCCCTACTCAGCAGGAAGTGGGATGGGAGGAACATACAGAAATAGAAATAGTTAATGAGTCAAACTGGTGGAAGTTGAGCCAATCTTTTAGGGAGGCTCAGCTCCTTCTGTGAAACCTTTGCTCTTCTCTAACTGGATTCTCAGGATCTGTAGTTCAGGAACTTCATGATTTTTATACAACACATATATTCTGTGGCTTCCTCCCCTGTTTGAGGATTCAATGTTGACGTTTAACCAAGAGGTAGATCTAGGAGCTGGGTGCAGCCACTCTCCACTCCTGAACCTCGGCCCCTGTGTGCACTACTTCCAGGTCTCTCTATGGATTAGTCCCACAGGGGCCCCAAAATGGAACATGTCCTAGCTGACCTTATGTAGCAACCTGCTCCTCCTCTGGGCCCCTTGATGCTACTGTCTACCCTGCTACTCTTCCAGAAACTTCCTTGCCACCTTTCCTCCAATCAGTCCCTTCCTGTTATTTGATTCTCTAAATCTCTCCTATACATACTTCTCTTTACCCCACTCCCACTACCCTAAGGGAGACCATTGTTTTTTTGTCACCTGGGATCCTGCAAAGGCCTTCCAGCTCATTTCTCTGCCTCCATTCCAAGACCCCAGACTGCAGCTGGCACTGGGCAGGATATGGTCCCTGTCCACTGCACTGTGGATGGGACAGACTGACTCATGATGTGATCGGTGGGCTCAATCTTGAAAGATCAAAGGCTTCCTGGAGTGCCACCTGAGTTTAGCCAGGAAGGATGAGGGGGAGTGAATGGCAAGAAGCAGGAAATGCTTCTGCTAAAGCTATGCTGTCTTAGTAGTTTTCTTTATGAGGCAGGCCCTTAATGACACATATACCCTGAATCTCTTCCTTTCCTGGATTCTTTTTCTATTTACACACTAATTTCTACTGAGTCTGCTCCACTGTCACTTACCTCTCCCACCATGCTTCCCTCAACTCAGGTTTCTTTCACCCTAGCCTAAATCTCTGAACATGTGTAGTGGGAGGAATGGCAAACCATTAGAGTGGAAATCTCAAATATATGTCCCTAGGAGGCAGAAACACTCTAGAAATGGGCAGCACTCATTGCATTAACACATACCTCAAAGGCACACACATCTATCTCACACATACGCACACATGCTTTTCCCCATGTATTAGCTATTAGTGTTATTAACCAAGTATTTCTGCTTCTCCTTCCAGGCACATGAGAGCATTGCACCTATGGCATTCCCCCGCCCCTTGTGACTTGCTTTGGCCAATGAAATCAGAGCAAAAGTGATCTATGTTACTTCCAGGTAAATGCTTTAAAAGTTCACGCTCAATTTGCCCCACCCTCATTTCCTGCCTTCTGAGTTGAGGAGGCAGCATGTCTACTTGCAGCAGCCGGAGTCCCTAAGTGGCTATGGAAAACAGAGCTCCTGTTGATCTCCAGAAGATATATTTCATGATGGAGACATAAAACTGTGTCAGACCAGTGAGACCTGGGGATTGCTTGTTACTCTACCACAACCTAACTGATCCTGATCCTGTTGGGTATTCAGCATCTTGAATCTCTGAGTCAATCAAAGTTCCCATTCTCCTGCCCAGTTCCCTTAGGTTGGAATATTTTTAGGTTATTTAATCTCTTTTCCATTATGAAGGGGACACTTGCATGTTCCTTGTAAGAGTAGAACAAGGAGTCTATTTGACTGAACCTAAATTCAAAATGAACTCACAGAAATAGCTGTAAAACACAAAAGCAGGGTTTCCCTGGTGGCACAGTGGATAAGAGTTCGCCTGCCAATGCAGGGGACACGGGTTCAATTCTTGGTCTAGGAAGATTCCACATGCCGTGTGGCAGCTAAGCCCATGCACCACTGAGCCCATGCTCTAGAGCCTGTACTCTGCAACCAGAGAAGCCATGCAAAGAGAAGCCCGTGCACTGAAACCAAGAGTAGGCCCACAACTACAGAAAGCACGCACAAAGCAATGAAGACCCAGTGCAGCCGTTAATTGATTAAAAAACACGAAAGCATTTGCTGAGTTATTCAAAAGCATAGTCTAGATAGTCTACATATGTCACACTGACTAGTGCACGTCCAAAAGCAATCCACTAACAAATCTCCCTTTCACCAAGAGCAAAATGCCAGTTTCTTCCTCCGGAATAGCCCTAGCACTAGTAGGCTAATTTCAAAGGTCCCCCCGACTGTAGGCCTAATTCTGCCATTTAGTAGTGGATGACCTTGGAAAAATTACCTCTTTGAGGCCTAGTTCCTTTATCTGAAAATGGTTAAAGTAACAACAGGCTTCTCTGGTAGCTCAGATAGTAAAGTATCTGCCTGCAATTTAGGAGACTAGGGTTCGATCCCTGGGTCGGGAAGATCCTCTGGTGAAAGGAATGGCTACTCACTCCAGTATTTTTGCCTGGAGAATTCCATGGACAGAGGAGCCTGGCGGGCTACAGTCTATAGGGTCGCAAAGGGTCAGATACGACTGAGTGACTAAAACACACACACACACACACACACATAATAACTATGTCATAGAAAGAGAAGGAAAGTTACATTTACACATTTGGTATACTCTTCAAACAGACTGAGAAAGGGTATGGAAAGGAAAAAGGAAAGGTCTATGCAAATATAAATTGATAATGTTTTTAACCAACACATGACCAAAGAAGAAACATAAAATGAACTTCCCAATGCCTTCAGTCTTTAAAACCAAGCTAAAGTGTGGACACTGGAGTGTATTTACATTTCTGCAAAAGGTCCCATAATACAAAGCTCATTCTTCAAATAGGACAAATTGCTTATTACCTAAAAGGGAAGGAGTGCCGTCAAATGCCTCAGAGGAGGTCAGTCACACTCAATCATTTGCTGGTTGGGCAACCACCCAGCAGTGGCGCTTCCACGCAGTGCCTTCCGGAAGAACCGCGCGCGCACATCCAATTATACCTCTTGTGCCCTTTGCTCAGTGCTGAATTCAGTTCAGTTCATCAATGGAAGCCCTACTTATTCCCCAGCCCCACCTCTATCCCTCTCCAGGGAAACGCCCCCTGCCAATTATGTAGTGCCAGCAGTCCTTTAAGCTTTTGCCTCTCCAGACGGTATTTCCCTTTCTAACCCTCGGGCCAGCGGCGCAACCAGGTCCTGACCGTATCTGAGCGATTGCCTAAAAGGTTCAGCCCCCGGCCCCTAGGGGTGGGGCCCGCCAAGCCGGTTTATAAATGGAGCCTCCTTGGGTCCGCCTCCTCTAAGCGCCTCCGGCGTGATCTTGGTCGGCGCCTAGGTGCTGAAGTAGCTTCTCGTACGCTTCTCAAAGTTGAGGGTGCAACACCGGAAGGGCTTGTTAAAACAGAGCGCTGCGCCCCACCCCCAGAGTTTCTGCCTGAGTAGGTTTAGGGTGGGGTCCAAGAGCTTGCATTTCTAACAAGTGCCCAGGTGTCGGTGATGCTGCGCATCAGGGACCGCACTTAGCTTCTAGGCTGCCTGGAGACGGAGAGGCTCGCGGGCAACCTCCACGCCGGTCCCAGCTGCTCTACTGCCCTGAGCGCTGGTCTAGTAGGAATAACCCGTCAGCACAGGAGGCTGCAGCCCTGGGAAGGCAGGGCCTGAGGAATTTGGATTTTATCTTAGGGGCCCCTGAAGGGTTCCTGCAGGTAGGAAGGCAAGCAGGAATAAACCTCGGAAGCCTGTGGGTGCTCGGTGTTACCAGGATATTTCATTCATCAGATTCTCCTGACCTCCTTTCTGCACTGAACATATATTGATTGTCTAGGTTTAGGGTTACAACGGTGAAAAGACAGGGTCCCAACCTTCCAAGGGCTCATAGTAACTAGGAGGGAAATGTGCAAACGATTACAATACAGGTAAGATAACTGTTTCTAGGGAGGCAGCGTCAAACTTCTGGAGAGAGTGGGCGGGACTCGGAGCCTGAGGAGCCGGAAGCCGTTTCATGTAAGAACTGGCATTTATGCAGAGACTTGCAGAATGAATGGGAATTTGGCAGGTAGAAGGAGAAACTGGGAAGGGGTTAAAGTGGGAAGGGTTAGGCAGACGGAATGAGCGACAAGACTGCTCAAATAGAAGTTTCCAGAGGGAGACTGGGAGCTTGTCTGGTGGGCGGCCGGTTTCCCTCCCGCTTCTCTGGTTGCTCCTCTGTCTCCTTTCTTTGCTGGCCTCTTGTCAGCTGCTGTCCCTCACGAGCTGGTGTTTGCCAGGGCTCTGGCCTGGCTGCCTTTCCCTCTCACTCTCCATGTCCATTCCTCCAAACGTGAGGCCTCCTGAGCTGCTACCTGTTGGGGCCCACATGTGTTTCCAGCCCAAGCCTAGCCTCCTCCGTGCCACACAGATGTCCCCGGTGCCTCCTGTACTCTATCTTGGTGAGTGGGGCCCTCATCCACCTTGTTACCTAAGCCAGAGGATTTTGTGAAATGCCTCTTCCATATATAGCTGGTGAAGAGTGAACTGGCACAGTGAATTGCTGGTGCCATTCACCAAGACAGAAAACAAGAGGAAAGATGCCAGGCTCAAATTTTGTCTACAGTTCACTAGCTGAGTGACCTTGAGCAAATTAATCTATTCCCTTACCTGTACAGTGGGTTTCAAGATAGGCCCTACCTCAGAAAGTTGTTATATGGGTTTAACAATAATTGTTATTTATTAAGCACTGTGTTAAGTATTTTATGTGGATTCCTTCAGAGTTGATGAGTCTGAGGTCACTCTGCTATTACGTGCCAGAGCCAGGTCTGGAACCCACAGTTCGCCCCCTTCTTCATTATCACACTATCTGGAGATTGTCTATCAAATAGGGAAATACTTTCAATATAATGTTAAGTAAAAAGTGGACAACAAATTGCATAACCAGTGTGAGTGCAGCCATCTTTTAAAAAAAGGAAATACTCTAAAGACAGAAAATGCTAGAAGGAAATATAGCAAACGGTTAAATGTATTGAGGTTATTTTTGTCTTCTAGTTCTCTATTTCCTGTGTTTTCTTTAATATATATAATTTTTACTAAAAATAAAATATTTAAAACATTAAGCATTCATTACATTAAAAACAATTACAAGCCCACAAACTGTTCTGTTTGACTGGAAATTACACTCCACTGGTATCTCTTCTCAGTTCCAGTCTTAACTTCCCTGAACAGAAATTCTTTCCTACTCTCAAAGGCCGGAGTAGGAAGTAGGTATTGGAGCCATGTTCACACCCTCCCCACAGCTGACAACCTGGCCCCTCAAGGAGGCTGTCAAAATTAGGTCTGTGGGGAGGGAAGTTCCAGACAGAATGCGGGCTTCTCCTACCGCCTAGGGCTTTCTGGACAGCGCTGCTTGAGAT
This sequence comes from Bos indicus, assembly GCF_029378745.1. NCBI lineage: Eukaryota > Metazoa > Chordata > Mammalia > Artiodactyla > Bovidae > Bos > Bos indicus. Next base: position 10,583,581 of record NC_091770.1, on the reverse strand, counting down.
CAATTACTTTTTTCTTCTTCTAAATAAGCGGCCGAATGCTCTTTTTCCAGTTCTGGCTGAGTCGTTAGCTTCAGCCCAGTGGTGACGCCTGCCAGGTACCTGGCTCGGTGAACACCGCCCAAACTGGTCAGGCCAGTCCTCCCGTGGATGTTTCTGCCAGAACTTGCCTGTGTGTGTGTGTGTGTGTGTGTGTGTGTGTGTGTGTGTGTGTGTGTGTGTGTTGTGTTAGAGACCCACCCTTCTCCCCAGCAACCCAGGTAGGTGGAAGGTAGCTTCGGGGACCAGCCTGGCAGTGTGGCCAGATGGGTGGAGCTGAATTAATCTAACCTGGAATTTCAACTTGGCCTGAACAACAGGTGAGATGAAAAAAGCAGCAGAGAGAACGGGATGTTCGGCAACTTAGAAATACTCTTATGCCTTGCCCCTTGCCCCCTGGCTGGAAAACAGCCCGGGGTGACTTTTCAAAGTCTGCGCTGGGTTATAGGGCTCGACCCCTCGGAGGCTGTCCGAGCCCCTCCTGAACGCTGTCCTCCTCGGTTACCCTCCGCGACGCGCCCGTTCCCCCTCCTCTGGGAGGCAGGGCGGGGGTATCGGATTAGTCTTTGTTTTCGACGCGAAAGAGCCGAGAGCGGCGCAGGGGAGGCTCGCGATGGCAGGGCCCCGGGGTCCGCCTGGGTAGGGCGCTGGGCTGCGATCCCGGCGAAGGTTCCTGCCGGTTGGCCCTTGGCCTCTGCTCGCGGGGTATCCCCTCCTTGCCCGCTAGGCTGACTCGGTACGCAAACGCGCGATGTCCCCCATTGTCCTGCCTCGGAATGAGCGAGCGGCGGCCAGGAGAGGGGGGTCAGTGGGGCCCGGAGTTCAGGACTCCCAGGGGCACTGGGGCCGTCCCAGGCCGCTCGGCCCGCAGGGAGTGGCAGGAAGTGGGGACACCGAGGCCGGCTCGGCCGAGGGCCTAGGCTGGGAGCTCCGCGTGCCCCACCCCGCGCCGCCCGCCGCGCCCGCTCGGCTGCAGAAGCGCCGGAGGGCGGGGGCGGCCAACCCGAGGAGGGCGGCCGGGTCCCGGGAGGACCGACCGCGGGGGAGGGGAGGTACTGCAGGTGCAAAGGCGCGGCGTCCGGGCCGGGCCCTGCCCCCATCCACTTCAGGACCGCCCGCACCGTCCCCTCCCCCTCCACGGAACTCCCCCCATCGCGCAGCCCCGAGCCCGGCGGAGGGGGGCGGCGGCGGGGCCGGCGGGGCTCGGCGGGGCCGCACGTGCGCGCCCTCCCGGGCGGGGGAGTCCCCGGGCGAGCACGTGCCGCGGCGCGCGGGGGGCGGGGAGTCCCGCGGACGCCTTCATTGCTGCTGCTGCTGCCGCCGCGGCCGCCGCTGCCTCTTCCTTCCTCCTGCGCCGTCCCCTCATCGGCCCGGGCGGGGGGCTCCGTGCGCCGAGCTCGGTCGGGCCAGGCGCTCCAGGAGGCGGGCGCCCCAGGCGGCGGCGGCGGCGGCCGCGACGGTGGTGGCGGCGGCGCGGGCCGGGAAACTTTGCCCCTTTGTGCGCTCCGCCCCGGAGGCGGCGGGCAGGTCGGTGCAGTCGGTGCCTTTCCGGCTCCGGAGTGGGGGAGGGGAGACCTGGGGGGGGGGGCCCGCAGGGGAGGGGACGGTCCGGGGGGGCCCCGCTACTTTGTTGCGGGAGACGAGGCGGGGGTGCTGCGGGTCATAGTGTAGCCGAGCCGGGCGGGGGCGGCGGGGCGGGGCGGGGGCTGCGGAGCCGCCGAAGCCGAGCGGCCGAGGCCCCAGAACAAAGGAGCCCGAGCGGCTGCGCGCGCGCGGCCGGGCCTGAGCCGGAGCGCGCCCCCCTCCCCGCGCCCCCTCGTTGGAGCGGGCCGCCCTCCAGGGTCCGGCCCGCAGGCTGGGCGGCCGGCGCGGGCTACCCCGGGCGCGCCCCACTCCAGGCCGCCTCTGCCCGGGACGCCTGGGCAGCCCCGCCGAGTGAAGCTCTCGGCAAACTTTATTTTGAAAGCTGTGCTCCCTTGGGGAAGGCCCAGCGACCTCCAGTGAGGGGCGTGTGGGAATTTTGGCAAAAGTCTCCCAAGCCTGTGGGGGTGGGGAAAAGGACAACTTTCTTAGACATCTCACCTTGACCGTCCCCTTAAATTCGCTGTCCAGGTTTCCTTAACACCCCGTCAGGCCCTCATCCTGCTCCATCAGGGAGCGGGTTGGCCAGTGTGCCCTGCCAGAGGTTCTGGACAGAATTTCATGAGAGCAAGCCCGTTGTCTTCCCCCAACTTCTCTTTTCCCAGAAGCAGGAAGAGGTAACAGAAAGAGTGAAAGTTGTCCCCCAGCCCCGAGTGATGCGCTTCCCCTTTCTGTCTCTTTTCCAGGCTGCGCGCTGCCTTCTCCATCATTCTGACCCGGGAGAGGAAAAGCCGGAGGAGAACCTCCTCACCCTACCCTGCCCCCGTCACACACCCACCTGCCCACCTCATGCCTGGGTCCAGGGTGGGTGAGGGTGAAGAGCCCACCCAGCCAAGATGATCCCTTCTCTGGGGACTGCCGCTGATGTCCTCCCCCAGATCCCGGGCCCCAGCAGGTGGGAGAGTGGCCCCCAACTGAGTCCTGTCAGACTGCTGCAGAGGAGGTGAAGAGGGGTTGAGAAGAGGTGCCCGTCCCGCAGCCTGGAGCTACTTGCCTTCGCTCTGTAGATTTTGACTGCTTTAGGAAGAAGGACTTGTTGGTGGCCTTTGCAGGCAGGAAGCTGGACTGTGGCTCTGCCCCAGCACCTATGCCCCCACCTCTGGCAACGTCATGAGTCAGTTTCAGGTGCCCCTGGCAGTCCAGCCGGACCTGCCAGGCCTTTATGACTTCCCTCAGGGCCAGGTGATGGTAGCGGGCTACCAGGGGCCTGGGCTTCCAGTGGCCGGGACTGAACCCCAACTCCGAGGGGGTGGAGATGGGCGGAAGAAGCGGAAGCGGTGTGGTACTTGTGAGCCCTGCCGGCGGCTGGAAAACTGTGGGGCTTGCACCAGCTGTACCAACCGCCGCACACACCAAATCTGCAAACTGCGCAAGTGTGAGGTGCTGAAGAAAAAAGTGGGGCTTCTCAAGGAGGTAAGTTGGGTCTTGCTTGACAGCCCTGTTTCTTCCTTGAGGGTGCTGCATTTACAAGAGTCTTGCTGAAGACCGTTAAGCCATTCTCCCGTTTTGATCCTCCAGGTCCAACTTTCAGTGAGGGCTGTGAATAGGAGCATAGCTGTCTTTAGAAGCTGGTTCGGGCTAGTTTGCCGCGCTTACAATTGGTGGGAGGGTAACCAGGTTGCACAGGGCTTTGAGCTAGCACTCTCATCCCGGATGTTTGCATTTGACTTGGGACAGTGGTATCCAGCTTTATCTTTAGAAGTTTTTTGTCTGGTTGAAGCCTCAGATATATTTCAAGGTCATGCTAATGCTTGGGTGATATGGGAGTGATGGTGTCAGGTAAGGGATGGAGGCTGATGGGTTTGGAAGGAAAAATTTGGAGTGATAGGGTAGTCTTACGCTGCCCTGATGGAGTGGGATGTTTCTTTCCCTAAATCTTTTTTTGGGTGCCATCCTTTTGGGGATGGTACCTAAAAATGTTTGGGAATTCAATGAGAAACCCATGGTTTGAGTTCCCACGCTAGACAGTACTTCTTGAGGTCAAGGACTTTTTATGCCTTGTGTTCTTAGGACCTGGCTCAGTTCCTTGGTGCGTCAGAAGCCCTCAGATGCTAATTGAATGAATGAATGAATGATGTGTGTTTGAGATGCTGTCAACCCCAGGAAGGAGTACTCCCTTAATTGGGAGTTGGGAGGGCAAGGGAGGGGAGGAGGAGTTGGAATGAGAACAGAGAGGGGAGAGGAGAGGCAGTGGCACTGCACTGTCCGTCTTTCCTTTGCATGCCGGTGGTGGGTTGCTGGCCGTGAGGCTGGTGGCAGCCGCCACAGCCGAGAGTTGGCAGAAGTAGGGACGAGTGAAGTGAAGCAGCTTGGGAGGAGAGCTGTAGCGGCCGAGGTCGCTTCAGGCAGCGGGACTCGCGCTGGACAGAGACCGAGGCCTGCGCTGTCCGTGGGGCTTCCCCGCTTTGCCCCTGATTTGTCCAAAGGATCGGACGACTCAGGTTCCCTCTCTGAGTCTGTCTTCTCCCTGGGGACGTGGAGGGGCTGTGCTTCTTGGCCTTTGAAGCCCTTTCCAGCTGGGCTGGAAACCGCTGTGCTTCTGGGAGCCGGGGCACCTGTGGCTTCGATGGGCTGGCGCCTCGCACTTGGGATTTCCCTGACCGCTGAGTGTCGGAGCTGTGCCGCCAGTTTGGTGGGGCCGTGGTCTTGTGGCTGGGAAGAAAGATCCAAGTGTTTGGGTCAGGAAAGTGGCCGTTGCTGGGATGTTTCTGCCCCTTCTCTCCTTCTCTTGTCTGCTCCCTGTGGAAGCTGCATATCACGGCCCAGGGATAGCGGATGGGTGCCCTGTTTCCCCAGTCTAAGGTTAAAGCAGACATCTGGATCACATCTGCAGCTCCCCACCCCAGCCTGGGAGACTGTGTGCAGCCCCTTTATGTTGCTGCTGTTTACGGGGGAGTTGGTATCCTGCTGGCCCAGTGCCCTGTGGGTCGTTTCTGAAAGAGGGGTGGGGTGGGACCAGGGGTAGGCTTCACTCCTGGGCATGAGAGCTCTTATTTCGGTATAAGGAGGACATGCCCCGTCTACTTTGTAAGGCTTGGTTCCTTTGCTTGCTTCCTTCTAGGGTTTATCTCCTTCTTTGCTGCCTTCCTCTCACTTCATTCCTCTCAAACCCTGGGGGATGAGCTTTCTGGGCTGGATGTTCCTAGAATGCGTGGCTCTTGTGAACCGTGTTTAAGTTCTTCTTTTGGCATCAAGGAGGTGCACCTGAATGGAAGGGGCTGGGAGTCTAGCCAGGGGCCTGTCATCCTTGTGTGTAAGCTGCTGCCCTGGATTGCCAGTGGTCGCGGTTAAGAGAGGAGGAATCTGGCTTGGCTGAGGCTTAGAGTCAAGCCCCTGGATGTTTACGTCTCTGCGGACCTTGCCACGGCCGGCTGACTCTCAAGGCCCACAGGATTGGGGAAAACGCAGCTGGTGTCCTGTGGTTCCCCCCAGACAGAGGGTCCACACGCTTATCTGTGGACCAGTGCGGCCCCATGACAAGTTCTCTGGGTTTCTGCAGAAACCATGGGAAGGGGACAATGGAGTGAGCTTTGTCTTGAAGCTAACTTTGTTTGACTTAAAGACCAGAACTTTGTTTTAGGGATAGGTACTTTCTACTTTTTTGATGATTGAAAATATACTTTCTTTTATGGAATGGAAGTGTTGATAGAAAGTAGATCTTTTTTTTATTTTTATCTAAAGAACAGTCTTGGCAAAATACAGAATAGTAACTAGTGTCTCTCACCATAATTTTTTTTTTAATTGGTCTGTGAAGGCTAAGAGCGTGGGAACCACTGTCCAGGCAATACTGCATTTGACAAATGTATCGCTGGCAAAGCTGACAGGCCCTCTAGGCTGTTCCTGAGTGAGAGCCCAGGGAACCAGCCCGGCATTTACAGCCCCTAGGGGACTGCTGGGACCTTCACCACCAGGTCTGAGCGGCCATGTAAAGGAGGGGACATGTCCCAGGATTTGGGAGATTGGGAAAGGAGGAAACCTATCCCTTGGGAACAGAACTTTAGATCTTAGCCCCTGCTCTTCAGGTGGGACAAGACAGAGCGTCCCAGGAGCCTCCTGGGGGTCAGGCCCTCTCCCTGCATCCATGCTTCTCAGTGTCTCCCCTTTGGGCATCCTTTCTGCATGTCCATCCTGTCTCCACCTCCTCCAGCTTCCTTTGGGACTTACACAGAGCTGTCTGCTGACAGCTGCTTTGTGTCATCATGTAAGAGGGGGAACCTTATCTTGATTTTCTTGTCTCCTTCCCTGCTCCTCACTTTTTTACCCAGTGTGGGTAGGTGGTGCTACAGAGCCCCTCTAGTCAGAGACATTCCATATTTTAACTCTAGAGGCGACTCCCAGGCCTGTTCCTGTCCACCACAGAGGTAAGTGACTACTCGCGCCTCTGGGTAACACGCCTGCAGGAGTTCATTTCTGCAGCTGTGGTCTTCCTTCCTAGTCCCAGGAAGGCTTTAGATCCTAGGCTGATGTCAGAGGCTGTTTGACTTCCTCATCCTTTTTTACCTGAGTGGTGGCTTGTAGAAAAGTAGGCTCTGGTGAGTGTGGAGATGCAGAGCCCAAAGTAAGTGCTATGCTGCTTATTCTCTTGAGCATTGTTTTCTTTTTTTTTTTTCCCCTCACATGTCAGATGGGGTAACCCTTCTTTGTGAGGATTAATTGAGATAAAATATGCAGAATGTCTAGTACATGGTAGGTAATCAGTGCATGGTGACAAAACATTCCTAGAACATCTAGAAGAGAATTAATCTTTATGCATAAAAATTATATATGTTAGTCTCTGAGCTGTAATTGTTTATTAAATGTTTATTTCAAGACATTCCAGCTTACTCATAGAACTGTGGGGCCAGGCAAGAGGAGGGAGGAGTTTGCCAGCCTCTTTCCTCGGGGAGGAGACTGGACATCCAGGAGCGAGGAGCTGGTGTGGCCCAGGGCCTGACCAAAAAGCTGCCCATGGGTGAGGGAAGTGAAAGTTTGATAAAGAGGGTAGGAGAAAAACTCCTTGTAAAAAAAAACTTCCCGGAAGTGTGTATACATGAGGTTAGAAGCATGAGTGAGAAATAGAAATATATATGGTGTGTCTAGCCCTCAGCCAGGTGGATTTCGTGGCTGAAACAAAGCTCTAGGCCCGTGTTGAGAAAAGATACTTTGGAATTTGGGATCTCTCAACAGTATCGGAACACCTGACCAATTCTTGCCTCACCTGCTCCTGGCTCTGTCTTCCTGAAGATGGGCTGTGGGTGGGGTGAGGTGGGGGATGCTATCAGGAGGGTAGCAGTTCCCACCAGCGAAGGGAGAATTGATTGGTAAAGTAGAAGTGATGAGGCTCTTTAGAGACAGGGAGCCCATCTCAGCATTTGTGAATCCAGGGAGACACCTGGGCAAGGAGTGATGTTGGCCGTAGACTTCAGAAAATTGTTTTTCAGATGTAAACAGTTTTAAACCCCATGGCTACAGACTCTAAAAGGGAAGTTAGCTGGAGGGATAGGATTGCTTTATACAAAGAAAATGCTGACTCAGCAGTCCCAAATGGGGCCCCAAGGAGGAAGGTGGTGGGGGCTAAGAGCTGGACCATCTGTGTGGCTGCTTGGGCAGCTGTCTGGTGAGTACAGATGGTGAAAGATCATGCTTTTTACATGGAAAGGGGGTGCGAGTCAACGGTAGTCTGACCCTTTAAGAAGAATATTAGAGAGTCCAGTGGCCAGAATGTGCTGAGATGGTGGAAGATGCTCAAGACAATAATAGTCTTTTATATGTTCCCAGTACAACACAGAAGGAAAGGGTTTGGAGCAGAACTGGTGACAGAGAGAAGCCTTTGGAGCAGAACTGGTGACAAAGAGAAGCCCCTAGGTCCCTGTTGTGTCGGTATAAACTGTATAAACTGTTATAAACTGGGGAAAGGATAAACCATGGCATGTGTGGTTAGGGAGGGAGAGACAGCTACCCTACCTGAATCTGAGTTATCAGCTCCCTACTATACACCTTCAGGTATGCCCATGGAATGGCATCATTGTGGAATTACATGATGATTGGGAGAGAGCCGGAAGACCAGAGACAGGTAGAAAGTTCAGTTTTTCAAAGATATGCTGGAAATTGTAAACCAGTGTCAGTTTTTGACCATTCAAGAGCAGATTTCTAAATTAGTGATTTTTCATTTACGGCTGTGCTGGGTCTTTGTTGCTGTGCGGGCTCTTCTCTAGTGGTGGGCGGGGGCTGCTCTCCAGTCGCGGCGCATGGGCTTCTCACTGCAGTGGCTTTCTTTGTTGTGCAGCATGGGCTCCAGGGCCCGTGGGCTCAGTAGTTGTGTCGCATGGGCTTCGCTGCTCTGTGGCGTATGGAATCTTCCCAGATCAGGGATCAAACCCCTGTCCCCTGCATTGGCAGGCAGACTCTTAACCACTGGACCACCGGGGAAGTCCTAGACGAGCAGATTTTTTAAAAGGTGGTTCATGAGATTTAGAAAGACAAACGGTGGGCTCGGGGATCCCTGTGGTTCTCTACAAAGCAATTCAAGTCAAACCAGTGGGCCTGGATTTCTGCAAATAAATGATAGTGCTTCCTTCTAGCGTCATAGATCAGAGGGCCAGTTTTTTATCTAAAGTCATTCTGAAGAGGCGGAGAAAGCAACGGCACCCCACTCCAGTACTCTTGCCTGGAAAATCCCATGGACGGAGGAGCCTGGTAGGTGGCAGTCCATGGGGTCGCTAAGAGTCAGACACGACTGAGCAACTTCACTTTCACTTTTCACTTTCATGCATTGGAGAAGGAAATGGCAACCCACTCCAGTGTTCTTGCCTGGAGAATCCCAGGGACAGGGGAGCCTGGTGGGCTGCCGTCTATGGGGTTGCACGGAGTCAGACACGACTGAAGCGACTTAGCAGCAACAGCAGCATTCTGAAGCGGACACAGGTATAATTACCCTGTTCAGAATTTTACCAACCAGTATGGATCAGGGATTCTATGTTGGGATCACCTGGATCCCACTTCTAGGGATTCTGTCAGTAGTTTGGTTGTTCTGGGGAGGACTCCAATTGGGCTGGTGCTCCGCCAGGTATATCTAATGTGTAGTTAGAGTGGAACTCCTCTGACTCAGATGAGAGCTGAGTTGATGGGCACTCACTAGGACTGCACGTTGCTCACCTGAGTCTTAGGGGACCTGAATGGATTACAACCATGTTTCCACCTTGCTGATCAGTGGACTGGCAGAATCAGCATCACCTGGGAGCTTGTTAGAAATGCAGACTCTCAGACCTTGCATCAGACTTACTGAATGAGAGCCTGCACTTGAACCACATTCCCAGGTGATTTGTATGTCCTTGAGAGTTTGAGGAGCCGGTCTGTGGCACTTCTGTGAGTGGAGAAGGGGGTAAGGCGTGGAAAAGGGGACAGAAACAAGTCTTGATGAACACAGGTAAAGTACTCCCATTGCCAACAAGAGTAAGGAGGGTGACCCAACCTATTTTTAACCCTGTAGGCCAGGGAGACAAGAACATCTTGAGATTTACTCCATGTTTCTTCTTGTTTTTCTGGAGTCCATTTCAGTCTAGTCTTACGAGCTATCAGTAACCCTTTAAGAACTTGTGCGTGTGTGTCTATGAGTGTGTGTATGTGTGTATTCTGAGAACAGTTGGAAAAGGGCTCTCAGAAGATGTTTGCTGCTCAGCAGCCTGACTTGGGACATGGGAGGCCCATGAGGGAGTAGTAGCTCGTGGTAGCTGGGAATGGCAGGAGCACATCCATAGAACTCTGGGTTTCATGGAAGGGCCTGGAGGGTTAGGAGCAGAAGAGATGTGTGCCCTCTAGCTCGGATGTAGGTAGGAGCAGGTATGATCAGTGGGTAGGTGTGTGGTCGCAGTAGTAGTGGTGATGCGATATTGAAGCTAAATGGTGAAACACGGGTAAAGGAGATTGGGGCAGTCTGGAAGAGTGGGATTCAGCAAAACTCAACAGAATTTAATCGGGGTAAATCCAAAGTCCTGCACGTATTTTTAAAAAAGAAAGAAATGTACAAGTAAGGATCCCTGGCTTCCCAGCAGGTAGGAAGAGCTGAAACTCTAAAAGGTGTGTTGAAAGCCTGTCTCTAGGAGCTCTGTCAAAGTGGTCACATGCAAGGCAACTGAAAAAGATGGTTGTTCAGCTTGGAAATGAATAAGTAGGGGAACTCAGGCTAAGATGAGTCCTATGTGGAAGAGGGAGTTAGTTCCTTTGTGTCGGGGAATGTGCAGAACTTTTATTCAGTTCAGTCGCTTAGTCGAGTCCAACTCTTTGCGACCCCATGAATCGAAGCACGCCAGGCCTCCCTGTCCATCACCAACTCCCAGAGTTCACTCAGACTCACGTCCATTGAGTCGGTGATGCCATCCAGCCATCTCATCCTCTGTCGTCCCCTTCTCCTCCTGCCCCCAATCCCTCCTGGCATTAGAGTCTTTTCCAATGACTCAACTCTGTGTGAGGTGGCCAAAGTATTGGAGTTTCAGCTTTAGCATCATTCCTTCCAAAGAACACCCAGGACTGATCTCCTTTAGAATGGACTGGTTGGATCTCCTTGCAGTCCAAGGGACTCTCAAGAGGCTTCTCCAACACCACAGTTCAAAAGCATCAATTCTTCGGTGCTCAGTTTTCTTCACAGTCCAACTCTCACATCCATACATGACTACTGGAAAAACCATAGCCTTGACTAGAAGGACCTTTGTTGGCAAAGCAATGTCTCTGCTTTTGAATATGCTATCTAGGTTGGTCATAACTTTCCTTCCAAGGAGTAAGCGTCTTTTAATTTCATGGCCGCAATCACCATTTGCAGTGATTTTGGAGCCCAGAAAAATAAAGTCTGACACTGTTTCCACTGTTTGCCCATCTATTTGCCATGAAGTGATGGGACCAGATGCCATGATCTTAGTTTTCTGAATGTTGAGCTTTAAGCCAACTTTTTCACTCTCCTCTTTCACTTTCATCAAGAGGCTCTTTAGTTCTTCTTCACTTTCTGCCATAAGGGTGGTGTCATCTGCATATCTGAGGTTATTGATAATTCTGGCAATCTTGATTCCAGCTTGTGCTTCTTCCAGCCCAGCGTTTCTCATGGTGTACTCTGCATAGAAGTTAAATAAGCTGGGTGACAATATTAGAGCATAGCAATTATAAGCAGGTAGACTGAGTGCATGTTTGAGAAAAAGAGTTGTCTAACATTTATAGCTGTTCCAAGACTGAAGAACCAGTCTTGTTTGTGCCTTCATAGGTCTTTGTAGAGGCTGGGATGTTATGAAGACGTCCTCTATCAGGTGGGGGCTTCCTCATGTGGTGGTCTCTTGCTCCAACTATGTAAGGTGTAGCATATTCCTTAGACAACTACATTGCAGATAAAACCTTGTTCTTAGTCCATGAAGTTTTTGGTCGATCTCTAGACCTAATCTCAGAGCTGGGTGGGAATATGGTCTGTGAACTTTCTGAAAATTTCAGCCAAGTGTGTGAATGTGCAGGGGTGTTTTTTCTCAGGGGAGAGGGTTCGTGGTTTTCAGCAAATTCTCAGGAGTGTTTATGACACCCCAAATTTAAAAAGTATGCTCTACCTGTGCTGTCTGATAAGGATGCCATTAGTCATGTGTGGCTACAAAAATTAAATTTAATTAACATGAAATTCAGTAACTCAGTCACACTGGCTGCCTTTCAAGTGGCTTGTGTGTTAGATATATAAATGTGTGTGTGTGTGTGTGTGTGTTTTATCTGTGTGGGTAATTCTACTGGACATGTAGTTTTCCTCCGTGGTCTCTAAACCCTCACTGAAGCCTGTTTCTGGGTTGGGGAAGTAGCTATCCTGGTTGGCTATTCTTGGGAGGATTTTTTGGGTTAGGATCCTTGTTCCCCTGCCAAGGTAAGTGGTGAGAGGAATAAGGAAGTTGGGTTAGGGTCCCTGTTCCCAGGGGCAGTGCTTTTTTGGGGGGTTCTAACCCAACGCAAAGCTTATTGCTTCTCATTGAAGGCTTGAGCCATGTTTAAATTATCTGCTATGGGGAAAAACAATAGGAATGAGGGGTGGCTCCCTATTCAAAGACACTTTCTGAAACTCCCTAGGGGGAGGTGACTCTCCCACCCTCACTCGTGCCCAGCAGCCCTGGTGAACCTTGTCTGAGTGTTCTTGCTCTGGCATGGACCCCACCCTGAGTCAGCAGCTGGCTCTCTGCCTTGGGCCTCTTGTTCTGGAGGAGGCAGTGTGGGGACTGGGTGAGCTGAAAGACCACTCTGGGGGGCGGGGGTCTCAGGAGTTGTCACTGATTCCCCTCCCCATCCCTTCTTTACAGCTCCCTTGTGGATCGAGGGCAGCATGCTCAGCAGGACAGAGGGTGTTGGAAAGGAACAGGACTCCTTTATCTGCCTTGAGCCCTGCCGCACTTCGGCTGGGAGAGTCCTTTAGGGTGGCGTTAGGCCTCAGCCTGAGTGTGTCTGTGCAGGGCGCAGCCTGCTGGCACACCTGGGGTGGACACACCCCTCCGTGGCCTTGTCTCCTGTCATTTGCCTAAGAGATCTGATAACCTGAGTTTTTATTAGTCACTGAGGGAGGGGAAAATAAAAGTCGGCACTCAGTGTGGGGTAACTGGCCAGGCCTTCGGTGACCTCTGCGGGGTTGCTCACTTGCTTTAGGGCGCTCGAGCTCTGTTCCTGAACTGCTGGTTCTGACCTGTACGCATTCCAACTCCATTGTGCCCACCTCCCCACAGCTGGCCAGGGCATCGGTGGACAGAATGGTGCGCCTCCCACTACTGGTACAGACCAATTCCCGATGCTCCAAATGAAAAGGGAGTTGTATGAGGTAGACTCATTTGGGCCCATTTATCAGAATGCATGTACCCGCTAGCCCCCTACCCCATTTAATTACTGCCAGAGGAATCCTCAGGAAGGGGTGTGGAGATGCTGAGTCAGAAATAAGTGACAATGTACCAAACCAGAGTCTGTTCCCTTCTGAGTCTTTCTTGTGGGAAGGAGACTGAGTGGCTCTCTCTGGTCTCATTTTGTTTTTTTTTTAATGTTTTTATTTTATTCTTTTGGCTGTGCTGCATGGCATGTGGGATCTTAGTTCCCAGACCAGGGGTGGAACCTGCACCCCTTTCATTGGAAGCACAGAGTCTTAACTGCTGGACTGCCGGGGGCGTCCCAGTCTTTTGATTGACTGCTCTGCTCTTTAAGGGTAGGCTCCGGGTGCCCTGGTTGTTGCTGGGAATGATCCTGGAGCCCTAGAGGAGAGAGAGAATGGCATCTTCTCATGGGGAGGCTGTGTCCAGTCTGGACGGCTGACAGTGCAGGATGGGGTGGGGCGCTGAGAGCCAGTGAGAGGAGAGCTGGTGCTAGAGGGATACGGAGGAGAGGTACCTTCCTGGAGTGTCTCCTCGGTCCCTGGCCCTCCTGTGTCCCCTGTGCCGGGGGAGGGCACTGGAGTCACTTTAGTTTCTGAAGGCAGGATGTCACCCGCTTTGACTGGTAGACTGCAAGTTGCCTTCCCAGCCTCCTCCTGCATATCGCAACTGGCTGTGTGGGGTGCTGCGCTGAGCCTGAGTTGGCGGTAAAGGGGAGGCAGCATTTACTCTGTCCTTAATGAGCTCACAGTCTGGGCAGGGAGACAAGCGTGGCAACAAATAATTACAGAGCAGTCTGGTAGGGCTACAAGGGAGGGATGCCTTAGGGGCAGAGACCAGTCTTAGTCACTGTTAGGCCAAGAGAGCCCATCATGGAAGGAAAGGGACCTGTTTTGAGAGTTTCAGCAGAGTGATATGTGAAGGATGAGGTGGGGCTTCCAGGAGGAGGGAGGCATCTTCCCTGAAGCTGAGTTGTACAGAGATGCTACTCAAATGCTCGAGACTGGTGGCAGGGGTGTGAAAGGACATAGACGGACCACAGGGCGCCAGCTGAGGGTGTTCATGAATCTTCAAGGTGGAAGATAAGACGTTTTGTGTTAATTACTCTTAGAAGGCTTCCCCTGGGGCTGTCCCCAGGTTTCTAAACCACTCACTATTCCTGTCTCACCTTCTCAATAACCAGTTAAGTTTCTGTTATTCTGTCATTCCAATTATTTGCTTGGGTCCTGGGACATTTGATGGCCCAAAACTGTTGAATATGGAGTGGGGAGACCCTGACGAAGTTCACAGAATATAAGATGTTCTTAGAAGCATTTAGCACGGCATGGGGGTTTGTGGGCAGAGCCACGACTGCTGCCTGCCAGCCTGGGGGGTCTGGGTGCGTCTGTTTGTTGGCATGGAAGTGTCCAGGTAGAGTCGCTGGCTGGCTGTGTTTTCCCTCTGACATCACCGGGTGCCCGAGTTCAGTCTGGTTCTCCTGCATCTCCAGGGAGGAGCACCTTTTCTTCCCTTGCTGCTGTTCTTCCACCTCCTCGGCTTTCTCCTCCCCACGATTGCCGTTGACACAGACTTCCGCTGCCAAAGCTAATTGTGAGGCCTGATCAGTGAATGAAGGCAAAGGCAGTTCCCATGACAACCGCAAAGAGTTTCAAATATAGGGGATGATGTGTGTGTGATGGGCTGCAATTACTTGGGTGGAAATTGATGCGTGGACACCAGTGACTTCAAACATAGGCTCTGAAGGTGGAGGGGGTGTTGGGTTTCTTTGGCAGGATCCTTTGTGCAGTGGAGAGGGAAGGGAAGGTCACAGACTTCCCCCACATTGGATTCCAAGTGCCTTCAGTGTATGGAATGCTGGGCAAAGAAAAAAAAAAAAAAAACCAGGGCTTTGAAGAGGCACGACTCTAGCCATTCTGGTTGGAGAGGCAGGATACACAGACAAATAGCAGTACCAAGTGTCAAATGAGAAACACTGGAAGTGTGGTCAGCTGGCAGAGGACTCGGGTAACCTGAGAAGGCTTCCTGGAGGAAGTGGGGCTTGAACTGAGCATTGAAGTAAAGCCCTGTGGGGAGTGACCTTGTTCAGGACACAGCCATGGCAAGGCAAGAGAAGTCGTCCATCTACCCCATGCCAACTCTAGAAGAGGTAGGTTGATAAAATCATAGAGCTACACAGAACAGCACCACCTGTATTGCTGCCAGTGAGGGAGTGAAGAGGGCCCAACTCAGTCTCCTAATTTCTCCATCTGTAAAATGGGCGTTAATAATTCCTATGTCATTGGTTTGTTTTGAGGGGTAAATAAGATACGGTACATCATGCTTCAGTTATGGGGCTTGGCATGGGGTTGCTGCTTGGTTGATCCTCCTATAAAGCCCCCCAAATCTGTTTCTGGATGCATCCCCATTTCTTAGTCTTTATATATTTGTGTGGGTTCTGGCCTGTGAGGATCTGTATTTCTGAGGTTCTCTGTGTTGGGGTATTTAGTGGGTTTTGAGAATGAGTTAATCCATTCACCTCTTCTCTAGTGGAGAGACCTGTGACTCCATTTCTCCTGCTGGGAGTGCAGTGGGGTCTACGGGTCATGATGGAAAGTGGGGAGAGACCTTCAGCCCCTATGAGGGGGGGTCCCAGTTACCTTTGGGTTGGTCACTGTGAAGCCCCAGATACAGAAAGAGGGGCCGATAGAGAGTAGAGGGGGTCAGGTGTGAAGTGTGGAGAGTGTCCCTGCTGGAGGCAGGGTGGTCCCGGGATGCGCCTCTGTGACTCCTCGGAGCCCTAGCATTCCAGGTGTTTCAGAACAGGGCAGGAGGCCAGCGTGGGATGGAGGTGGTTGCAGGTGCACTGCCTTAGGGGCCATGGGCTCTGCTAGTGTGTCTGCAGGCTGCCAGGGGGTGGGCTGGGACCTGCAGTTGGGGTGGGATTTAGTTAGCACGGGGTGGGGTGGTGGTTCGAGCAGAGAGTCAGGGTGGCTTGCAGCCTTGTGAGGAAAACGTGTGCTGGCTGAACAAGGCTGGGTCTTGGCTATAGTTCAGGTGGCAGGTCCTCTCCCAGGAGAGCAAGTGTTCCTCTGATCTCTGGGGACCTCAGAGAACAGACCGACCTGGAGAGTGGCTTCTGCATCTCAGTGCCCAGCCCCCTGCCCTTCCACCCTCCTTGTGTAGAAACTCAGCTCAGCACATTCCACCTCTGTGCAGAGCCTAGTGAGTGGGGAAGATAGGGCCCCTGCCCACGTGGGAGAGACGGCCGTGTAAATAAATAACTGTACTTGGTGTGACTGCTCTAGAAGAGGCCCGGGGAGGAGTGGGGTGAAGCTCATGGGGGCTAGATGAGCTGGGAAGGGAGCAGTGGGAGGTGACGTTTGGATTAAGCCTTGTACCGTATTAGTTTGCCAGGTGGGGGAGAGGCAGGGGAACCTAGGCAAGGAGCAGCATTGCCAAGTCTCTGAGGCATGAAAATATTACTATTCTCAGACCCATAGCTTAAAGGGAAGTAGTGTGGTTCAAGTGACCCCATCCTTCTTTGCATTTCCCTGAGGTAGGCTGGGAGGGAGGGCTTGAAGAACTGGAATGAGACATGCCTGGCTTGGAATTCTAGCTAACCACTCACCAGCTGTGTGTTGACGGGCAAGTAACTTAACATCTCTAAGCCCATTTCCCCATAAGGTCGTGTGTGGAGTAAGTCAAATGAGATGCTCCCACAGTGTGCTGGCACCGGGCCTGGTACGTAGCAGGGGCTTGATAAACTGTGGCAGCCGGAGCAGCAACAGTATTGATCGTTATTATCCAAGCAGTGTTAGTTGCTCTTATCCAGCAGCAGACTGTGTTTGCGGTGGGTGGGTGGGGCAGGGGTTTTGGGGACCAGGATAAAGGAGGGGACCTCGCTGGGCCTGGCCAAGGTCTGAGCTAAGGGGAGCAGAAGCACACGGCTCAGGACAGTGCCCCTTGGCCTGCTTCGTCACCCTCCTTCCTCCCTGCCCTAGGGAGGAGCCCAGGAGAGCTGCCCTCTGTCCCCAGAGGCGAGGCAGGTGTGGTCCCTGGCACCTCCTGGAGTATCCTCGCCAGAGGCCAGCTTTGCTGTCTCTCCTAGGACAGCTTGTCCCATTCTGAGTGCCCCCTTGGAGCTTCAGGGACGGGCATAATTGGGCCGATGTGGTGGAGTTGGTAGCAGAGCACAGCACCGAACGCTCTCACACACCTAACTACTCCTGCAAGCCACACCTGTGAGTCAGAAGTGGCACACCATGGCGCTCAGAAACGAAGCGTGGTGGTGGAGCACCTTCACTGTGGCAGGCGCTGTGAGGCATTTCTTCAGACTCCTCATAACTGTGTATGAGGTAGATGCTATGGCTCATGAGCAGTACTAATCTATAAAATAGAACTACAAATAGGCTGAGAGAGATAAGGTACCACCACCAAGGTCCTGCGGCTGGATAGCGGAGCCACGGAGCCAGGAGCTGACCCAGATGCATGAGTACCAGAGTCCATATGATGGTTCCCTTCCTAGAAGGTGGAAACTCTGGGGTGTTGGCTACAGGGAGGGCTTGGGGTGAAGCAGGATATCTCTTGGGTTGCCTAGGAACTGCAGGGCTTTCCTCTCCCCATTCTGTTCTCCTTCAGTCTCCTGGGCGTTGCAGCCTTCAAAGGCTCAGAGTCTGGGCTGCCTCCTCTCCTCCGCCTTTCCAGGGGATGGGGAGCCCTGAAGTCTGGGTGTGCCACCTCCCATGGCCTTTCTGAAAGAGGAGGAAACATTGCGAATGGTGGTGGAGGCAATGCTGTCTGGAGGGGGTGGCCTGTGTTCAAGCTGCAGGGATGAGCAATAGTAGGGTGAGGTGTAGGTGTTTGTGAGCAAAGGAGGGCAAGTCTGACTTGGTGAGGCTTTGAGCTACAGGCAGTGTTGGCTTCGAGAGGAAATCTGTTGATGGGAGGTGGGGAGGAGACGACTGCATAATGGTTGAGAGTCTGGTCTTTAGTGCGGGACAGCCTGGCTTGGAGTCCCAGAGCTGTTGCTTTCTAGCTGTGTCACCTTGGGTAAGTTACTTCACTTATCTGGCCTTATTTCCTCATCTGTAAAACGGGGTAAAAGGTTCACACTTCAGGGCTTTTCTTTTCCTTGGAGGATTGCAGGGGCTGTTGCTTTTATCATAGTGCCTGGCACTGTCCTAGCTGCTGCTAGGATGAGGCAGTTTGCTGGTGTCCTAGGGCCAGAGAGCGGCCTGAAGGGGAATCCCGCCAGCGTCTGCTCGACCCCGAGCGCAGTCAGTCTTTGACCCTGGAGATGCAGAGGATGCCTCTGGGTATTACCTTCGGGTCCTCGACTCGGAAGGAGGCGGGGGTGCCCCGGGATCCCCAGCCTGCCGGGGAGCGGCGGCGGGCCTGGGCCGCAGCCAGCCCGGCTCCGCGGCACCCTTGGCCGTGCCCCCGCCTCCCGGCCGGGCAGGTCCAGCCCCCGGCGGCCCTGCCCCCGCCCGGCCGGCCGCGGGGATTGGCTGGCGAGCGCGCCGCCCCCTCCACACCAGCCTCGCCGGCGGCGGGGAGGGGAGCCAAGCCGGCAGCTGGCCGCCGCCGCCTCTGCAGTGCCTCCCTCCGTGCGCTCCGGCGGGGATAATGGGAGGCCCGCCGGCCGATGCACCAGAGGAGGCCGGCCGAGGTAGAGCGGGCAGGGCAGGGAGGGACGAGGCCAGACCGGACACAGGAGGAGGGGCCGAGCCCTCCTGGATCTTGGGAGGGTGGATAGGGGAGAAATGAAAACAAAAACACTCTTGAAGGCGAATGAGTCCATCCACCGCGCGTCTGGGTGGCAGCTGGAGGCAGGAAGATGGTCCCTGCTATCCTTTCTTTCCGAGGCCCCCCTGCCTTCCCTTCTCCCCCCTTCCCCCGCAGCGTGCTGGGAGTGCAGCAGAAGGACTTTGCTGCTTTCCTGGTGGTGGCCTGGCTTATCAGTCTCTCCGGCTTCTTTTGCAGGTGGAAATAAAGGCTGGTGAAGGAGCCGGGCCGTGGGGACAAGGAGCTGCTGTCAAGGTACCTGGTGTGTGTGGTGTGTGTGGTGTGTGTGTGTGTGTGTGTGTGGTAGAGGTGAAGTGTTTGACTGGATTGGATAAAAATAAAGGGTCTCCTCTGGTGATCCCTTAATCTCCCACTGTGTGTGTAGCAGCAGCTGAGGGGGAGGGGCGGCGGGGGTGTAGGCGGCCAATGAATTCTCAGGCCTGTGTGGGTTTTGTTTGGATTCTTTTTGCTTTCTCAGCTGGATGGTTTGGGTGCAGTTGGGATTGGGTTGGTTGAACTGTTTTTTTTTTTTTTTTAAGACACACAACCCACTCCCCACCCTTGCCTCTGGAAATCTCTCGAGAATGTCCCTGGCACTGTTGGTTTGCATCCAATCTGCAGAAATCCCCGGGGTGGGGGTGGGGGGACGGTGGAGGGGGGGGGGGGAGTTGCGCTCCTGAGTCTGAAGCTGATAGGGTGTCATTAGTCATGCTGCTGTCACCATGGAGATGGCTGGAGAGGAGAGGAGGTGGTGGGGGTGAGGATATTTTGGGTAGGGTGGGGGCTGATGCAACATCATGACTGGGAATCCTGCAGGCAGTGGGCTGCTGTTACTCTGTGCAGATGGGTGTCTGGGGGACTCGGAAGGGAATGTTACCAGGTGCGTGGGAAGTGGAGAAGGGGACACTGAGCTTCTCCATGTGGTTGTCTTCAGGCCAGGGCTGGGGTATTTGGGGCAGGGCAGAGTTTGTGGAATATAAGCCATTATGAGGAAACACAGATGTTCTTCCCCGGTTGGCAAAGGCCAGGATCAGTAGGTTTCCTTGGGCTTTGCCCTGTTTTCAGGGCTGGGGATCTGCTGTGAGTTTGGGATTACTCAGCAGTATCTTCTGCTGGCCCAGAGTGAAGAAAACAGAGCAAGAGGCAGCTCAGAGTGGCTGCCTCTCAGGTGGAGAGCAGAGAGAGGCTGGGGAAAGAGAGTAGGGACAGGTGGGAGGCAGGACAGGATGGGACTTCTCCTAGGAGAGTGGAACTCTTTCCTGCTCCTGCCTCAGCTCTGTCTTCCCCTTCAGTCCCTGGAGCCTGTGAGGAGCTGGGGGAATCTGGTTGCTTGGGTAGCAGGTGGGCAAGCTGCTCATGTCCCCAGATGCTCTTAGATTTTTCTCCTGGGAAATCCTCCTCTGACTTCCTGGGAAAACTGTGGGAAGCTCCCTGGAGGTGCTGAAAGTGCCACCCTCATTGCCTGGGTGGGACGCTGGCCGGGAGGGCCTCCGCTTTCCCAGGGGGTTTGGGGGTTCCTGGGTGAGGCCGTGGGATGGATCAGGAGCCAGGGTGGTTCCCTGGCCTCCTTCCAGAGGAACTTACAGCAAGGAAGTGCCTGAGGGAGGGCAAGAAATTTACTTCTGTGGGAAGGAGAAGAGCCAGGTGGCTTTGGCTGCCCTGGAGAGTTGGGCGAGGCTGCAAGTAGTGGGTGACTGCCTGGGACTAGACCGTGGCAGGCCCCTGAGGCAAGCAGAGGTGGCCGATACTGGCTTTGCTGTGGGTGGGGAGCAGAGAGCTGTGAGCTCACGCCGTGCCCTTTATCCAGAGCAGAACCCCCAGGTTCCACCTCCACTTGTGCCTCTGGCTGCCCACTGCTGTAGACACCTGTGTGCTGTTGAGGGCTGTGGACACGGAGATTGTGCGCCTGCTCTGCCCCCCACTGTAGGGAAAGCAGGACAAGGGGATGAGGACAGATGGGCCCACGGAGCCGGCAGCTCCCTCCCTTCTCTGTGTCTTTGGCCTTGTCCGCCAGAGCTTCCCTTTCTGCTGAGAAGAGGGACTGCTGGCAGGTTTGTTTACTCCGGAAAGCACCCCCTCCTGCCTAGCGATGGCTTCTCTTCAGCTTTCTCCAAGTGTGTTCTCCATTCCTCCCTGCCTGCATTGTGCCGGCCCTGCCACCCTGCTGGGATCTCCCAGCCTATCTCAGTCCTTAGTGTTGTGGGCATGGAGCAGGGGTGCCTGAGAAGGTAGAGAATGCTCTTCACCTGTGTCTTCCTCCTGCCCCCTTCTTGGCGTGGGGCCTGAATTGGTGGTGTTTTTAAAGCTCTGAGGTGTCTGTGCTTGTTTTTATTGTTGAGTTGTCTGTTGGAAAGTCCTAGCTTCCTCTTGGCCCAGCTTGGGCACTGCCAGCAAGCACTCGGATCTGAGCCCTCTGTTCTTGGTGCCACCTCCCCGCGGCCCCACATAGTTCTCTCACATAGTTTAGTGTGGTGTTCCACATACCCTCGGAGAGCGGTTTTGTGAGATCCTCTTCTGTCAGAAGGTGGTGCTTTAGGAAGATGTGTGTGGTGTGTGAACTCAATCAGAGCAGTCAAAGACTCTGGGACACAGGGCAAACGGGGTCTCCCGGTTTGGGGGTTTCCATGGGAGGGGCCCAGGATGGGTAAGCTCTCTGGGTGAAGAATATCCAGCAGCAGTGGGAATGTGCACATCTAGCAGGTGCTGAGTCCTGACAGGGTTTCAAAAATATCCATGATACAGGGTGTGTGTCGTGCCCAGCACAGGCATGAAGCTGATCGTGCAGCCTGTCACTTTGCTGTCTGGCGTGTTGCATGTCTACCTATGACATCCCAAGGAACATGCCGTAGCACACACTGTTGTCACCTCCTGCCTCTTGGCAGCCTGGACAAGAGTGAGTGCCCAGAGCCGCAAGCACCAGGCTCTTGGGCTTCCCACGCTGCTCCCATGCTCTGCCCCATGGGAACCCTTGATTGGCTGAGGATGTGTGGAAACTATTTTGGGCCTGTGCCCAGGATCTCTGCCTTCTGTTTCTCCTTTGGACCACTGCTCCTTTTGTCAAGGATCTGTGATCCTCAACTTTCCACACACCGTGGGGAGCTCCTCCTAGTTCTTTCTTGCCTGCTCTTCCCGCTCTGAGGGTCCAGCGGGAACTCTCTTATCTCTGAGGTATTGTTTACAAGCGGTAGTGAAGTTGGGCAGATATGGAAGCAGGTGGGCATATCAAGCTAGGCTAGGAAAGGAACCAACCAAGGGGATTTCAGAGTTGAGTTTGAGGATGGAAAGAGAGGGCTTCCCCGTGCATAATGAGTACAGTATTAGAGTCCCAGAGCTCAGATCCACCTCCTTTGTGACCCCAGCCATTTGTGAATGTTGTGGGAGAGGGGGGAACTTTGCAGTACAGGTGGGTGACTGAGTCCAAAGGAGAGCCTTTCTGCCCCTGAGCTGCCTATAAGGCCACTGTGATGGCTCCTTAGCCCCCTGGCTGGGCTGGCTGAGGAGGGGCCTGGGTGCTTGGGCTCCCTTCAGCTGCAGATGGACATTTCTGCTAGAAATGGTTATTGTGGTGTTGCCAAGTCCCCTCCCATGCCCCTGAGGCTGTAGCAAATGGTTTGGCTGGCTGGGGATGGGGGCAGGCAGTATAGGGAGGGGCCTTGTTTTGGCTTAGTTTTGGGGCCTCTTGTCTTTCCCATCCTGACCTCCTGGGTTTTGGGCCTCATTTTCTCTTGTCCTCGGGCATCTGGGAGTCAGCTGAGGACTCCCCTTGTTACAAGGCTGTCTGTAGCTTCTAGGGAGGAGGTAGCTTCCTTACAGATTAGTTGAGGAAGCCTTTGGGCAAATAGAGATGGGGGTGGCTGAGACAGTTAAAATCTACAGATTATCATGCTATCCAGAACTGTGACCCTGTCCCCATTCACCTTATCTCTGTTTCTTTCTCCCTTTGTCTTTCTGCATTTACTGTTTACCGTGTTCTATGTGTAGCACTAGGTCCTGAAAAATAAGAGAAATCATTATGATGTGATATTCACAATATCACTGGAAGCAGGAGACATTGACTAAATTGCCTAAAACTGTAACACTGAATGGGAAAACCAGCTCTGGCAGTTTTTTCCCCCTAATTCAGTGAACACTTTTGATCTTTGTGTTTGGGGTTGTCAATTTGCAGGAGAGAGAGGAAGCCTGTCACCCCACACCAGCCCTAGCTCTTTACATCTGCTTTCATCACGGACTTAGTGGACCTCAGGGGACTTTGAAGGAACAATCAACATACCAACTGTGTTTTCACTAAGTTGGCGTTTCTGGGATCTGGCGATTACAGATTAGGGTGGTGGGGTCAAGAAATGGACCAGCTGGGACGATAGCTTAATTCTGAAAGGAAGGTGTTGGCTTTAGCTGCCTTGGGTTTAAGATTCAAGAAAAGCTAGAAGGAAATACTGTGCTGGGGCCCTTTACCTTGAACCCCAAATTGTCTTCTACTTATTCGAAGCAGTAAGCAGCCCTCACTGGTTTAGGAGCTCCCATGAGACCGCTGACTGGGAAGAGGAGGGTGAGAAGTGCAGCCACGCAGTTACTTTTCCTCTCTGATCCCACCTCTCCTGTTCTTGGGTTCTGTCCTTAGCCATTTGGCAGTCCCTGGACTTTAGTCTTCTCTGTAAAATGAAGGGGTTGTTCTCAAATGAATGGGTTTGAGGGTCAGTTTTCCTAATTTCCAAAATACTGCAGACCAAACAGCTCCTTCTGTATGTAGAGTTGGCAGCTCTCGCCATGCATAGCCCCTTCAGGGGTTCAGCACCATCCAGACCAATCTGTGAGCCATTGAACGAGGTGGTCTGGCAGATGCACTCAGGGATGGAGCAGGAAGTTCACCTCATGTGCTAGTTTCTAAAGGCTTCCTCTTGGTTCCTGTGTTTATGTTGTGATGAACTGGTGATAACATTTATGGGTCATTCCCTGAACAGCATTACTTTAGAACTTTGCTTCTGGAAGAGCAGAGGGTCTTTGTTTTGACCCCTCTCTTCCGTACTCTCCATCAGAGTCACTACTTGGAAGAGTATAGATCTTGCCACCCCAGAATTCTCTTGGAGTACTTCAAAAGATTTCACTTGCATCATAGCCTCTGTAGATAAGGATGCCTCCTGTCTGTCCTTTTATCTCTGCAAGTCTCAGTTCTGATGGTAGATTGGCGGGACTCTGTGTGTGTGTGTGCATGCGTGCACGTACAGTTAAGGTTGAGGCCAGGCCCCTGTAGTCGCCAGAATAGACTTGGGCCCTGCCAGACACTAAGGCTCTATTGCTCTGGCGGTGTACCTTGACTTCTGAGCTTCTTCCATTTGGTAGCTCTTGATCACATAGAGAGGTTCAGCCCCTTTCCTCTGAGGGCTGGTCACAACCTCCGCCCTGATTTCTCCTAAGGATGAGTCTCCTAATATTTCTGATAGTTTGAGTTCAGGAAGCTCCCTCCTACTTTATGTCACCCCCTTAGCCCCCCCACACTCTGCAAAGTTTTTTTTTTTTTCTTCTGCTTATGAGCTTTGATCTTTTCATTTAAGATGCTGAAGATTACAGAAAAAAGTTAAAATATTAATTGCCTTCTATGCCAGCTGCCTCATCCTGGAGGAGGGTGGGGGGAGGGTCTAAAGTATAATATTGTCATGCCACAGAAATATTCCTTAGGAGGCAGACATTCCAAGGACAGTGAGATTAGTTCAGTTCAGTTCAGTTGCTCAGTCGTGTCCGACTCTTTGTGACCCCATGAATCGCAGCACGCCAGGCCTCCCTATCCATCACCAACTCCCGGAGTTCACCCAGACTCACGTCCATTGAGTCAGTGATGCCATGCAGCCATCTCATCCTCTGTCATCCCCTTCTCCTGCCTCCAATCCCTCCCAGCATCAGAGTCTTTTCCAATGAGTCAACTCTTCGCATGAGGTGGCCAAAGTACTGAAGTTTCAGCTTCAGCATCATTCCCTCCAAAGAAATCCCAGGGCTGATCTCCTTCAGAATGGACTGGTTGGATCTCCTTGCAGTCCAAGGGATTCTCAAGACTCTTCTCCAACACCACAGTTCAAAAGCATCAATTCTTTGGCGCTCAGCCTTCTTCACAGTCCAACTCTCACATCCATACATGACCACAGGAAAAACCATAGCCTTGACTAGACGGACCTTTGTTGGCAAAATAATGTCTCTGCTTTTGAATGTGCTATCTAGGTTGGTCATAACTTTCCTTCCAAGGAGTAAGCGTCTTTTAATTTCATGGCTGCAGTCACCATCTGCAGTGATTTGGGAGCCCAAAAAAATAAAGTCTGAGACTGTTTCCACTGTTTCCCCATCTATTTCCCATGAAGTGATGGGACCGGATGCCATGATCTTCATTTTCTGAATGTTGAGCTTTAAGCCAACTTTTTCACTCTCCTCTTTCACTTTCATCAAGAGGCTCTTTAGTTCCTCTTCACTTTCTGCCATAAGGGTGGTGTCATCTGCATATCTGAGGTTATTGATATTTCTCCCGGCAATCTTGATTCCAGCTTGTGTTTCTTCCAGTCCAGCGTTTCTCATGATGTCCTCTGCATATAAGTTAAATAAGCAGGGTGACAATATACAGCCTTGACATACTCCTTTTCCTATTTGGAACCAGTCTGTTGTTCCACGTCCAGTTCTAACTGTTGCTTCCTGACCTGCATACAGATTTCTCAAGAGGCAGATCAGGCGGTCTGGTATTCCCATCTCTTTCAGAATTTTCCACAGTTTATTGTGATCCACACAGTCAAAGGCTCTGGCATAGTCAATAAAGCAGAAATAGATGTTTTCCTGGAACTCTCTTGCTTTTTCCATGATCCAGTGGATATTGGCAATTTGATCTCTGGTTCCTCTTCCTTTTCTAAAACCAGCTTGAACAACTGGAAGTTCACGGTTCACGTATTGCTAAAGCCTGGCTTGGAGAATTTTGAGCATTACTTTACTAGTGTGTGAGATGAGTGCAATTGTGCGGTAGTTTGAGCATTCTTTGGCATTGCCTTTCTTTGGGATTGGAATGAAAACTGACCTTTTCCAGTCCTGTGGCCTCTGCTGAGGTTTTCCAATTTGCTGGCATATTGAGTGCAGCACTTTCACAGCATCATCTTTCAGAATTTGAAATAGCTCCATTGGAATTCCATCACCTCCACTAGCTTTGTTCGTAGTGATGCTTTCTAAGACCCACTTGACTTCACATTCCAGGATGTCTGGCTCTAGGTCAGTGATCACACCATCGTGATTATCTGGGTCGTGAGGATCTATTTTGTACAGTTCTTCTGTGTATTCTTGCCAGCTCTTCTTAATATCTTCTGCTTCTGTTAGGTCCATACCATTTCTGTCCTTTATCGAGCCCATCTTTGCATGAAATGTCCCCTTAGTATCTCTAGTTTTCTTGAAGAGATCTCTAGTCTTTCCCATTCTAATGTTTTCCTCTATTTCTTTGCATTGATCACTGAGGAAGGCTTTCTTATCTCTTCTTGCTATAGGGCCTAAGCAAATCCTGGTTACCTCTACGACCTGGAACTCGTGTGCCCTTGGTGCTTAAGTAATTGGATTTCTCAGTCCCACCTCCAAGCGTTTTCCATGTGTAATCCGAACCTCATGGACTTTGTAAGGGAAACAAAGACACTGAAAGGGTTTTCAGCTTGTCCCCGACAGTGAGCTGCTAAGCTCCCGGCCCACTTGACTGAGTTTTCCTGCTTTGCCTCTGCAGCATCCACACCACTCCCAGTGTCCTCTTCCCCGGGAGTCTGCTCTTTTAGCGTGCGGGTCTTGGTTCCCAGCCCTGCTAAACAGATGGAGTTTCTAGTAGGAGCTGTTTCCTGCCAGTCCACCTTCCCATGCCCTAGGGGGAAGGTTCTACCTCTGATTACTGCTGGCCACTCTACAGAAGGCGTAAGAACCTGGGAGGTTAGTAACTCCAGACAGGCAGAAACCCTGAAAGGGATTCAGGCTGATAGCCTCATCTGAATCCCCAGACAGACTCCCTTTGCTGCACCTTCCCCCTGGGTTAACTCGTTTCTCTGTTGGCTTGAACAAGTTTAGGCTGGGTGAAGAGGACGCTGCCTGACTGTCCAGGCCCTGCTGGACCCAGAGAGGGGAGACTATGCCTTCCCAGTTGGGATCATTGTTGCTGTGCACCTGAACTCCAGTGGGGGAATACAGAAATGGATTTTCAGTGGTGTGCTGGAGGCTGTGCCTGAGAGATCCCCACCCTGTTTGCTGGCACTGCCCATGCCTTGCTTTTCCCCCTCTGTGCTCTCCATCCTAACATGCTCTTCATGGTCTCAGCCCATCCTCACTCTCACCCTCGTCCTTTGAGCTTAGCCCTGGAGACTAACAGAGGGCCTCCGAGAACACTGCTTTTCAGAATATGGGCAAAGGCCTCCTTGTGTTGAAATTATCTAGGAGCTTGTAAAAATGCTCTTGGACTGCCAGGCCAAGAGAGCCATCTGTTGGAGCCCCACCTGTAGGTTCCTGTCACATAATTAGGTGGAGTGGATGCAGGACGGGTGGGAGCGGGGCCCTGGAGGTGCGTGATTGAGCCCCTTAGCACGTGTGTCTCACAGCATCCTCTTTTACTACCTACCGCTTGTCGCTGAGCCGGGTCCTACCTGATGACTGGGCTGTGCCCTGACCTCTGCCCTGTGGCCCTTTTCCCTGCTGTTATTTCTCCTCGGTTTCCTGTTTTCCAGCTGTGGGTTCCCAGTGGTGTCATTTGGACCCTGGGTAGTAGTTAGGGCTTAGTTCTGGGGTTGTGTGGTTGGAGCGGTGTATGTCTTGGGACAGTATTGACAAGTGGTCCCGAACAGTCTGAACACCCAGCTGGGAGCCAGAGCCCAGGATTCTGTGTCCAATCCCTGGGAAGCCCCTCCCTCTTACTTTCCAGAGGCTGCTTCCTTCATGTAGGGGGGCATCCCTCCTCACTGGAGCTCTGCTGAGGTCTAGGGAAGCTGGATATGGAAAAAGACCTGGGTGGGTCAGGGCACTTCAGCTCTGTATACTTGATCCCCCTCCCACAGCCTCCACCAGGATGGGCAGGGGCCAGGCTTCAACTTGCCTCAGTGGCTGGGCCTTCTGGTCCAGCTTGTTTATTGCATATTAGAATCTCTTTGGAGCGTTTAAAAAAGAAATTATTGGTGTCTAGGCCTCAGCCCCTGAGAATCTGAAGTAACTGGTCTGGGGTGGAGCCCAGGCACCAGCATTTTTCAGAGCTCTCCAGGTGACTTAAATGTGTGCTCAGGCTTGAGAGCTGCGGCCCTCATTTGATTTGGCTTTCCCTGTGTCTCCTATATCCTTGGGTTGCCCTGAGCGACTGATCTGATCTGATCTGATTGATAATTTTAGTGAGACTATTTGCAGACTCTATTAAGACAGTGAGACGTGTCAGACAGAATACTGGGTGGAATGTTCCTTTCCATGAAACTGACCCCTAAGTTCATATTAAAGCCAGAACTTTAGAAGGTAGTTCTGTAGCTGATGACAGAAACTAAGTGTTCTCCTCTCAGCTTTAAATTTGAAAAAACTTTTTATTGAAGTATAGCATACTCGATAGCACATACTGTGTACAGCTGGTGAGTTTTTACAAAGTAAGTACAGCTGTGTGACCAGCGCCTGAACCGAGAAACGAGTACCCTCACCTCACTGCCATTGTTCAGTATTTCTGTGGTATTTGGGCAAAGCAGGTGAGGCTGTGCTTCGTACGAGAGTGTGTACCGGCTTTGGACAGGCTTCAGCTTGTCCTCTGCCAGGAGCACCTTTCCACGCCTGTGTGGGCGTTCCTGAAAGGGAGCGGGTTTTGTGGCGATAGGGTGCAGGGCAGAGGAGTCCTGCAAGCTCCTCCCTGATGTTCCTCTTTACTCTGTCTCCCTTTTAGTTCCTTTTCCACCTTGGCCTTTAGGCTTGCCAGTCCTCAATCTTGGCTAAATCCAATAGTCTATAACATTTTTGGGCTTTTATTCGCTTTTTTGATTATAGAGATGCTACATGTTCTTTGGAAACATTAGAAAATAGAAATAAATAGAAGGGAAGGAATTTGTCCATAATTCACAACCTGGTTAATCACTTTTAACTGGAGTATCCCTCTACCCTTGACTGTATGCACTCTAGACGCCTGTTCTGTGTCGTTCACAAAGAGAGTCATGCTGTGTTATAACCTGTTTCCCCTACATGATAACGTACTGCAGTTCACCTGTTGAGCAGTTACTGTGTGTGTGTCATGGGGCGAAGTTTTCATAGTTCTCTGTCTCTCGTAGTTCTCATTACAGCTCCCAGGCAGGTGGTAGCTCCCCCTGTCAGATAAGAAAACTGAAGTTCGGAACAGTAGTATGACCAAGGGCCAGTGCTTCATAATGGGGTGGAACTGGAATCAAGGTCAGGGGTATTCCCCACCGGCCCCAGGGATATATTTTCAACATGGTTTGAAGATAAAAGATATTTCTCCTTCACCTGCTGATAAAGTGAATTATGTTAATACAGTTCTTAATACTGAGCTGTCTTTGATTCCTTGAATAGACCATAATTGGAAATGGGGAATTTTTTTAAACATTCTGTTTTGATTTATTAATGTGGGAGTTTGGGATCTATATTTGTGAATGAGATCGACCTATAATTTTCATTTTGTGTTTTCATTGTCAGATATTGGTATTAGAGTAATGATAACTTCATATAATGCAGTGTGAAACTTTTATTCTTTCTTTATGCTCTGAAACAGTTGAAACAGTCATTTTTTGGAAAAAAAATCTGATGAAACTGCCTGAGCCTGGTGCCTTTTTGAAGGCTGGGTCTTTGCAGTGTCCAGAGTTCTTTCCCTCTATGGCCGTTGGTACATTTACTTTGTCTTTCCGTGAGATCTATTTTTCAGGTTTATTCCTAAGATGCATATAGAGGGACTGCTTTTCAGTTTCCTCAGTAGCTGTGACTTTTTTCATTTTCTTAATTTCTGATGTTGCATATTCATCTTTTCTCTTCTTCTCAGTTTTGCCAGTTTTCTGTATAAAAGAAGGTAGATCTGTCAGTTGCTCCTTCTGCTTTCTGAAGTGTTAATTTCTACTTTAGTCTTTATTAATTGTCTTTTTCTTAGGTTTATCTGGTAATGTGCTTTTTCTAGATTCTCAGTTGGAGCCTTAAGACGCTATTTTTTCTGTCTTTTTCTACTTTTTTCTTCTTTGATCACAAACACATTTAAAAATATGATGTTTTTCCTAAGTTGCACTGTGGCCTCATTCTCCAGGTTTTGCTGTTTTATGTCTGCTGGCGTTCTTGGGGAAGTGCTGATGGCTTACCCTGTGGGAAAATAGCAAGTCCCAATGTAGCCTGACTACCTTCCTCCTAACATGGGCCTAGCAAAGAATCCCTGTATGTGGACAATGGCAAGACCAGACAATGGAGCGCTTGCTTACTTGTCTCCAAACCCCTGGAAAGGGAACTAGTAATAGTTTATCAGCTTGTTAGACAGAACCTGTGGAAAACTTTGTTTTTAAACCTAATAAGCAGTATCAGTTTGAATTGCTAGGGCCAGAGCATATCCTAAACCCAAATGGAAGTTTCAATAGTATTTAGAAAAACCTCACACATTAGTACCAGAGAAAATAAAGTTAGAAGCTGAGAGGAGCAAGAGAGAAATGTTTGACCTAGAGCTTACGGCCTAGCTGAGCTGGCTTAGGCTGTAGCTTCAAGCCTTGCTCTTGCATCCGTCATGCACCTTTAGAAACTATGGCCCAGCTGGTGTCCCCGAGGCTGTGAAAAACGTCCTCAGATGGCGAGGACAGTGGAAGACAAGTGAAGCATCCACAGAGCTAGGAGAAACAGGGTGGGCATCTGTCTCTTGCAGTGGTCCACTGAAAATCCATTTCTGTGTGCCCCCTTAGAACTCAGGGTGCTTACAACAGTGGTGCCCGCTGGGACAGTAGATTCTCCGCTCTCTGAGACCAGCAGGGTGTGAGGCGAAGGCCTCTGTACCCAGCCTAAACTTGTTCAAGCCAGCAGAGACGGACTGGGCCCGGGGCTTACGCTAAGGGGAGACAGTGCAGTACCTTGGTCCATAGCGTTTCTCACCCTTTATCTTGACTCCCTAGAGAACAGTCAAGGCCAGGGGGAGGGTTTGGGCGGGGACAGAGAAGGGATGAACTTCAAATTCAACCTAGAAACCAGTGGCAATATTACTACTTTTTGCTTTTTTTCCAAATGGAAAAGAAAATTTTGAACTTTAAAAATAATACATGCCCATTTAAAGAAATAAAATAATGTCAAAGTATATAAATCAGAAACTGAACATCCCTACATCTTTTCCATCCCAGTATAATCTCTATTTGCCATTGAAAATGAGTACATGACTCCAAAATGAGCACATGAACTTATTGCCTTTCCTGCAATAATGTGTTTGTACCATGCCTGTTTTGGGGGTAATGTTTTCTTTTTTAAATGAAAAATGATTTTAAAATCAAATGTTTAAGACAACGTTTTAAATATTGTTTATAATAAACATTATGTTTTGTTTTAAAATTTTTGTTAGAGTATAGTTGATTTAAAATGTGATGTTAATTTCTGATGAACAGCAAAGTGAATCAGTTATACATATGGGGTCATTTTTTATATGCTCATAAAATGCAGAGGCCATCTTTCCATGTTAGTACCCTCATCTTAACCTTTTAAATGGCTGTGGGATCTTTGATTTTATGGGTTTATTGTAATGAATTGTTTCCTTTTGGTGGACGTGTGTAGTTCCAATTTCTTGCGATTATAAATGATGATAGTAGTTTACATATTTGTACATATATTTTGGGGTTATTTGTTCAAGTATTTGTTTAGGACAGTATCATATAAATGAAGTTTTAACTGACATCACCAAATTACCCTCCAACAGGTAATTTGATAATATGTATCAGATATACTCTCCTGCTAACACTGAATGAAAAATGATCAGTTTTTAATTTTTAGCAAATTGGTAAGTGAGAAAAGGATCTAACATATTAGTTTATTAGTGAACGTGAGAATGTTCTATTTATTTATTTATTTAGGTTGCAATGTATGGCTTATGGGATCTTAGTTCCCTGACTGGGATTTGAACCCAGGCCACTGCAATGAAAAGTACTGAGACCTAACCATTGGACTGCCAGGGAATTCCCGAGAATGTTTTAAATGTTAACCACTTTGTATTTATTCTGTGAATTACCTGTTACATACAGTACCCACTTTTACTTTAGAATTTTTTTTTAATTAACTCACTCATTTTTATTTATGTATTTACATGGCTGTGCTGGGTCTTGGTTGTGGCATGTGGGATCTAATTCCCTGTTGGGAGCTCAGAGTCCTAGCCACTGGACCACCAGGGGAGTCCCTAGACTGTCTTTGTACTGATCCTTTAAAGTTATTCATATATTATCAGTATTAGCCTCTTATATTTTGAAAAACTGTTTGGCCTCTCAGGTTTCTTTCATTGTGTCTGTCAAATGGAATTTGATTTTTGTACAGTCGGAATTCATCAGTATTTTGGCATCCAAGTTTGTATAGTTTTGTTTTACATATTTAGATCTCTTTAAGCTGAGATTTATTTTTGTATATGGTATAAGATAGAGATTGAATTTTCCCCAATAGAAAGTCTGTTATCTCCAATCTGTTTATTAAATATTTATAGTTTTCCAAATGATTTGTAATTCTACCATAAGCACTTTATAAATACCCGTATATTCATGGGCAAACATTTTAGGGCCTCTCTTCCGATTCTGTGTCTATATTTCATTGTTTTAATTATTGCAGTTTTTATACAACGATTTGGTTTAAACAAAAACAGAAATCCATTTTTTTTCCAAATGTTTCTTTGGCTTTTCTTTTGCCAAATAATTTCCTTTTCCAAATAGGCTTATGAACAATTTGTCAAGCTCCGTGGAAAATGTTGGGATTTTTCATTTGGGAAAGCATGAAATTTATAGATTATCTGGGGGAGAACGGACAGCTTTATATTGAGCCTTCCCATCCAGGGAATAGAAAGTGTATCTATTTATTGTAGTCTTTTTGTGTGTCCGTCAAAGTTTTTTTAACATTTTCTTCAGATAGGTCTTACCAGTTTCTTATTAAGCTGCTTCTTTGGATACTGTAGCTTCTGCTGTTGTTGCCATTACACTTTCTAGCCTGTTACCACAGGTATATTGGAAATGCTCTGGTTGTTGTCAGCTGCTCTGTGATGGCCAGACATCCCCTCATTTCCTCACCTGCTGTGTGCACTGGCTGTACCAGTGCAGCGATGCTTTAGTGCCTGGTATGAGTGGCTAGTGATGAGGTGCTCATCTCACTCAATTCTGTTCCCCAGTACCTGGCACAGAGCCTGGCATGCAGTAAATCCTTTTAGTAAATGGTGTGAAATCAAATTGATGACAGAGACAATGAGCTTCACCTCCTCAAAGTGTGACAACCTAGGCCAACATGAGGAGCAGAATCTAAAGCAGGCCTGGAAGCTGTGAGGTGGATAGCAAGACATGGGGTACCTGCTCCGTCCCCACATAAAAAGAAGGTCATGGGCCATTTTCCCACAAGCTGATATCAGGGAGGAACCCTCTGAACCCACACCTCATAATTAACGTTGACTGACAGCCCACTGCTCATTAATCCTCATTAGCACTAAATAATAGGGAGAGCTGCCTTCATGGTTCCCAGATACCTGAAGACAGCATAGAACAAACTTAACTGCTCACTGGGGGTGAGGATTCATCAAGGCTGAACACAGAGCTTGTAAGACCACTCACTGGTGATACTGGCTCTGCATCTGTGTGGCTGGTCTCCTTTCTCAAATGTGGTGTCTGTCTTCTGTTTCTCCTGAGTCTATGACAGTCTCCTCCCCGTCCACCCCCAGGATTTCTAGATGAAGTTTATTCCTATCATTGTGCTACTCCTCCTTATCATGTTTTCATTTTAAGCTTTACTTATGATTGGCAAATGAAAGTCACCTTTTCTTGGTGGAGCTGTCCAGTGCAAGCCACTCTGCCTCGCTCGCCTGCCAGTCTTCCCATAACCACAGGTCCCTGATCGCTGCCTGGGAAGGCTGGACCCACCAGGGCCCATGAATGAGGGACCCCCCATCCCTGGGGTATGGGTGCTACAGACCTAAAGACAGAGAGTCCCTGCTGCTTTTAAGCAGAAGTTGAGATTTCTCCCTCTTAGCAGAAAAAAGAAAGTGGGAGAGGGAATCAACTTGGCTCGTGCATGTAAAAGAAATAGCAATTAGAGGTGGGCTCTGAGCCGCTTCCCAACCACTCTGTCCTGGCATGCATCTGGTTCAGTGTGTCACGGAGTTGCATTGACTGCAGCAGTGAATGGTTCTCATTCAGCCTGTGGTCTGTGCTCACCCTCCCCTTCGATGCTCAGGTGGCAGAGGAGATAAAAACCCTTTCTCTGGCTCTTCTTTCTGCTAGTTCATTTAAATCCCCCAGAAACAGTGGACCCCAGGGTACACCCATGAGGTTGAGAAGAAGGCAGGAGCACTGCTCTGCACGCCTGCCCCAGTCGAGTCTTACTCCTACTCCCAGTGCCCTCCCAGGCAGGAGGAGGCTGCCATGGGCCCTACCTGGGCCATGCTGAGTCCTCAGGCTTCTTATGGCAGCCACGGCTGCATTTCTGCCAGCTCTGAAGGAGCTGCCCTCTCTGGGTCCCGAGCAGGAACTCTCTGACAGATGGGCCTCTGTGAACCCATGGAGTTGTTCCAAGTGCCTTCTCCCAGAGCAGAGTGCATTCTGGCAGTTCAGCTGCAAAGTGGGGCTGCTTAGGGCTTCAGCTCACCTGTTGGAGAAAGCCTTTTCCTAACCCTGCCCCCATCTACTTGTCGCCCTCTTGCAGAAGTAGAGGCACAGACCGCCGACGGGTGGAACTGGGTGTGTGCCTGGTGGGTGGAAAGAAATTGTTCTCTGCCAACCATTTAAGACCCTCAGTTCACCCAGGTTCTGAACTAGCTAGGACTTCCCATTTTCTACACTCACCCTCACTCCCATGAGGTTATTGGAGGGTGATACTCAAAGAGTAGTTTGAGGGCAACTGTGTGTGAATCCCCTCCATAGACACACAGGGTTGCTCTCTGTGGGTGGGACCTGGGAATCTGCATCAGAGGCCAGCTTCCTGCAGGCAATTCCTCTACCCACAGGAGTTTGAGAAACTGCTGGTCTGCGGAGTAATGTAAAAGGGGCTCTGTTTATTTGGGGCTCCCAATGCTTGATGAGGACTGAAAAGACATGCCTTTAAATGCTGTGATGGTTTGTGAAAAGGCCAAGTGTTATGCAAACACTTGTGAAAAACCAAGAAAGACTTAAGTGTAAAAGCTATTAAATTTCAGAGAAGATCAAACTCTAGGGAGTAGTTAACTATTTTGTTGTTGATTATAAAGAGTGCAAATTCACTATAGAAAAATCAGAAAGTTCAGGTATGCAAATACAGAAAACATCTGTAATTTTACCACTCAGAACTCCTCCTGTTAATGTTGTTATAGCTTTTAAAATTTTACAGTCTTTATAAGTCATATTTTAAAAAATGTAAATGTCTTTAGTGATTTTTACCCGGATTATAAAAATAGTATGTTTACTATAATCTATTTTTAACTGGTATAAAATACTTTGATTAGCAAAATTTTTATTGCTGTATTTAGGTGTGATCTGCACTTCTTTGTGAATATATTTTGATTTGCTTTGCCTATTATTCTTGTGTGTGATTTTTCTTATGAACTCATAAGAGAACTTTATGTGTTAATGGTATTAATGCTTCATTGTACCTTGGCAAATACTAGTTGTCTTAATTTTTTAATGTTTTTATTTTACTTTGCCATACCTTTTTTTTTTTACATGTTTATATAACTAAATCTAGTTCTAGTAGTTTAACAGTTGGTTTTTTGTTTTGTTTTGTTTTTTTCCTAAGAGGACAAGCACTGCTTTTGCATATTTTAAGAGAAATTTAAGATCAGACTGATTGAGAGCATTCCTGTGCTTCTCATTTTTTCATGTCCATTCAGATCACCTGGACGTTTCTGTACAATACGTTCTCTAACTCAGCAGGTCTGGTGTGATGCCTGAGAGTCTGCATTTCTAACAAGCTCTCTGGAGATGCTACTGGATCATGCTTTATTTTGGCCCTGCTTTGAGTTTTACAGAATCTTAGTTCCTGACCAGGGATTGAACCTGAACCCTCGGCAGCGAAAGCACACCATCCTAACCACTGGACCACCAGGGAATTCCCTGGACCACACTTCAAGTGTGGTCAGAAGCTAGGGCCAGAAGTTTCCAAGCCTGGCTTATCACAGAGGTACTTAAGGAACATTTTAAGACACTGGGTTTTCTGGGCCTTCTCCTGGAGATGTCAGGCTGTGAGCATGTCTGGCTGGGTTACTTAGAGACAGTGCCTTGGCCCTTCTGAGCCCTTGGATTTCTTGTCTTTAAAAATAGAGAGGTAGTGCTTACCTCACAGGGATCTGGGATAATTAACGAATAAGAAAGATGATCATTTTTTATGACCTAGAAAAATAATGTAATAAACAACCAGTGGGCCTGGTGCCTTTTTTCAAGGGTAACTCTCTGACAGATTTCTACTTGTTTTGTGACTGCTGTGCTGTGCTGCTCAGTCGTGTCCAGCTCTTTGCGACCCCATGGACTGTAGCACGCCAGGCTCTTCTGTCCATGGGGATTCTCCAGGCAAGAATACTGGAGTGGGTTGCCGTGCCCTCTTCTAGAGGATCTTCCCAACCCAGGGATCAAACCCAGGTCTCCCGCACTGCAGACAGATTCTTTACTGACTGAACCACCAGGGAAGCCTGTTTCATGATTAGTGTTTTCAATATTTCCACTTCTTGAAAATCATCCTTTCGTCCATGTTTTCTAAGTTTTTAGTAAAGCAGTTCTTAATCACTGACTTTGGTTATATTCTTTTTACATTTCTAATGTAAATTTTTATGTTTTCTGTTAAAAATGATCAAGCTTGCCAGAAGTTTGCTTATTTTATTGGCCTTTTGGTTTACCGTCTCTTAGATTCATTTATAGATACCACTACTTTTCTTTTGCTAATCAACTGTTTTTGTCATTATCTTTACCAGTTTCTCTTTCCTGCCTTTTATTTAGTGTTTATTTTCTAGCTTCTTGGATTGAAATCTTTGTTTTCCTTCTGACTTAACAAAGGTATTATAGAAGCATACATTTTTTTCTGTTAATAATTATTGTTTTCGTTGGTATAATTCACCTTAAAAAACAAACAAACAAACAAACTCTAGCCGCTCTGTTTTTGTTCTGGGTCTTCATTGATGCGCAGCGGCTTTCTCTAGTTTGGGAAGCAGGGGGCTGTGATTCTGTGCTGGGGGGTGGGGGAGGGGGGGCCCTGTGTGCTCTCTTGGTGCTTGTGTGGGTTGTACGTGTTGCTAAAGCTTCAGGCTAGCCCTTGGGGTGTGCTTTGTATGTGGGGAAGGAGAGGGTCTAGATGGTGGGGAGGGCAGTGGTCTACATTCTGAGACTCTCTCAATCTCCTGACAGCCAGCCCGAAACTGCCCAAGTATCCTCTTCTTTACTGGACTTCTGCCTGCAGTTCTCATCCAGTGCCCAGGGTGATGTCTGGGGCTCACTGTCCTTCAGCGGCTGGGAGAGCTTGGGCGCTGGTGGGGAGCAAGGACTTGAGTCAGACACCCTGAGTTCTAAAGCCCTTCTTCTGCTACCAAGGAGCCATACCTACCGTTTCCTGTTCCTTGTCTGTAAAACGTGGATAATGTTACCTTTTCACAGAAATTGGAAGAGTCTTAGAGATCTTCTAGTAACATAACTCTTTTAAAAAATATTTTGATTTTGGCGCAATTTCAGTAAAGTTGCAAGAATAGTACAAAGAATTCTCTTCACTCAGATGCCCAAATGTTAACATTTTGCTACATTTGCCATATTCCTTTTCTGTCTCTTTATAAGTTTTTGAAAGTAAGTAGTAAATGTGACACCCCTTTCTTCTAAATACTGAATGTGGATTTTCTAAAACCACATAAATAACCACAGTGCAATGATCAAAATCAGGAAATTAACAGACACAACACCAATACAGACTTAATCTACAGACCTTGTGAACACTAGTAACACTCATCTGTCCGACCTTATTCGAATTTTGCCAATTGTCACCATTTATCTTGCAGGGGGAAGATAGCCCAGATCATGCATATTCATTGGTCAGGTTTTTTTAGTCTCTTTGTATCTGGAACAGATTCTCAGTTTTTCCTGACATTTTTTTAAAGCAAGTGAGAAATTTGAGGCCCAGATAGATAAAATGATTTGTCCAAGACTTAACAGCCAAGCCGTCTTAGAAGAGCTGGGGGCTGGGAGTCTGGTCCCTCTATTCACGGACTCTCCTGGTCACACGCACCGTCCAGCTCAGGTGAGCTCTTAACTCCTTTCTCATTTGCCAAGTCCCCGGGCAGAGAGGTGGGGCAGGGCCCAGTCCTCCAGGGACCGGCCTTCTTCTGCACTTCCCTTTGCCCCTCTGTCTGCAGTGCCTGCCCATAGCACCCCTGCCTCCCCTTCCCTAGGCGGTTTGGTGTTGGCCAGGGATCTTTGCCGGAGGTGGTGAAAGAGAGAGACTTTAAAACTGGTCCAGCCAGCATTACCTCAGGGCAAGTTAGTTACTTAACCTCCTATGCTTCAGTTTTCTCTTGTGTAAAATAAGGGGTTGTGAGGATGAAAAATGTAAACTCTTAGAACATACCTGGAAAGTACTGGTTGATCAAAAAGTTCTTTCGGGGTTTTTCCATAGTTACGGAGCAAATCCATAGAAAGTTATTTATACGTGTGTGTGTGTGTGTGTGTATGTATGTGTGTATATATGTGTGTGTGTATTTCTCCAGCCTCCGAGTCAAGTAGGAAAAAGTGAGTAATTCATACTAAAACATTCTGATAGCTGAAGCCAAATAAAAATATACTTCTAATTTTAAACAAACAGAAAAACTGGTTCAGCCACTGCCACTCCCTTTTGAGAAGAGGTTTGAAGAGCAAGCATCTCAGCCTTGGGCAGGGTGTGGCTGTCAGCTGGGAATGTGGGATTAACCCCCCTTGGCAATGTTGTGGTAGTACCCAGACAGCCAGAAGTGGGAGCCCCGGATATGTCCCAAGGCTGGGGCAGAGCTAGCAGGCCACCTGCCCACCTGCCCCGGGTCCTTCTGTGGAGGTTCTGGAGTGGTCATTTGTGTGGAACAGAGAGTTGAGCGTAAGGTTATCTTGCAGTGGCAGCGCCCTCTGGTATAATGGGTATTAAAAACATGATTCATTTTTTCAACAAAGTTTAGCTTTTTAAGGCCATGCTTATTGCTTAATACATACTCTTTGTCTCACTTGTTAAAATTTTACCGAATCTCTTGCAAACTTCTCCCCTCCCCCCTTTAAGTAATAGGGACCTTTTGAACCATCCTACATTTCATGTCTGACTTATCTGTGACTGTGTTCAACTGGTCAGCAGGATTTACGTCCATGATTCTTGGTTTTGGGGACCTTGGTGTACACACTTTCAGAGTTCATGTCTTTCTTCCTCAACCCAGAACTCACAGCCACACACTCTTGCTCGCATCTCCTCTCAGAAGTTACAACCCTGCTCTCCTAAGGGGTCCATCCCTTCAATACTTGGCAGTGGAGTGGGAGATGGTCTCCCCGTCTTGATCACCACCACTTTCCCCGAGCTAAGGGCCATTGTATTATCACTTTCACGCGTAACCCAATGAGGAAATAGAAGGAGTGATAAACGCTTGTGTGAAGGAGTTACTAAGAAGAGTTTTTAAACGATATTCCTGTTGTTCCTCCATCCTTTCCTTCTACCTTTGGGCTGGTCAGCCCTCCCCTCCTGGAGCAAGTGTTCCGCTTTTTTAAAAACTTGTCGTTGTTTAGTCACTAAGTCGTGTCTGACTCTTTTGCGACTGCATGGACTATAGCCTGCCAGGCTCCTGTGTCCATGGGGTTTCCCAGGCAAGATTATTGGAGTGGGTTGCCATTTCTTTCTCCAGCTTCTTATGGAGATAGAAATGAGGATTTTCTCTAAAGGTTTTTTTAAATTAAATTTGAATTTATTGAGATGTACTTTATATAACATACAGTTTCTCCATTTAAAGTGTACAATCCAGTGGTTTTAGTATAATCACAGAGTTGTGCAACTGCCAGCACTATCTAAGAACATTTCTATCATCCCAAGGGCTTCCCTGCTGGCTCAGACAGTAAGAATTTGTCTGCAATGTAGGAGACCAGGTTCAATCCCTAGGTCAGGAAGATCCCCTGGATGAAGGGAATGGCTACCCACTCCAGTATTTTTCCTGGGAGAAACCCATGGACAGAGGAGCCTGGTGGGCTACGGTCCATGGGTTTACAAAGAGTCAGAGATGACTGAAGTGACTTAGCATGCATGCCTTTGATATTCTCAGTAATTACACAAAGGGCAGCTTCACTCAGAGATAAACTTACAGTTAGTATCAGTTCTTAATGCCTTCATCACATACTCAAAGTCACAGAGTACATAACAGGTTTATGCTGCCACACACATTTTAGAGATAGTGGTACGTGTCTGCTCTCAAGGAACTTACCTTTGAATGGGACCCAGGACAGATCCAACATCTATAAAGTCTGTCCGTGAGGCTGGGACTGCTCAGTCACTGCTGTATGCCCAGTGCCTAAAACTGACACTCAGATAGTAAATGCTCTGTATATATTTGTTGAAGGGATGGATGAATGAATACTTTTATGTATAATGATACATGAAAGGTATGATTGTTAAAATGTGTTGATAGTATCCACAGGTGAAATTTCATAATTCTTTGGGGCTACTACAGCTATTTTCACTTAAAAAACTCTGACTTTCCCTCTTTTATCATTTGTATGCATGGTTTTACATAGTTCATTCACTGTGATATTCACTTCCCACTTTACCCAGTATATTTCCCTGGTGTTCATAATTTATGGGTTTTAATGACTGTCTAATATTCCACTGAGTTATATCATAATTTACTAAACTGTTATCCTTATCTTGAGTTTGCAGTTTTCACTAATACATAGAATATATTTTCTGAAGTTCATATTTATAAAGCTAAGTTCCTTGAAGCAGCATGGCAAGATGGAAAGTTCTTTATTGCCCTCGATACATTTATCTATCTATTTGCTTACCTGTTCATTTATTTCTGTCATTTATGTCAAGAGAGAAGACTGAAGTAGTGAATTAGAGAGCACCCTAGCCTGGGAGCTGGGGGATGTGGGTTTGAGGCTTAGTGGATTGAACATGATTCTGAAGCTAGTGTGCTGGGGCAAGGAGCCTCCTGCATTTGTCCCTGTGAGAGAGAAGTAAGGAGAGAATTGAAAGAAGGCAGATCTGGAATACTGTCAAGAGGAGAAGTTGACAGGACTGCGGTCTGACTGCATATGGAAACATCAAGAGGAGGATATCAAAGGTGACTGGACATCAAAGGTTTGAGCCAGGATCCCCAAGATAGTGACTCTTTACACAAATTGTAATAAAGGAATGTTCAGAGGAAGAGTTGCTGGAAAAGGGGAACAGGTGCTGAGTTAGGTTTTGAATGTGCTGGAGTTAAGTTGTACCGAGGTGGATACATGCGCTGCTTGGAGAGCAGGCCAGGAGCTTGAGGAACAGTCCAGGAGAAAGGATGCTTTAAGTTATTGGTGCAGGCTGAGCAGTGCAGCCTTGGGTATAGGTGAGGTTTCCAGGAGGGCAGGGAGCACCTCTGAGGAGGGAGTGAAGGAGGACCGGAATCCAGGAACGACACAAAAATCTAGGGAGGGAGGTATGGGGGTGGGCGTCTGCCACAGAGTGGTGGGAGGACTCCTGCTGACTTCCTCATCACCCCTAACCTCATGGAGGAGAAAATGGATAACAAGGGGCTGAGGTTTCTATTGCCCTTTTTTCCAACATTGAAGACAGAACTTTGAGATAAACATGTACAGGACCCCAGATTACTCCCCGGTTCCCTGCCTCCTGGCTTCTCTAAGTGTCAGTTTCCCCCTTTTCCATTTCCTAACCCACTGTGTGAAGTCTGTCTTACGACTGGCCTCCACCAGGCTCCTCTGCCAAAAGTTACTTTTCCTATAGGTTTTTGAGTGGTGGCTTAAGAATTCCTTTTTTGAATTAAAAAACAAAACAAAACACGGAAATCCTCTCAAGTCTTTGAGAAAGGAATGGATGAGGGCAAACTCACTCAACAGGGGTTCAAGTAGGAGGCTGAAATCCATAGTTATTAGACTCTTCTGCAAATGTGGGCATGCATTCTCTGAAAGACTAGAACCCTGGTGGTTAGGAGGCCATGGGCATCCACTGTCATCCTGATGTTAGATTTGGGCTTTGCCACTCACCAATTTCGAGGCTTTGGAGCACGTGCCTCCATTGCTCATCTGCTAAAATGGGGGTTGGGTTGTTGGAAGACTTCAAAAGGTTGTGTTTAAACATGAAATAAGTGTTACTGAGTAATTGTTATTGCTTAGTTGTGTCTGACTCTTTGCAGCCCCATAGACTTATAGCCCACCAGGCTCCTCTGTACATGGAATTCTCCAGGCAAGAATAATGGAGTGGGTAGCCATTCCCTTTTCCAGAGGATCTTCCCAACCCAGGGATGGACCCTGGGTCTCCCGCATTGCAGGTGGATTCTTCACCATCTCAGACACCAGGGAAAGTGCTCTTTTAATCCAGAGGTTAGCACCTAGCCCTCAGAACTATTATTAGCTGCTCTCTCACCGTCATTGTCCTCCAGTGCTGGACCTGTTGACACACTGGAACTGTCATTAGGTTTTGTGGGGTTTGGGACACTTTTAGGGAGAGTGCATGGGGCTATTAGTTAAGGATTGGCTCTCTGTCAATGGACTGTGATGTTGGCAAAGTTTCTCATTTCCTTGGCTTTTTAGACTTTGGGGGTAGGAGGTGGGTGGTGAGAACTGCATATGAGCAGCTGGGTGGGTGGAGCTGTGGCTTGCCTAGTCTGGCTGGGGACTCGTGGGGGCTTTTCTGGCTGTGGGACGTGCATTGCGTGGCTTGGGCCATGGCCCCGGCGGCTGTGGCGCTGTGTGCGGGGTGTGCGAGGGGTGTGTGTGTGTGTGTGTGTGGTGTGTCAGCGAAGGCGGGCTCTCTCGCTGTCGGGCTGAGGAGCCGCCTCTGCGTCCTGACCTGGTTCTCGTGCGCTGGCGGCCTCCGAGGCAGCTGTTGCTCCTTTCGCCAGGCCTCAGATGTGGTCGGCTCCATTTCCTCCTGCTGGCCTCGGCTGGCCGCCGCTTGAGGCAGGGGCTTCCGTCTGGAGAACCGGCAGAGCTGGCTCCATCCCGCCCCTGCCACGGCTGTGGTCATGGGGGAGGAGCGAGCTGCTGCGGGGTCAGCGTGGTAGGGCTGTACTGGGTACGGTGACTTGCAGAGGATTTCTAATGGGTGGGGAATCTCAGGCTTGGCACCTTGCCTCAGCCAGACCCATTCTCCCTCCCAGAGGGCCGCTTGTGTGTGTGTGAGTGTGAGCGTGTGTGTGTGTGTAGCAACAGAAATAGCAAGAAGAAAACGCACCCACGAATCCCTCTCCCTGACTCCCCTCTAGTGCTTGTTGAGAGGTCTGCATAGTTTATGCAGAGTTTCAGGTGTGTTGTAGCTACTCTATTCTTAACCTTCCCCCCTCAATAAAAATATAACACCTATAATAAATTCTGGAGCTTGTGAACCAGAGAATATACCCATACCTACCCAGCGATGAGCACTGTTTGCATTTCTGCAGATTTCCCTTTGCTGTTTTGTGTGTGCACAGATGTGCATTGTTAATAGAATTGGATTCTTAAATTAAACAGTAATTCCAATCCTATTTTTTTCCACTTCAAATAGTGTCAACACTTCCCCTGTCATAAAAACCCTCAGAAAGTGTCCATTTATAAGTACATTCTTCAGTTTCATTTTTTCATTGAAGACATTTCCCAGTGGTTTTATTAATAATGTGTTTTTATTCTTTATCACTTTAGGTAGGCATATCTGCTGATGAAATATTATATGTTAGTTTTTCTGATGTCTTATTTGAAACACCCTTAGTGTTTTGTATATGTTAAACATATAAAGCGTAATAACAAACACATGTAAACTCCCTGCCTGCATTAAGAGCTAGGATGTTGCTAACCTCACTGAGACTATCTGGTATTCTCCCGACCCTCCCCCTCTTCACCTCCAGAGGCAACCACTACCTTGACTTTCGTGTTTATCATCCCCTTGCTTTTTAAAATAGTTTTGATTACATATATTTGTATTCTTAGACAATACATTGACATATCCTTTTTTTCTTTAAGCTTTTTAGAGTTGATAGACTATATATAGTCTTTCGAGGCTTGCCTTTTTTTTTTTTTTTTTTTTTTACCTTACTCGGTGTAGTCTCTGAGATTCATTCATGTTCCTGTGACTCATTCATTTGCACTGCTGTGTAATATTCCGTTGTCCATTCTGTGGTTGGTGAGCCCTTAGACGATTACCATAATTACGAGTAATGCTGCTGTGAACGTTTGCGTACACATTTCCTGAGGCACGTGTGCAGTGTTTCCCTAGGAGTAGAGTATAGAATCATAGGGTACGTGCCTGTTTATTTAACATTAATAGATGGTACCACCGACCTTTCCAAAATAGTTGTTTTGCTCTCTAACAGTGGATCATAAGAAAAAAGTTCCTGCTAAACCTCACCAGCACTTGGTATCAAATTAAAATACCCTTTCCTGGTGCTCACTATGTACCTGGTACTGTTGTCAGTGTTCTTCGTATGTTAGTTTGTTTAATCCTCATGGCCACCCTGTGGAGTTAGGTACTGTTATTAATCCAGGCATAGGGAGGTCAACTTTTAACCTCAGGTAGACAGATTGAAGTGAAGTGAAGTGAAAGTCGCTCAGTCGTG
Organism: Bos indicus; assembly: GCF_029378745.1. NCBI lineage: Eukaryota > Metazoa > Chordata > Mammalia > Artiodactyla > Bovidae > Bos > Bos indicus. The sequence goes on along the minus strand of NC_091770.1, from coordinate 10,539,427 downwards.
TCTGACTCTTTGTGACCCCGTGGACTGTACAGTCCATGGAATTCTCCAGGCCAGAATATACTGGAGTGGGTAGCTTTTCCCTTCTCCAGGGATATTCCCGACCCAGGAATCAAACTGGGGTCTCCTGCATCGCAGGTGAATTCTTTACCAACTGAGCTATCAGGGAAGCCCAGATTAAAAAATGAGAAACAGAGAGGTTAATTAATGTATTCAAGACCACACAACTAGTAAGCGGTGGGAGTAAGATTTTAACTAAACATTCTTGCTCTTAAATTCTTCAACATGGTTATAAAATAGACTCTCACAGCAGTCTTATATTTCTGTTTACTACTGAAGTTGAATATTTTTTACTTATGTTCATTCCCCATTCTCTTCATAAAAAGAAACATTTAAAAATCATTCCCTTATTGTTGGGTCACTTAAGTTATTTATAACTTTTTACTATTAATGCTTCAGGGAAAATCTTTGTAATTTTAAAATTTAAAACATATAATTTAAGAATTTCTTCTGTTGTTTTATTTATTTTGTTTGCATTTCCTTAATGTGAGTTTGCTAGTGCTCAGGCTGAGTCACTCAGTCATGTCTGACTCTGCGACCTCGTGGACTAGCCCACCAGGCTCCTCTTTTCATGGGATTCTCCAGGCAAGAATACTGGAGTGGGTTGCTATTTCCTCCTCCAGGGGATCTTCCTGACCTAGGGATTAAAGCTGAGTCTCCTGCATTTACAGGTAAATTCTTTACCATGGAACCACCTGGGAAACCCTTGAGTTTGTTGTTGTTGTTGTTATTCAGCCACTAAACTGTGTCCCATTCTTTGTGACCCCATGGACTGCAGCACCCCAGCCCTCCCAGACCCTCACCATTTCCCGAGTCTGCTCAAATTCTTGTCCATTGAATCAGTGATGCCATCCAACCATCTCGTCCTCTGTTGCCCCCTTCTCTTTCTGCCCTCAATCTTTACCAGCATCAGGGTCTTTTCCAGTGAGTCAGTTCTTCGCGTCTGGTGGCCAGAAAGTATGGGAGCTTCAGCTTTTTTATCAGTCCTTCTAATGAGTATTCAGGGTTGATTTCCTTTAGGATTAACTGGTTAGATCTTGCTGTCTAAGAGACTCTCAAGAGTCTTCTCCAACACCACAATTCGAAAGCATCAATTCTTCAGCACTCTGCCTTCTTTATGGTCTATCTCTCATATCCGTACGTGACTACAGGAAAGATCATAGCTTTGACTGTACGGACCTCTGTGAGCTGTAGGTTTGTCATAGCTTTCCTTCCAAAAAGCAATCATTTACTAGTTTCATGGCTGCAGTCACCATCTGCAGTGGTTTTAGAGCCTGAGAAGAGAAAATCTGTCACTGCTTCTGCCTTTTCCTCTTCTATATAAGAGTTTAGGAGTTTTTAAAAATGTCTGTGCTCTTTTGGGTTGCTGTGTGGTACCGTGCCCTCATCTGTGCCGGTGAGCCTCTGCCTTCTAGGAGTTTATGATGATTGGAGGAGGTTAATGAGTGTGCAGTGGTGAGCATGATACTTGGCCTGTCATAAGAATATTTCATCATTATTACGTAGAGACTTCTCCTAGTCACTCCTCTTGTTTTCCTTTCTTCCCCCAAACCACATTAATTACTATTCGATCAGGAGGCATGAATAATCAAGGTGCTGTGCTTCTGCCAGATACGATGACCTCAAGGGATCAGGCCTTGTTTCAGCTTCTTCCTGAGCATCACCCCAACCTTTGAGAGATTTGCTGTATCTGTTCATTTCGTAATAGGAAAAAAGTTAGACTTTAAACTATATTATTGGTATGTACATAGTAACCACAAGAAACGGTACCTCCCAGCACCACACACAGGGACACTCATTTTTACACTGTCCAGTGAGTTTCTGGAAGTTAGGTATAACCCTCTGAGATTTGCTGTCTACATAGAGAACTTGGACGTGGAGCATGAAGTCAAGGGACTGGGTTAGCCAGTGTACCCACATACACACACCATTCACTCCTACAAAGAGAGGCAAATGTGTACATCCTCTGAAAGGGTTTCCCTGAAAGTCTCTTTCCCTACTTATAAATTTGTGTCATCAATAGATCCCAGGAGGGGAGAATTCTCTAGAGAGGTGACCAGCCGATCAACTCTAGACAGAACATGTCATGAATGCAACCCCTGTGCTACTAGAGGGAGTGGGGCCGTCCATATGGGGGAAGGAAAGAACTGGTTTTACATGGAGGTGGCTGCTGAACCCTAGGACTGGGGAAAAGGATGCAGCTAGAAAGCAGCTGTCGAATAGCTGCTGGAGGAGCAGAGGAGCTGAGTTGGTAGTGTAGGCAGTTGGGAAAGTGTGGGGTTAGGACTTGCTGGCCTTTGTGGAACCTGCCTACAGGCTTATCCATCCTGGCTCAAAACACCTTCTTGGACATGTTTCTTCCAACATGGTGTATAACTGCTGGACTACAGGACAGCCCCCAGGACTCTTGGCTCTTCTAATGTCTCCTTTTCCAGAAGCCCTGAGAAAGACAGCCAGTGAGGACTTTGGTCTCTCACAGTAATGGTTTTTGTCTTCCAGCCTTCCTTCCATTTCCCTTTAATGGAGGATTGCTGATCTGCTTTCATGTGTTGATATTCTGAGAGTTGGGAAAGACTTGGAAAACCTGATGCCATTTCCACACCTTTCATTGTGACATGGATGAAAAGGGATGTCTGGGGGTGGTGTTGCATGTTTCTGCAGCCTTGCCTGGTATCTGGGGGGCTCTGGAGCCCCTGTGGTGGGGTTGGGGGTCAGTCTGTTGTTGGATGCTTGCAGATGTCTGAGGGGCCAGCTCTGGGAGGGAGCAAGGCGAAGGCTTTAGAGGAGGAGGGCTGTTGGGCCTTGGAAGTCCTGAGTAAGCAGGGCACAGGGCCGAATTCTGAGTGAGTTTCCTGGGCCCTGGAGGAAGACCTGGCGTCCTCTGCACGTGAGAGTGGCAACTGCAGGTGACGATGCTAATACATACACGTCAGCCGTTCCTTAAGTAGGTGACGGGTTAGGTCTCTTGGCTCTGAGAAGGGCATTTATTCTGCCTGTCTTTCAGTAACAACCCCCTGCTGCCCACCGCCTGGTGAGGGGAGCACATACCCCTGGCCTATCCAGACCAAGTGGGATGGGCCAGAGTTTTTCTAGTGAAAGCAGGGAAGAGACCTGGTTAGTCTGGGTATGTGGGTCCCCGTGAGGGCAGGGTTGTGTTCTGTGCCTGGAAGGTGGCTCTGAGAAGGGCAGTACCAAGACCTTCGGGGGGCCCTCCTTGGAAGCAGATGGAGAGGCGGGTCAGGCTGTTCAGGAGCCGATGGCTTTGGCAGCTTTGCGGACCTCTGTGTGCATGCACTGTGACAGGTGCCCTAACAGGGGAGGGTCCCAGAGTGCCCGGAGACCCCGCAGGCCGTCTCAGAGTCGAGGCTGAAGAGACTTGTACCAGCCAGGTCCTGGGAGGAAGGAAGAAGCAGCTGACTATTTTGAACACATACTGAGCACTCTGTCAGATTCTGAAGCTATGGTGGAAGCTGTGTCCCCTTGGAGTTTTTATGGGGTAATCGGTCCCTGTCTCTTAGAAAAAGATCTGCACCAGGTGGCCATGTGTACGATCTGGCTCCGACCTGTGTTGGGCAGGACTGATTTTATCACGAGGGGCTGATTCTGTTCCTTGTCTCAGCCTTCCTCTAACCACTTGCTTCCATAATCACGCTTCGTTCCCATCTCTCTGCTGTTGTCTTAGTTCAGGCCCTCATCATCCCCGATCTGGACAGCAGCATGTCTCCTAACTGGCCTTTGGGTCACCAGCCTTCGACTCCGTCTGCAGTCAGTGCTCTGTGGGATCATCTGAGTGCCCCTCCTGAAATGTGAATCTGCTCCTGTGTGCCCATGATGTGAGCCACACTATGTATGCCTCCCTGTGCTTCGCGCTCAAGATATGCCCAGCTGCTCGCCCGCCGGGCCTTCTCATGGCTCTGTGCCTTTGCACATGAGAGTCCCTCCATCTCCCTCCTTCCCCTCCTCAAAAACACCTGCCCATCTTCTGAGTCTCGTCCCAAAGGTCTCTTCAAGAGGAAACCTTTCTTGATAGACATGTCTACTTCCCAGAGAGAAGCGGCTCCCGTGCCCCAGGTCCCGGAGAAATGGTCCTCGTGGCACCAGTGCACGAGGGCATTTGTTTGTTTGTGGGTCTGTCTCCTGCCTTTTGCTTATAAACTTCTTGATGCTCCTGAAATACGTAGTCCAGTCCGTTGTAGGGTAAGAAACCACCCCAGAATTAAGTGGCATGCAGCAGGAATCGTTTTATTAACATTATGCTCATGGAGTCTTGGGCCTGGAAGTCAGGAAGGAAACAGCAGGGGTAGGTAGCTGGTCTCTGCTCTTTGACGTTGGGGCCTCAGCTGGGAGGTCTCAAAAGCTAGAGGTAACTCGATACAGGGCTGGAATTCTCGCAGGGCTCCTTCACTCACTGACTTGGCACGTTGATGCCCACTCTTGGCTGGAACCTCGGCCAGAAAAGTCCAGAACACCTGCATGTGGCCTTTCCAGACAGGCTGCATTTCACAGCCCGGCAGCGGGTGCCAAGCGTGGGTGTCCCGGAGAACCAGAAAGAAGCTGTATTGTCTTTTATGATAGATTTGTAAAACATGACAGTGGCGCTCCCACCACTGTCAGAGACTCACCCCAATTCAAGGGGAGGGAACACAGACCCCACTTCTCCATGGGAGAGGTGCGTGTGGGTGGAGGGGTTGTGATGGCCATCTTTGGAGAATAAAATCTGTCCCCCGCCCCCCGCAGCACTGGGTGTGTACAGATGGCACACTTGAGTTCTGAAGGTTGAGCAAGGGTGAGGTGTGAGGAAGAGTCTTGAGAGAGGGGTGTGATCAATAGCAGACTGCAGAGTGGAGAAAAGATGGGGGGCAGTGGCGGGGACTAGGGAGCTACTCTCAAGTTGGACAGTTAAAAAGTGTGCACACGCAAGACCCCAGCTAGGAGGGGAGGAAGGGAGAGGGAGGAGATAGAGTAGAGAGACATTCGTGTTTAGAATTGTGTGGACCTGGTGGCTGGCACATTGGAAGAACGTGGGTGATGTCTGGGTCGGGACCACTTGGGAGAATAGGAGTTGGGGACAGAGCTTTGGGAGGAGGGACACGGAGTTTGGTCCTTTTGAGAGAGGCTGCTCTCAGTGGGCCTGTAGCATGTTCCAGGGGCTGGAAGCAGCTGGAGGCCAAACTTTAAGGAGCATCCTCAGAGCAGTGCTTGCCACAGCCCAGAGAGGAATGAGAAATAAGGGAGAAAGTGTGGAGGGCTTTAGGGTTAGGGCATGTCTAGCTGGGACTTTGAAGGGACCTCCATCCTCCTCCCACATTGTCCTCTGTGTCTTGCTAGTAATCGTCAAGTAACAGCTCGGTGTCCTTTCCAGTACCCCCTGCTTGTTTGGGGGACAGGATTCAGTGCATTTTTTTATTGAAGTATCTCTCCGTGTTAAAACTTTTTCCTAAATTGAGCCGAAGTCTTCTTTCTCAAGCTTTCCCTGTTTTCTGATTCCACCTCTTAGGGCCACTCGAAACGAGTTAAAGTTTATTCCCAAATGGTAGGCCCTCAGATGTTTAAAGATCTTCTTGAGTTTCGTCTTCTTCAGAACCAGAAGGGACCTGTTTCTCGAGTGGTGTTGAGCTGTGCTGCTTGCCCTTCCTCTGTGCCCCCTCACTGCGCAGGCACAGCTGGGCTGTTGCTGTCTGTGCTGTGGGTCCTGTTCCAGGCAGGTCCTATGTGTGTATCCACCTGCAGATAGGCTAGTGGACTGTGAAATCAACCTGCAAGGAAGAGGGAGGGAGGGCTTTGTGTATCTAGTAAGGGGAAATCCTGTTCTGTAAACTTGTCATATGTATACAAGAACCTAATGGATCACAGTGTAAAAGGTGTTTCTTACTGTCTGTTGTATCAATAGTGAAGAAGTTTGGAGAAACCTTGAGTGATAAGACCTTTTGAAGTTGCCAAATCACATCACATCGAGTATAGGGAATCAGTAGACCTCTCCCCCTCCCGGTTACTAAGATGTTTTCACGTGCGCCACTGCCCTGTACTGTGGCTGTCTTTGACCTGCACGGGTGTGTTTCAGGACCTTGTTTACCTGTTAGATCTTTTTCTCTCCTGCCTGTTGACCGTTTGTCCCATTCCTGTCACTTGTCTATTTAATAAGTGTGCCTTCACTATCATTATTAATTAATATGTTGGCCAGGGCAGTTCTGAGGACAGAGCCCTGTGGCAGACCACGGAAGACCACCCCCCATCCCCGACTTGTACTCTGGGTATGGTTATTCAGTTGTTAGTGAGCCAGCCCATCCAGCCCATCATTTCCTGAAGCTGGCCCTCAAGAGGGATCACAGCCAACCTCGTGGAACTTGGATGTCTGCAGCCTGATTCACAAACCCAGGGCCCTGGCAAATAACACAAATGAATGAAGTGCTAATTAATTTGAGCAGTTAATAAATAATCCCTGACTCCTGGCCTTGGTTTAAAGGAGGCGATGTGAATAATGCGGCTGGTCGTGAGCTGGAGAAGTAGTCTGTGCTCAGTTGTAGACAGAGTTGCCAGACAGGAGTGTGGGCCTTCAAGAATATCTGAAATTTGATTTTTTTTCCCCCAAACAAAAACCAAACAAAATAGATCTGTGGCAGATTTGACCTGCAGCCCTTGCGTTTGTGACCTGTGACCTCCTCACCTCCTGGTCCAGTGACCATGTAAAATAAGGCACTGATTACGTGGGTGTAGATGGGCTGATGGCTGTCCTTGAACCTGACTCTTTGAGGTCCCTTCAGTTACCCACTCAGGACTCTGACCTGGACTGATCTCACCCAGTGTACTGAAAGTTGGGGATGACACTTGCTCTTTGCTCACCTGTTGGCACCTTCTCCTGATGGCAAGTTTCTTCTAGGATCACTGGCAGGTGTCAAGAGTGTGTCAGTGGGCTCCCTTGGCTGGGAAAACTGAAATTTAGAGGTTCTTAAAGTCTCCCACCTATCTTTACTTCACTTTACTCTTATCTATATCTAGTCTTCCTTTTCTTTTCGGTCCAAAGAGTATTTTCCTTCCCTGGGAATTCATAGGCACGAGAGTGGGCCTAACTCTAACTTGTTCTTCTTCTTCACACACCCA